>NC_092077.1:0-600000 GCF_039877785.1 Chaetodon trifascialis | reverse complement strand
GGGCGAGAGCTGAGTGGAGAGCAGAGGAGACTTCATCATCAGTGGACCGGTTGGCCTGGAATGCAAACTGAAATGGGTCCAGGAGAAGTGGGAGGCTGGAATTTTTTGCATGGCGAGCCTTTCAAAGCACTTCATGATGGTGGAGGTCAGTGCAACAGGGCAGTAGAGTTTCAGCACCCATGTAACTATTAGCAGTTGAGTCTGAGCTCATAAGAGCAGTCACAAAAATGAATTAAATCACTTTTGACATGCTAAACATAAAACACACTGATGGGAAACTTGTTTTTCTTTTCATGGCAATAGATACACTGCAGACACACAGCAGCTGACAAAAAGAGACATAGGCAAACTTTATTGTCATTCAGTAAACAGCAGGTGTATACTGAATGAAATTTCTATATCCAGCAGGCTCAGCACAGGGTAGAAAATAGTTAAAAATTATACATGTGTAAATATCTATACAGTATATGTATAAATGAACAGTAGGTGGTGAAAATATTTACAATTATCGTAAAGAATGTTAAAATAAATGGCGGTATAATTTTGCATATACAGTGTATATATAAACAGTATGTCAAATCAACAGTGTGTACAATAAACAGTAGAATATAGGTTTAGTTAAGGAATAGCAGCAGGGATATGCGGTAAGTGAAAAACAAGCGGCACAAATATACAATTAAGTAATTTTAAATTGTATAAGAGAAGAATGACCTGAGGTGACATCAGTGGTGCAAAGATGCTCATTTAGAGTTCAGCAGTCTGATGGCCTGAGGGAAAAATCTGTTGCAGAACCTGGTGGTCCTGCAGCGAATGCTGCAGAACCTCTTTCCAGAGGCCAGCAGGGAGAACAGACCATGGTCGGGATGTGAAGAGTCCCTGATAATGTTAACGGCACGGGAGATGCAGCAATTAGGCAGCGTTCGGCAGTGCAAAAAGAGGAGACAAATAGAGAGAAATATTAGCTTTTGTAGCTGGTAATTAGCCTTTTCAGCCACCGTCAGTATTCAATGCAAACAAATTATTAGACTGTAAACCATTCATCAAATCAATAACTAAGCTGTCAGACAACTCTGCCATACTTAAGCAGTTACCTAGTGTTTCTGTGGTTGTGACAAAACCTTAAAAAAAAAATACATATACACACACACACACACACACACACACACACACACACACACACACACACACACACACACATATATATATGTAGCATTTGAATTCCCTGTGGTCTCTGGGGAAAACATTATACCATTATATCTCCCTTCAAGAAATCTGATGTATTGATATATGTGTGTCCGCACAAACACATTACTCCAGAAATACAAGATAAAAGGCATTATATGTCGGCAGTCTTTTTGTCAATTTGGCATCAAAACAATCCACAAAGATAAACTGTAGTTCCACACAAACAGATTCTTTTCAGCTTGTCAAAATGTTGCTATTATCACAATATGAATTTCAGACAGCTTCTGTGTCTGGGGATTGGACCGTCAGGGAGGACCCAGGACAAGCTGGAGGGATTATGTCTCTCGGCTGGCCTGGGAACGCCTTGGGATCCCTCCGCAGGAGCTGGTGGAAGTGGCTGCGGAGAGGGCTGTCTGGGCGTCGTTGCTGAGGCTGCTACCCCCGCGACCCAGACCCCGATAAGTAGAAGACGACGAGATGAGAGACGAGACAATATGAATTTTGTAATCACAGAAATTGTACTAGCGCTATTGTGAATATATGATATGATATGGCACATCCCTGAGGTGATTTATTAATTTACTGAGGAACATCCTAGTACTGTCCCAGTACTGCTCCCTTATTCTCATTTGTAATTCTCATTTTTTCTTTCCATCTCAGACACACTCAAATGTGAGTATCAATGAAGTATGGCTTAGTTTTGTTTTGCTTAAATTGGAAATGTTCACCACTTAAAACAAATGTGTATTTGGTGCCTCTGACACTGAGGTCATGTGATGTTGACACTGAAATCAAATGAGCATGACTATTTTGGGTGAAGCTCTTATGAAGTGCCATTAGGTCTGAGTATCAAACTTCCAGCTCAGAGACATTCAATTGTGGATATTTTTGAAGGCTATCAGTGTGGCCCATATACAATGACCAGCCAGTAAATTTTAACAAGTGTAGTTATAACATGAGCTCACCAGAGAGAGCATTAACTCCATCTTTGCCTGTTATTGAACACACTAAGTACCTTTGAGAAGAGCACAAACCTTTCATCTGAGGAGGGTGTGATCGACACTGCTCAGCTTACTTGATCATACCTGTGGCTGCATCGGATGGAACAGATGAGCTTCATGAGATCTCCAGACTGTACACATTCTACAGTGGTAGCACACACACACACACACACACACACACACACACACACACACACACACACACACACACACACACACACACACACACACACACAAGCACACAAGAACACATAAACCAAACAAACCTTTTTTTCAGATGAAATGTCCATCTCAGACACACTCAAATGTGGATGTTCATGAAGTAAAATCTGGCTTCATTTGACTTAGCAGTTGCTGCACATACACAGCAAATTGCGAGAAGGTAATATAAACTTAAGAGAAGAAGCATTAATATCGCTAGTCACTATTTAAGGTTTGGCTGTTTTTATGTGCCAAACTGTTTCAGAAATAAATCTGCAACTGAACAACACTCAAATGGGAATGTTTTTGAAGGCCAGCATGGCCATGATTCAGCTGTTGTTATATTCCAGTCTTAGAATGAAAAATCCACTTGAGAAACCTTCAAGTGTGAATGTTTTTGAAGGACAGCATGGTTAATCTGACTTCCTTTGCAGTTACTGTGACAAAAACATGTGCTCATTGTGCTTGTCTAGCTAGCTTGTCGGGCTTATATAGTGTGATTTGGAGAGAAAAAACAAATGACCCCATTTTTAAATTCAGCTGTTGTTTCTTTACGTGCCAAACTGTCCACTAATGACAATCCCACTTTAGAAACTTTGAAATGTTAATGGTTGTTGAAGGACAGCATGGTTCCTCCGCGGTGGACCAGGAGTGGTGGGCTGCCGGTGCCCGGGGACCCATCGTTTTTCATCACCATGCATGTTTTGAAGTGGGGGTTATTTAAGGAGGAAACCCCAGGTGAACATGGGGAGAACATGCAAACTCCACACAGAAAGGCCCAGCAGCAGGCACTGAAGACATGGTGGAGGACACGCCACCAGCGCCTACAGCGGGATTCGAACCAGGGACCTTCTAGCTGTGAGGTGACAGTGTTACCACTTGCTACCGCCAAATGTGAATGCTTTTGAAGTACAACATATTTTAATTTGACATCCTTCACAGTTACTGTGAAAAATACTGGTGTTGATGTTGTGTTTGTCTCGCTTATACAGTGATTTCAACAGTGAAACCAAATGAGCATCACCATTAGAGATTCATATGTGTCAAACTGTCTTAGAATGACAATTCCACTTCAGAAACATTTAAATGTTAATGTTTATAAAGGACAACATGTTTTAATTTGAAATCCTTCATAGTTACTGTGAAAAATAAAAGTGTTGATGTTGTGCTTGTCTCGCTCAAAGAATGTGATTTTGAAAGTAAAATCAGATGAATGTCACTATTGAAGATTCAGCACTTGTTACATGCCAAACTGTTACAGAATGAGAGAATACAGAATTTCACTTATCTTATTTAATTATTATTCAAATATTCAATTGTGCATGTTTTTGAAGGAAAACATGTCCTAGAGATACTGTTAAAAAAGCAATAAGTGTTCATATTGTCTAATTTTGCACTTTTCTCACTCAGAAAGAATCATTTTGACAGTCAAAAGCAGCAAATGTCACTATTTAAGATTCAGTTGTAGTGATGTATCAAACTATGTTAGAATGACAATTCCACTTTAGAAGCATTCATTTGTGCATAGTTTTGAAGGACAACATAGTTTATTTTGATTCCGTATGCATTTACTGTGAAAACAGCAACAAGTGTTCATATTGTCTCATTATGTGTTTTTCTCTTTCTGAAAGCGTCAGTTTTGACAGTCTGATGCAGCCAATGTCATTATTTAAGATTCAGCTGTAGTGATGTATCAAACTATGTTAGAATGACAATTCCACTTTAGAAACATTCAATTGTGCATATTTTTGAAGGACAACATAGTTTATTTTGATTCCGTATGCATTTACTGTGAAAACAGCAACAAGTATTCATATTGCTCTTTATGTGCTTTTATCGCTCTGAAAGCGTCAATTTTGACGGTCTAATGCAGCGAATGTCACTATTTAAGATTCAGCTATAGTGATGTATCAAACTATGTTAGAATGACAATTCCACTTTAGAAACATTCAATTGTGCATAGTTTTGAAGGATAACATAGTTTATTTTGATTCTGTATGCATTTACTGTGAAAACAGCAACAAGTGTTCATATTGTCTCATTATGTGTTTTTCTCTTTCTGAAAGCGTCAATTTTGATGGTCTAATGCAGCTAATGTCATTATTTAAGATTCAGCTGTATTGATGTATTAAACTATGTTAGAATGACAATTCCACTTTAGAAACATTCAATTATGCATAGTTTTGAAGGACAACATAGTTTATTTTGAATCCGTATGCATTTACTGTGAAAAAAGCAACAAGCGTCAATTTTGACAGTCTAATGCAGCGAATGTCACTATTTAAGATTCAGCTGTAGTGATGTATCAAACTATGTTAGAAAGACAATTCCACTTTAGAAACATTCAATTGTGCATAGTTTTGAAGGACAACATAGTTTATTTTGATTCCGTATGCATTTACTGTGAAAACAGCAACAAGTGTTCATATTGTCTCATTATGTGTTTTTCTCTTTCTGAAAGCGTCAATTTTGACGGTCTAATGCAGCCAATGTCATTATTTAAGATTCAGCTGTAGTGATGTATCAAACTATGTTAGAATGACAATTCCACTTTAGAAACATTCAATTGTGCATATTTTTGAAGGACAACATAGTTTATTTTGATTCCGTATGCATTTACTGTGAAAACAGCAACAAGTGTTCATATTGCTCTTTATGTGGTTTTATCGCTCTGAAAGCGTCAATTTTGACGGTCTAATGCAGCGAATGTCACTATTTAAGATTCAGCTATAGCAATGTATCAAACTATGTTAGAATGACAATTCCACTTTAGAAACATTCAATTGTGCATAATTTTGAAGGACAACATAGTTTATTTTGATTTCGTATGCATTTACTGTGGAAAAAAGAAACAACTGTTCATATTGTCTCGTGTTTTTCTGGCTCTGAAAGCATCAATTTTGACGGTCTAATGCAGCAAATATCACTATTTAAGATTCAGCTGTAGTGATGTTTCAAATTATGTTAGAATGACAATTCCACTTTAGAAACATTCAATTGTGCATAGTTTTGAAGGACAACATAGTTTATTTTGAATCCGTAAGCATTTACTGTGAATCCAGGAACATGTGTTCATATTGTCTCATTCTGTGCTTCTCTCGCTCAGAAAGCGTCAATTTTGACAGCGACTGTCATTATTTAAGATTCAGCTGATGTGTCAAACTATGTTAGAATAACAATTCCACTTTAAAAACATTCAATTGTGCATAGTTTGGAAGGACAACATAGTTTATTTTGATTCCGTACACTGTAACAAATTGCTGTAAAAATACAAGGTATTTTGAACAGTAGTGTGCCATTTTCCATTAATACAGTTGAATACTGTAAATTCAAACGTCTTTGAGGAACAAAATATTAACAGCAAGCTTCGGTAAAATCTTACGGTATAAAGCAGTTTTCGTTTTTTTTGTTTTTTGCTTTTTTTTACAGCAAGCTACCATAATCTTACGGTATAATACAGTATTTATTTTCTTTTTTGGTTAACTTCAAAGACTTGGTCTTGGGTCCATTCAATCCTATTCATCTGAGCAAAATTAAAAATTAAAAACAATAAAAGGTCGGCCTAAACATAGGTTTTTTGAGATCGAGGAAACAAGACGAAGAATTAGTTTTCATCTCTTACACTGAAAGCACCAAACTGGACGGAGTACTTGAGGAGGCACCACCTTCTGCTTTCCCCCCTTCACTTGTCAACTGTGCAGCGCATCATCATCCATCCTGCCCTTGTGGGTTTCTTAAGAAGGTAAATATATCTTGCAAAAGTCAGAATAACGCTACTATGCGATTTTGTGTTGTATTAACATTTTATTGACAGCTTTTTTTTTTTTTTTTTTTTTTGCCGAAATCGTCGTGTCAAAATTACATGCTGCAAACTAGCATAACGTTACGTTTTTCACTAGCTAGTTTAGCAAAGCTGTGTCGACAAAAGTTTAGCTTTTCTTTGAAACACGTTACTTAAATTTGAGTGGCTGGCTACAAGGTTCTAATTTACCATTTGTTGTGGTAGTCTTTTAAACAAAACAGTTTAGGGAGACGCTTGTTATGCAGGTTGAGGCAAAAAGCTAAAAAATAGCTTCTAATGTGCACTAATGTAATATAGCTAACAGTTAACGATTTGGCTTTTTTTCTTTAGTGTATTTTAAAGATTGTGTGTAGTTGAGATCATTTTGTTGTGAAGGCCTGTAGTGAAAACATGATAACTTGCAACATATGTGGTAAGACTTGCGGGAATACATTTGCACGTCAGGCACATGCGGACTCATAGTTGTCTGCCCAATGCATCTTTCAAGTGTGGTTTCCCTGAATGCACAAGAACTTTTTCTAAGTTTTCGGCCTTTCGCTCTCACACTCATCGCCATAAATATGTGAAGAATGTAAC
Source organism: Chaetodon trifascialis (assembly GCF_039877785.1). Taxonomy (NCBI): domain Eukaryota; kingdom Metazoa; phylum Chordata; class Actinopteri; order Chaetodontiformes; family Chaetodontidae; genus Chaetodon; species Chaetodon trifascialis. Next base: position 593,235 of record NC_092077.1, on the reverse strand, counting down.
TAAACTGGATAATGCAGGAGATTTAACCTGCCATGTGGACTTATGTAGTATAAAGTGTGATGATATCCGGAGTCTTCTCTTGCACCTGAAAAGTCATATAACTGATGGCAAGACAGTCTTGTGCCCTTTTAGACATTGTGACAAAACATTTGCAGTTAAGTCAACGTTCACATCACATGTGTCCAGAAAGCATAAAGATTACACTGAAGGAAGTCTAGTTGAGTCCATAGCAAGTACAAGCAGCACTAGTGATCGGAATGATGAGGACTGCGATACACTGCTTGAAAATCCTAGTCAGTCCAGTGATGAGGACATGGAGGTCTACCCCGAAAAAGCAGATGAAGGGGAATTCGTCAGACATTTGGCCTTGTTTTATTTGAAATTACAAGCGAAATTGCTCCTTCCATCCTCCACCATTCAAACAATAATTGAACATTATCAGGAAATACATGACATCAATCAGTCTCACCTACTTTCCAAGCTTAATCAGAAGTTGACATCACTTGGACTTTCTGAAGCTGACAGAAATACTGTCATAGATACACTGAAAAATGAGGATCTCCAATCTCCAACTACCAATACCCACACACTAAAAACTGACCACAAAAGAAAAATGTTTTTCAAAAATAACTTTAATTATGTGGAGCCAGTGTCTATTTATTTTGGACAGAATGAGTCAGGGAAAGAGTGTTTTGGACAATATGTTCCTGTGAAAAAGACAATCGAGTCTCTCTTGTCCTCAGAGACAGTAAGGGAGCAACTGCAGAAGGCAAAAATCAGCGTACAACCTGATAATGTTTTACAGGATGTGTGGGATGGTACAAATATTGAAAAGAACTTGCTGCTCAACCATGCAGCCCCTTCATTAGGTGTAATCCTGTATCAGGACTCCTTTGAAGTCGTGAACCCCCTAGGGTCCGGGAGGAAAAAGCACAAGATTTTGGCCGTATATCTGACCCTTGCAAATATTTTGGCCTACAATAGATCAAGTATTGATCACATGCAACTTGTGTTGCTTTGCCGAGAGCAAGACTATAAATATTTTGGACAGGATCTAGTGTTTGGCTCTCTTGTGAAAGATTTGAAGGAACTTGAGCTGAATGGAGTAACTCTGCCGGATGGCCAGCTCTACAAGGGAACCCTGTGTGCCATAGCAGGAGACAATTTGGGTTCACACAACATTGGGGGCTTCACTGAAAATTTTAGTAAGAGCTCATATTTTTGCAGATATTGTGAGATTGATCAGGAAGCATTTCAGGCAGATCCTCTGGCTAAGGGCCCTGACCGCACACCACAATCATATCATAAAAACACTGAGGCTGCGAGTCATAATGTGTGGAAGCAAGGGGCTGTTGTGGTGTTAAATTTGACTCCATTTTCAATCAACTGGCATATTTTCACATTTGTCAGCCTGGATTACCTTCTTGTCTCGGCCATGACCTTTTTGAGGGCATTGTCTCTACAGATTTGGGATTGTATCTTAACCACCTTGTTTCAAAAGAAAAAGAGTTTACTTATGTTGAACTGAATCGGCGCATTAACCAGTTTAAATATCTAGATAATGACGCCAACAGCAAACCTTGTGAGGTGAACCAAGGGGCTAGAAAACTCTCTGGACATGCAGTTCAGAATTGGTGTTTCCTGAGAATGTTGCCATTACTAATTGGTGATAAAATAAAAAGCCCTGGAGAGGGTGAAGTATGGCAGCTTATCTTACAGCTGAGAGAGATCGTGGAGCTGGTATGCGCTCCAACCAAGAGTTCTGATAGATGAGTATTTGCACATCAGAATGCAGACTTTTGCAGACCATCCACTCAAGCCTAAACATCACTACCTAAATCATTATCCAGAACTCATTATTCAGTTTGGGCCACTCATCCGTCTATGGACACTCAGATTTGAAAGTAAGCACACTTATTTCAAGCAGTGTGCAAGAAGGCTGCACAACTTCAAAAACCTCTGTGGAACCCTTGCTGAAAGACATCAGCTTTTGCAGTCTTTTCTAAGTACTGGAGCACTGTTTCCACCATCTGTTGTGGTAGAGAAGGGAACTGAATTTATTGTGGGAGACTACAATGATAAGATCAGACAGTCAGTTGCTCATCTTAATTTTGATCCTCTAAATACCCTCATTAGTCATGCTGTGACAGTAAAAGGGACAGCATATAAGAACAACATGTTTGTTATTGTAGGTCATAACGATGATGGCCTTGTAGTGGGAAAAATCAAAAAGGCTGTCAGCAGTGTACTTCATCACTAAGGTATATCAGGCTGTTCGTCAACCAGAGATTAATGCTTACCATACTTCACCAATGCAGGAAGCCTTCTGCTGTGTCAGTCAAGCAGAGCTCCTTGATCACTACCCACTACCTGAGTATTCAGTTTGGGGTATGTCTTTGCTAACTCTTCATCATTCTGTCCCAACATTTTAGATTCATGTCATCCATCGGTGATGAAATCAAGGCCATCATCCTCAAGGCTTTACCCAATTTGTCTGAGGATACTCAAAAACAGATCATCACAGCACTTGAAATTTCAGGTTTGGAATCAACAGAGGACCTCAAGTATGTGCAGCAGGATGACATCAAAGATCTTTTGCCTGTTATCCAGCAAAGGAAACTCCTGGAGGCATTCAAAGTGGGTAAGTATTATCAATATAGTGTTTTCCTGTCCAGTTAAAGGTGGTAAAAAAAGACAGTTTACACTCAGCTGACATTTGGAATGAACACAGAATGAAGTAGTGATTTGGGCAGACAGACTATACACAGTCCTACCAAAGGCAATTTCTATTATTGTACTGTAGCTTTAAGTCTGTTCAAAACAATAAATGGAATCACCATACTCACAATCTCTGTTTATGATATGAGTTTGTATGCACATGTGACAAATATTTTGGAAATAGTGATAATAATAATATATTTTATTTCCATGTATTCTAGAATCTACTACAGTCACACTTGATCTACAACTCTTACCAGATGACTCACCATGTACAAGTCTGACTTCACTCTCTAGTCCATTGCCTTGCTCTTCATCTTCACTGTCCAGCTTTTCATCCCTGTCAAGCTCTTCAGAAGCAGTGACAAATATTTTGGAAATAGTGATAATAATAATATATTTTATTTCCATGTATTCTAGAATCTACTACAGTCACACTTGATCTACAACTCTTACCAGATGACTCACCATGTACAAGTCTGACTTCACTCTCTAGTACATTGCCTTGCTCTTCATCTTCACTGTCCAGCTTTTCATCCCTGTCGAGCTCTTCAGAAGCATCAACACCGTGTACTTCACACAGACAATCAGCCAACATATCCAGGAAGTGGCATGAAACCTTTGAAGTCCCGTGGCATAAAATGCCAGAGGAAGTGCAGTCAGCCATTGCCAACAGCAAGAGACCTGCTCCTGATAAGCGACGCCAGATGATAAGAATTCTTGTTCACAGGGCTTGCTGCAGTTTTTGCAACCTTCTATGTGTTCAACCTGCAGTACCAAGAAGAAGCGGCAAGGACACTGGAGTTTGTTCAAAGGTAAATTTTCTGTCAGAAATACTGAATTACCCCTCTTTCCAGCTCTGTTCAGGAATATTAAATTGTCATTAATTAAAAGCTGTGCTTGTAAATTAACTTTTACTATGACAGTTGTTGCACCTATCTCCTGGTCTGTCTCACTGCTCTTACAAGTTCTGACTTTAGCCTGGTCTGTTAAGACTTAATTTATTCATTTTACATATTTACAGATAACCATCTAACATAATTCTTAAACATTTTGATGCAGTTTTTCACAGTTACAATATTTATTAATGTTTTCAATGCAGTAGAGCTGAAAAAGTCCAAGCGGAGAGCAGCAAGATGCAGGAGAGAGACTCTGAGCTTAGGAGGAAAGAGAGACAGCACACAATCATATAATTGTGTCTTATAGTGTGGATACTATAGTTTATTAAACAACTTAATCACACATTGAATTAGTGATTTCTGGTTATGCGGTGGGGGTCTTCAGCTCTGCTTGTCTAACTGTGGAACTCACCACACACCACTGTAAAGCCTGCTCCTGTTGGCACCCATCTTAAGGAATGGGGCTGTTCAGACTGACCATGTCACTCTGTGTGGTGCTCTCATTGAGCAATGTGTCCTTCTCTAACTGCTCTTCTTAAGTTGACAATAGACACCATGCTTGAGGAGCCTGAAATACAGTCTTAAAAAGTATCTTGATCTTTGCATACCAAAGTCCTAGAAATCACTGCTGACAAATTTCCCAAAGATAACAATGTTTCCTAATGCCTCAAATTAAAGTTCAATAAATACTGTAATAATGGCAGCAGCTGATCTGCTGTAATCATTAATCATTAATATAGTTTCTCAAAATGAAATCATTCTCTCATAATTATGAGACACAGGGCTGATATTCATGAAGACATCTTAATTTTTTATTCAATTAATGTGATACGGTTCCATATTGAATGCAAATGATCTTCACTTACCACACCTAATATCTTATGTACTGTCTATTATTTCATTTTAGGCGCCTTATTGGTATCAATCCCGAGAGGGGAAGCAAGACCGGCCAGGGGAAGGTGGTGTCAAAGAAGACAGGGAAGCTGGTCCACAAAAAGGCAACAACGGTGAATCCCCATGTGGCCACTCTCCTAATAAATTTGATGGACTTTGAGTGGGGCTTTATTTAACCAGTATAGCTCAGTCCATCTGTCTCAGATGTCCAGGTTTTGGACACACCATTGTTGAGAACCTGTTTGATATGTTTGGTTGTTGTTGTTATGAAATGTTTGTAATGAAGTTAACTTTTACATAGTTTTTTTTAGCTGCTATGCAATTGATGCTGTGACTTTAACCCGACTGTTATCTTTGGGTGAAGGAAGAAAGGAAAAAAAACAAGCAGTAAAGTTAAATGAAGTTGAACTGGCTGATTATTTGTTCTCTATGCTTTGCAAAGGGTCAAACCACACCTGGTCAATTTTGCCAGTTTGTGAGGACAAACAAAGTTTAATTAATGTAATGTTAGCCATCTCTTAGTCATAAACTCTAGACAACCAAGTAATGGTGTTTTTATGGATTTTATGGATACTGAAAATGTTCAGCTTTAATAAATGCCTGATGTTGTAAGGCCATCTCTTGTCTGAGCCATTTCTGTGGTAGCTATTTTCATGTATTATTTCATATTATTATTATTATTTCAGGGGTTTTTTAAATGTAAAACATTTAGGTCACTGTAAAGATCACATTCTGCAGTATCTAACATAATTTTACAGTAATAAGTTGTTAATTGAGAAAAATGTAGGAACTGTAAAATAACAGTATAATGGTGACCAAAGAGCTGACAGTATAATACTGTATTTTTTATTTTCTCTACAGCACAGTACTGTAATATTTTTACAGTAATAAACTGTTGTTGTAGATCACAGTAGGCAACTGTAGAATAACAGTTTAAAGCTGGCAACTGTAGCTGCCAGTAGTTTACTGTAATTTAACAGGAAAATTTGTTACAGTGTAGTTATGTCCATGAGTTCAAGACTCCAGGCAGTAATTGCCAGCAAAGGTTTTTCAACCAAGTATTAGAAATGAACATTTTATTTTCTGTTGTTTAATTTGTCCAATTACTTTTGAGCCCCTGCAATGAAGGGATTGTGTTTAAAAAAATGCTTTATTTCCTCACATTTTTAAGCAATCTTTTTGTTCAACCCACAAAATTAAAGCTGAAAGTCTGCACTTCACTTGCATCTGAATTGTTTCATTTAAAATGCATTGTGGTACTGTACAGAACCAAAATTAGAAAAACTTTATCTTTGTCCAAATATATATGGACCTAACTGTATGTGTCTTCGTGTGTATGTATGTGTAAGCCCATGTACATCATCTCTGCTCAGTCCCAACCCATTGTCTCTTCCGTGTGATGACTGATGACAAAGACACAGCCGTAGCCATGGAGACGACCTTGGAGAGTTCTGATCCAGAAACAAAGTTCACGGGAGTAGAGGATGTTCGGGGGAGGAGATAGGGCCAGAGCGTCCTGTCTGCATAACATCCAGGTGAGTGGAGAGATGCCGACCTTGAGAAGGCCAGTTATCTCGGGAGCCAATGACGATAACAATTTGTTTAGGTTAGGCCAACACTGCAATTTTCGTCTGCCTCGAGTCTTTCTGAGTCTCCCGGTGGCTGTAATTCAAATATATCCAAATTCGGTGGTCAATTTGATCCGAGTTGAGCTGACAACTTCTCCAAGTTGGAATCCACCCTGTGAAGGAGTTCAGAATTCACATCCAGCTAGCGATTTTGATCAAGAATCGCATCCAGTTTGCGACCGATCTCACTTATTGCTTGAGTCTGAGTGTTGACAGCCCTGCACATTCCCTCAACCATGATGGGCAGCCTCTCGGTAGCCAAGTGTCCTGCCATCAACTTCCGAACTTTGCGATAAATCAGGAAGCTGCTTACTCCAGACAGCAGAAAGCCTGTTATCATGAATCCAAATGTGTAGACATCTTCAACATCCTCAACGGAAAGGATCGACAGGCACATGATCCTCCACCTCTCTCAGGAGTCCATCGTGTATCCGGCTGCAAATGTTCCGTCAGGGCAGGAGGGCTCACCTTGACCCAGTCTCTTTGTCGAGAAACTTTGGTCGATTGCATTGAGAGACCAGCTGATCAAATCCATGATTTTGGGTTTTTGGAGAGAATGCAGAGAGAGGCTCCAATAGATCAGACACAAACAGCACAAGACAAGAGCAGCAGCAGCAGGGCAGATAAGGGCAGGGAGGGAGCAAGAGAAAAAGCGTCCGCCTTCGTTGAGAGCCAGAAGAGATGACGACGGAGGATAAACTTCTCGTTAAGGTGCTGCGACCCGAGAAGCCTGAAATCAACATTTACCAGCAAACCAAGGAGAAAGATAAATTGTACGAACTGAGTTTTTGTCGGAGCTGGTTCAACCGTAAGACGTGGCTGGCAGGTTGTGGTGCAGCCTATGCACTTTTCTATTTCCCCTGTATCCTCTTCAGAAGTGACAAATGTGATTCGTGACAAAGACTGGACTAACTGACTTAAAGCACCTCTCCGAACGGATCAAGAAGCATGAAAGATCCAAAGTTCACATGGAAAACTGTGTAAAGCTAGCTGTGTTCAGAAAGAATAGCATAGCAGCGTAGCTAGATGATGGGCACCGTATTGCTGTAAGAAGGCACAATGAAGAGGTAGATAAAAACCGTATGTAATAATAATATAGTTGAGGAGACTGCTTTGCTGTTTCTCTCAGGCTGTGACATGCAATGACAAATTTTGCTGCTTCTATGGCACCGATGCTGTTATCTCCAAGTAAATGTTGCATTTTTTTTCTTGATTAGAGAGGGTATTAAAATCATCTGTTTATGTTTAATTTTTGAACTTGGTTCTCAATTCTTTGTATATGTTACATTTTAATAGGAAATGTTCTGTTTCATTCTCTCTTCATATAATAACTCAACCTACACTCACCTGAGACACTTCCCCCCTCCACTCACTCACTCACTCACTCACACTGTTGATTTGTATAGATTCAGCTGAAATCATACCCTTGTTGTGAATTTATCCCTTGATTGTATTGTATAGTATTTGATAGCATAAAGTCTAATATAGCTGTAAATTGTTACTTTTTCTTTGAAACTGTGAAATTAAATTATTATTGTGGAACTGTCGTCATTTTCCAACTGTTCATTTGAATACTTATGCTAGATTAGGCAGGGAAATCTGTTGGCACACCAGTCCCACCAAGATTTTTTTTCACCAGCTGCCACTGCAATGAGGCCTTGGCTAAACTCGAGTCAGATGAGTTAACAACCCAACAAGCCACCTGGGGAATTTCACCCAGAGAATACATCATATTAGTTTAACCACACAGGTAAGCTTCACAAGACTGTGCCAAGTGTGGTTGAGAGGAGGGCCGTCCAAATGAATTAACGTGTATATCTGCTCTGTTATGCATCTTATGGTTTGTAGGGCCATTGTCATTTATTATGTTCTGTTCCATGTTTTGATAAAGTTAGTATGGCTATATGGAATGGAGCCTAGGGTGTATTTGTGTGTAATCTGATAATTAATTATTTTTTTGTCTCTGTAGGAGGGGCTTAGAGAATATAGGTGGCCAGCACCCAGGGGTGCGGGCTCTCTCTGCCAACCTCCATCCAGATGTTAGGACCAGGACTGCTGGCCTAGAGCACAGGACTTAGCCTATGCTGTGGTTTGGAGTTTAGTTGTGTTTTTCATGGTTTATGTAGTTTGCTTGAGCTATTATTTATTTGGTGAATTTTTTTTTTTCTTATTGAAAGCATTTTTTTTTTTTTTTTGCCTTTTTGTATATATTTCAAATCACTTGTAAATAGTCCTGGTTTCTGCACAATAATCGACCATGTGGGGATAATACAGCCTGCATCAGCCTGTGCCTTCCTTCCCTTCCCACTTGCCATCCTAACACTGGGCCTCAGTGATTTTAGAATAATTAAAAGCATGCCAAGAAGCACCTAAAAAATATATAAACTAGGGAGGTGGAGGGCTTGATTAAAAAAAGGGGGAAACATAAAAAGGTGTCATGCTTTTAGGTGGGCATTAAAATGAAACACTGCAACCAGTTCACACTAGGTTATAAAGGAACACACAAAGGAATTAATAAGTAAAATCACACTGCCACCTTTTACACAGTAAAGCACTTGGCCACCTGTATGAATCAACAAATCTTAAAATGTAGTTACACAAAAAACCCAGCCCCACAATACTAAAACAAGTTACAAACTTTAGTCTAAAAGTTGCAAACTTTAGTTAAAGGTAAAACAAATCAAGAATATACACAGAAATTATGAATGATAAAAAAACATATGTATAAATACACTAAAATCACTGAAAAGAACCTAGCACTCAAATCCAATAAAAGAAAATTAAAAATTCAAGTGAGTTCCACAAACAACAAAGCAGCAGTGGCAGTCACTACTGCAAAGACAGAAACATGAGTTAGGCAATCCCGCTATCTGTACGCCACTCACTGAAACACCACTACATGACAGCAAAATTACCTTGGCTGTACAACTTCCGATCAGCGCTCAAGTTGACTCGCTGTAGCAAACACGAACACGGGCAGCGTCATCGCAGTCTTTTTTCCGAAGCATACCAACACCACACGGAAGCAGCAGCAGACGAGGGAGAAAGAGAGACGTCCGCTGGCGTGCCACTGCATTTATGTGCTGCTGATGATTGGGAGCCCCACTGCAGGTGCGTGACTGGAAGAAGCAGGGATGTTGCTGTCACAGCACTGCGGCCCCCAGTGGCGGGGCAGACCTGACCTGCTGGTTACATATACAAATAGTCAATACAACTTAAGGTACTCGATTGGAGAAATAAGCTTAGATGCTGTAATACGGCAAACGTAATGTTAAATCAAAGCTAATATTTCAGCGTCAATTTAACCACAACACAATTCAACTGTGTTTATTAGCCTGCGCTAACTATGAGAGTTACCACTGAGTAGTAATTTGCAATAACGTCGGTAAACCATACATGACAAACATCAGTTAACCCTCGGAGAACCCTGTAATAACACATCTAATTTCCCAGCCTTATCCTTTTTCGGTCATGGACAGAAAGAGTATGATGAATTTTTTTTATTTTTATTTATTTATTTATTTTAAATTTTGGTTATTAACTCCAGTCCTCATCATGTATAGCAAATGTGACTTCATTTTCATAATTTTAACCCTCTAAATGCCAGTTGATTCACAAAGTGCTAGTGTAGCATTACACAAAAAATGAATTATTTTCTAAATGATGAATGCCAAGTGGATTTTATTTTTTTGTGGATAATCAGTCTGTGATATGTCAATGATAAGCAACAACACTGATTTTGATAGATTATTATTTTTTTTGCAGTTACAAAAATCATTTCCATTTTTCAAGTTCCCTCGTGACCTTTTCGGTCACTATACATATTAATGATAATTGTCATAATTATCAATTGTAATAAATTTTTGGGGGGGTCATTAACCCCTATCCTCATCATGAATAGCAAGTGTGTATTCATTTTCATAATGTGAACCCCTCATCCAAGTACAGCACTGTCGCCTTCGCCCAGCCATTGCTGGCGGCTCCTCCGCTTGCTCTGCCCAGGCTGCATTCACCAGTGCACGGCGCTTCGATTTCGGGAGACCGCTGTGCCGCTGCTGCATTAGGCCACCTAACGATGAAAAAAGAATATGTGTTTTTCTTCATCATACTCAAATATATCGTTTATGCTTTCTGAGGATACAAGAAATTGGCAACCGAATAGGACATTTCGACTTTTTCTGCCCCGGGGACGACAGAGAGTTTATAATGGGCTTTCGAGCCTCTAATGCCGGCATGACATGCTAGCCTTCCCCCTGGAAGTTCCAGTACAGTAATAATAACGTAAATAATATGCAAATAATTCTAAATAATGATTAAAACCTACCTTTTCAACATTATCTATTGTTCCTCCCAGCTCCCCAGCCACTTCACAAGACACTCAGCCCCCCTGCTCCAACTTGTCTCTCACACCTCTCCAGGTGAGAAATCAGCTGAGGAGGTTAAAGACCAGGAAGGCTGCAGGACCAGACAGCCTCAGTCCCAGACTCCTCAGATCCTGCTCTGATCAGCTGAGCGGGATCATTGATCATTTGTTCAACCTGAGTCTGAGGCTGGGAAGGGTGCCGCGACTCTGGAAGACGTCCTGCGTGGTACCTGTGCCAAAGACCCCACATCCTAAGGACCCTAGCTGCTACAGGCCGGTGGCACTAACATCGCACCTCATGAAGGCCTTGGAGCAGCTGGTCCTTGCCCACCTGCGCCCCCTGGTGAGCTCGTCCATGGACCCACTGCAGGAGTGGACGATGCCCTCATCTTCCTCCTCCATCAAGCCCTGTCTCACCTGGAGCTGCCGGGGAGCTCTGTTCGGGTCCTTTACCTGGACCTCAGCAGTGCCTTTAACACCATCACCACCATCCTGAGGAACAAGCTGGAGCTTTCAGGAGTAGACCAACACCTCACATGCTGGATAGAGGATTACCTCTCCAACCGCCCACAGCATGTGAGGACATGGGACTGTGTGTCAGGGACTGTCCTCTGCAGTGTAAGGGCCCCCCAGGGAACGGACTTTTCCCACCTGTCACCCACCTGCCACCTGCAGAAGTTCTTTGATGACTCTGCCATTGTCGGCCTCATCACAGATGGGGACGATAGGTCATACGGAGGACTCATTCAGGATTTTGTGGACTGGTGTCAGCAGAACCACTTGCTGATCAATGTGGATAAAACCAAGGAGCTGGTTGTGGACTTCCATCGGCGCCTGCACTCTCCCCCATCACCAGTGAACATCCAGGGAAGGGACATTGAGATGGTCACATCTTATAAGTACCTGGGTGTTCATCTGAACAACAAAATGGACTGGACTCACAACACCACTGCACTTTATAAAAAAGGACAGAGCAGACTCTACCTGCTCAGGAGGCTGAGGTCTTTTGGGGTGCGGGGGGCACTCCTGAAGACCTTCTATGACTCTGTTGTGGCCTCTGCCTTGTTCTATGGTGTAGTCTGCTGGGGGAGCAGCATCACAGCAGCTGACAGGAAGAGGCTGGACAAACTCATCAAGAAGGCCAGCTCTGTCCTGGGATGCCCTCTGGAACAGGTGGAGGAGGTGGGGGAAAGGAGGATGACAGCCAAGCTGTCCTCCATGACAGACAATGACTCCCACCCCCTCCAACACACACTCACTGCACTGAGGAGCTCCATAAGTGACAGGATGCTACATCCAAAGTGTGTGAAGGAGCGGTATCGCAGGTCTTTCCTTCCTGCAGCCATCAGACTTTACAATAGAAACTGCTCCAAGTAGGCAGTACAAAAATCTGCATAACATTCTGTGCAATAACTGAACTGAACAATTTTTTGGGAAACAATCTGTGCAATAACCTGCGCAATAATCTGTGCAATATTTCAGTACATAAAAGCCTGTAATCTGTGCAATATTTCTCTGTAAACTGTGCAATATTTTAGGACATAAAAGTCTGTAAATACTATTCCCGGTACACCCTTTTGTATATACTTGGTGTTAACTGCATGCACTTTGTCTTTTAATATTCTATTCTGTTATTGATGCTGCTGTGAAATTTGGAATTTCCCCTCGAGGGACGAATAAAGGAATATTGAATTGAATTGAATTGAATTGAATTGAATTGAATTGAATTGAATTGAATTGAATTGAATTGTCGACATCGCCTTTGTTTCTGCTGTAGTCCTTGTTTACCGAGCAGAAGCTCCAATCCCGACTTCCACTCGAACTTCTCCCTGACACAGAGATGTCATTTCCCGTGTTTTATATCCACTAAGCAACAATGCTTACTCCGCTCACAATGGCAAAAAGACGCCAGCTAGCCCTCCTTCCGCCATCTTGATCGAGACTGCGTGTCATCGAAGCGAATCATTGCGGATATTTTTTCAAATTTTGTGTGGCCGGGAAGAAATAAGTGGCCGGGAATAAAGCTCACAGCTCCGCTAATGCAGAGGCCTACTCATCTGAGGCTGGAAAGTGCGGACTGACGCTGCGTCATGCGGCCATAGTGACGATTTCGGCTTGGTAGCCTGGTAGCCGTTACGCACTGATATTACAGACCACATCTCTCTTGCACGCACACACACACAGACACACACACACACACACTAATTTCTCAGTGCTCATACACACCAGACTCTGACATCCATAGCAAATAGTTTCAGTTTGAATAATTTATTCCACTGTCTGTCGTTACTGTTATGTCCCATTAGTTCCAATGCGACTTTTATCCCTCACAAGGCCTCCCTGCAAAACATGGGTAGATGGTGACGAGGTGGATCGTCATTTTTGGTGCAATTTTGAGCCTCTGGACGGCAGGGATCGATGCAGAGGAATTGACAGGATTTCACATTTCTGTATTGCAATGGCAGTAGAATGAAAATACATGGTTTTAATGATAGTTAATGGGACCAAAAAGGTCAAACTGCGATTGGGAGTGGCTCTCTTGCCTTCACAGTGTAAAATTTGGCAAAACACAGTCTTCAAGCTAGAACTTAAAAATGCACAATTTCTGCCAAATCTCATCATCTCAGCACAAGAAATGCCAAAATCTGAGCAAAAAAATAAAATTTTAAATCCCTTAAAAGCCCCAAGAATGTTCGAGGGTCAACCAGTATAAAGTACAATACAGTTGTCAGAATTATCTGGTTATACTTAACTGGTTATACTGAACTGTGGAATCTTTAAGATGTAATTTGCTGTAACTTGCTCTCATCAAAAATTTGACAGAGAATGCAGATACTAGTTAAATTAACAATGTAATAAACATCTTTTCATTGGTCAAATAGGTGCCTAGAACAACAGAGGTCACAGGGGCAGAAACAGGGCTTATCCCACCATTACCATACCAAGCAGGTAACTAGCCCAGTAACCTGTGGAGCTGCCTGCTGAGCTGTTATACAGAGACTTCATCCACCTCCTTAAGTTTTCGTGTCCGGAACAACCCACATTTCATTAGACTTTGTAACTGGTCTTCCTCCGTCTCAGGGAAACTTGCTGCTAGACCGCCTCAGAGGCATTAATCTGAAACTGAACAAAAGTAAGTGTAAAATAAGAATGACTGAAATCACTTACACTGGACATATGCTCAGTGAGGAAGGACTCAAGCCTGATCCTGAAAAGATCAGAGCCATTCAAGACATGCCTGCACCAGAGGATAAAGCTGCGCTCCAGAGGTTCACTGGGTTACTACAATACCTCTCCAAGTTCATCCCTAACCTCTCAGACATAAGCTAGACATGCTATTGTATTCAGCTGTGAGAAGTTTCACCAATATCTATATGGTAGACATGTACATGTAGAAAGTAATCATAAACCATTGGAAGTGATATTCAAAAAATCACTTCTCAGTGCCCCAGCCAGACTACAAAGAATGCTCATGAGGTTACAAAAGTACAGTCTTGAAGCCAAATACAAACCAGACAAGGAAATGCATATCGCTGATGCTCTAAGCAGAGCGTTTCTGAAAGAACAAAATGAGAAACTTCTTGATGAGGAACTGGAAGTTAACTTTGTCAGCCAGCAACTTCCAGTATCAGAGGAAAAGTTGCAGGAATTCAGAAAGACCACGGAAGAAGATGCAGAGTTGGGACTGGTCGTAAATGCAATTCTTAAAGGATGGCCAGATAAACAGAGACAGCTTCCAGACAAAATCAAACAATACTGGACATGTAGAGAAGAACTGTGCTATGTTGATGGACTAATATTCAAGAACTCAAGGTTAGTAGTTCCACACACACTGAGAAGTGAAATGCTCAGAAAAATCCACGAGTCACACATGGGTATAGTTAAGTGTAAAGAGAGAGCCCGTGATGTACTGTATTGGCCGGGCATGGCAAAACAGATAGAGGAAATTGTGGCTCATTGTGCTGTATGCAATGCACACAAAAAGGAGAATCCTAAAGAGCCACTCATGTCACATCCAGTGCCTGAGAGAGCATGGGCAAAGATAGGTGTGGATTTGTTTCATTTCAATGATGCAGAGTTTTATTGTGTGTGGATTATTTTTCAAAGTTTCCAGAGACTGTCAAGCTGAGTGGAACCTCAAGCAAGCATATAATCATTGCACTCAAATCTGTCTTTGCAAGGTATGGTGTGCCAGATGAGTTATTCTCAGACAATGGTAGACAGCTGGTGAGCTAGGAGATGGTGGACTTCAACACACCACCTCCAGTCCGACGTTTCCATAATCGAATGGGCAAGTTGAGAGAGCTGTTCAGACAGTAAAAAACCTGCTGAGAAAAGCACAGGACAGCTCTAGAGACCCATACTTGGCCCTGCTGGAATACAGGAACACGCCACTGAGCGGGGTTGGCCTCCCACCTGCTCAGATGCTCATGAGGAGAGGGCTCAAATCAAAATTACCAGTGACAAAGACATTGTTGCAGCCAGCTCTCTATGACAATGTTAGGAGCAACCTTGTGAACAGACAACAAAGACAGAAACATTACTATGATCAAGGAACCAGGACTCATCTCCAAGATGGTGAATATGTGAGGATTAGTGGGAACCAGCTACAGTGATAAAGAAACACAACTTGCCGAGATCCTACGTAGTCAAAACAACAGGTGGACAAGTGTACACCTGCTCAAAACTAAAGAGACTTCTTTCCCAGGGACACCTGATGACACTCAATCAGAGCACCCAGGTCGTGTGAGACAAGACACTTTGCCAAGTGCTGATCCACCCAGTCCTACACCAGACTGTTCCACTGCACCACCCAGTCCAAAAGTAGTGACTGATAATACTGTAAATGGCCCTGTGACTACAACACGCTGTGGAAGACCAGTAAGAGTGCCAAAAAAAAAAGTTGGTAAATGTTGCACATTTAGCTGTTGTATACTGATTGTGATCTTTTAATTTCGGTCATGACGTTGAAGTACAGATATGTTCTGTAAATTGAAAATACAGAGTGTTGTGTTGAAGTTAATTGCTTTTCTGATATGCAAAATATGTGAAGACAGTATAGTGAGTTTGATCAGTAAGATCAGATGGCATTTTGATAATGAGAATGCTAATGTTAAATAAGTCTAGTCAGGACTGTAGAATGTTTGAAGTGCTTTTGGGGTAATACAGTAAATTACCTGTTTCATAACTGTTATAACATTCTTCTACAGGGACGTGAAAAAATAATCTTCAGAAAAGGAGATGTAGTGTATTCAATATAAGAGCTGGGTATGTTCCCTAGGTGGCACTGTAGCTTTGTGGTGTTGTTACTGTGTTGTTGTTGAGACCGGAGAATAAAACAAAAACTAAGTTGACCACCAGACATGGTGTTGTCCACAACATATATTACATTGTGGATTGTTGATTTTGAGTTGGACTTTGGGGAAGGGGATTTTGGTTTTCTGTATTGATTTTTCTTTCAATATATGATCCTGAAATTGAATGAAATGAGTGTGTGTTTTCATTGTGTTTGTTGTTTAATGTGCAGGGGGTCTGTGTATCTAGATACTGGCCTCCCTTGTGTGGGTTTGAGGTAAAACATCCAAACATTAACTAAATAATCAAAAGAAAATTTAAAGAGAAACTGAACTCAATCTTAAATGCCAGGAGAGATACCTGGCTGGCACCCCTAAAAACCACCCTCAAAAACAATATAAAATTAACATTCAGACTCAACCCGTCACAATACAAATGAACTACTAACTGAAATCAAACCAAAAGAAAAAAAAAACAAAAGACATGCACCCATGCAGGCGTTCGGCAGGCCCCTAGCTACAACTGCTGTGATAAAACCTGAATCCTGAAGTCACAACCTGATTAAGCTGAGCACACTTCAACTACAACACTGTGTTAAAAGAGAGACATCTGCGTAACAAAGGCAGAGTGGTAGAGCGGCTACTTGCCCACGAGGCAACACAAGGCAAGAGACCAGAGAGGCAAAAAAAAACAAAAAAAAACAAGAAGACGAAGGGGAAAAGAGGCAAGGCAGGGCAAACAGCTTAATGCCAGGCAAGCTTTAAAGAAACAAAGCCAGCTGTTAGCGACCTTACATGTGTACTGGCAGATAAACTTAAACTAAACGGTATACCAGTGTTAGCTGTAGCCTGCACACATCAATACGCTAGCTGTTAGCAGCTACGGTGGCAGCGACGGCTAACCGGAAGGGGACACACACACACCATCCAGGCCCAACACGCTAACCTATAAACAGAGGACTGTCAACATGGCACATTATAACATTTCCCGAACTTCAGATTGTGCTACATCCCTGGAGAACGAACACACAGCACATACCATGCCAGGATACTACAGCTCAGTGGAGCTGCACGCCAACCAGCACCCGCTTCAGAGGAGGAGAGAGAGAGCGACTAACCAGATGTTGGGGGTATTTAAATAGGTCCTATTAGCAGCCAATGATAGGTGACTGCACTACCGGTGCCGGTAAAGGGCGTGCCACACACTGCCGCAATCGCCATGCCTGCTACACAATAAAACACAGATGGAGACGGAAAAGAAATGCAACAAAATATCAACATCCAGTTACAATGGCATTGTGTTAGGTGGCTGTCTGTTGCAGTAGCTCTGTTGTTTTCATTCCTTTTTCATTTATTTAGTGTGTTATTTCCATTCTTTATAATTCTGTGTTTTAACTGTGCTTTTGGTGACTGTGTTGCAATGTTTGTGCACAGTTTTACAACTTTTTTGTTGACTCTCCTGTTATTTTTTGCACTCTTCATAATAGAGGGCTGTACAGAGAGGAGTGGGGGCATTGTCTATACATGGGAGCAGCTGATCACGTTGTGTAAACCCATGCTGCTGCCTAGAGAGATGATTGTAGTCCGGGACAAGCTGAAGAGATGATATTGGGGTTGCAGAGCCGGAGCCAAACAGAGGGCCAAGTCATGGAGATACAGACTGTCTGTTCCGGTGATCATCACGGGGAATGTGAGATCCCGGGCAAACAAGACGAATGAGCTTGTGGCGCTGGTCAGGACTCGGTGGGAATACCAACAGTGTAGCCCAACGGCCTTTACTGAGTTGTGGTTTCACTCAGACATCCTTGACTGGAGCGTGGAGCCTACAGCTGTGTGCGGTCGGACAGAGATGTGGCTTGGAGTGGTAAGAAGAAGGGACGAGAGATTGCGCTGTTTGTGAATGAGAAGTGGTGTAATCCCAGACATGTTACCGTTAAGGATTGTTTCTGTAGCCCAGACATTGAGCTACTAGCTGTGTGGATGTGGCATTTGCCTTGGGAGTTCACATCCGCCATCGTGATCACTGTTTACATCCCCTCAAAGGCTGACGGGGAAGCAACGTGTGACATCATCCACTCCACCGCAGCGGAGCTACAAAAACCAGCAACCAAACATGTTTGTAGTCATTACTGGGAACTTTAAACCCACTTCTTTGGACAAAACTCTGCCAACATTCTACCAATTTATTAACTTCCCCACCAGAGGCAACACCACACTGGACCTACTGTATGCTAATGCAAAGGATGCATACAGTGCCACAGTCCTCCCCCCGTAGGCAGAGCTGATCACAGTCTGGTGTTGTTAACACCTCAGTATGTCCCTCTTGTCCAGAGGCAGCCTGTGTCCACCAGAACAGTGAGGAGGCTGACTCCTCATGAGGCTAATGAGTCACTGCAGGACTGCTTTGAGACAATAGACTGGCATGTGTTATGTGAGCCATATGGAGAGGACATCAACAGCCTGACAGAGTATCACAGAGTACATTAAATTCTGTAAACCGACCATACTGCCAACCCGGACTGTATGCTGCTTTCCCAACAGGAAGCCCTGGATCACCAGTGACCTGAAAAGTCTGCTAAATAGGAAGAAACAAGCCTTCAGGTCAGGGGATGAAAAAGAACTGAGGAGTGTTCAGCACGAGCTGAGGGGGAACCTGAGGCAGAGCAAAGGTGCTTGCAGGAGGAAGCTGGACACCAAACTCCAGCAGAACAGAGTGAAGGATATGTGGACAGGAATGAAGGACACCACGGGGCTCAAGGCAAGAGACAGACCAACAGCCAGCAGCCTTGAGAGGGCCACTGACCTAAATCACTTTTTCAACAGGTTTAGCTCACAGCCAGGAATGGCCTTGTATTTCCCTGCCCCCTCACACCTCACCACCGTCCACAACAGCCTGCATAACCCCCCTCTGCCCAAGCTTTCTCTCTCTCGCACATCCATCACCATCCCCCACAGCACCCCCTCCACTAGCACCATCCCCTGCCTGACTGCGTGCCAGATAAGAAGACAGCTGGAGATGCTGCACCTGGACAAGGCTGCTGGCCCTGATGCCTTTATTCCAGAGTCCTGAGTACTTGTGCCAGCTAGTTGTGAGTGATCCTGGGACATCTCTTCAATCTGAGCCTCAGACTGCAGAGAGTCCTGGTGCTGTGGAAGACATCCTGTGTGGTTCCTGTTCCAAGGAAGAAGTCTCCATCTGGCCTTAATGACTACTGACCAGTTGCCCTTATATTACTCACGATGAAGGTGCTGGAGAGGCTGGTCCTGGTCCACCTCTATCAGCAGTAGAAATCATCACTGGACCCTCTACAGTTCACCTACCAACCCCATCTGGGTGTGGATGACACCATCATACACCTGCTGCAGAAACTAACATCAGTGCTGTTTACAAGAAGGGAATGAGCAGACTCTATTTCCTGAGGAGGCTCAGATCATTCAATGTGTGCAGCAAGATGTTGGAGATCTTCTACCAGTCTGTTGCCAGTGCACTCTTCTTTGCTGCAGTGTGCTGGGGGAACAGCATTAGGAGCATGCAAACACCAACAGAGTTAACAAACTGATATGGAAGGCCACTTCCATTATTGGCTGCAAATTAGACGCCTTTGAGGAGGTGGGGAAGAGGAGGACACTGGGCATACTGTTATCCATCATGGATAACCCTGAACATCCTCTTTACCACCTTGTGGACAGACAGCGGAGCTCCTTCTCCAATAGACTGCTGCAGCTCTGTTTTTCACAAGCGCTTCAGGAGATCATTCCTACCACGAGCCATCACCCTATACAACATAATTTAAACAGTTAATCTCTACCTTAATCTCTTTTTATCAAAGAATAAAATAATGTGGGCATAGCGGGCCGACATAACGTGGCAACAACTGTATTAGCAGCATCAGATACCATAAAGAGTACTATGATTAGCTGATAGATCTACAGCACATATGTCAAACTCAAGGCTCACAGGCCAATTTTGATAATTTGGAATTATCGTTGGTTTGCATGACAATATTTAATTATTATTAGAGCCAGTATATTGCACGCACCACGAGTATTGCAAGTTCCACAATGCACTGCTAGTGCGTTGGTGCGTCAATCAAAGGCCTGCAAGCGCGAGTCCCTGACCCACTCGTTCATCAGCAGCCTGATGGAGCTCATTACTGGTGGTCAACTTTCAGCTATCCTCTCCCCCGAAAAAAGAATGGATGGTTAACTTTGAAAACAGGGGTTTTCAAGGCAGGTGGAAGGCAGAGTATGTGTTTTCGGATTTGAAGGACAAAGCTGTTTGTCTTCTGTGCGGAGACAGTGTGTCATGAAAGAATTGGTGTCCTATGCACCTATGCTTTGCATGCGTTCAAGTTCAGCTTTAACTTGTCCTTGCATCGCGACAGGGATGCGGTGGGATGGCTGCACCACAGACTGTATACTGAAATCAACCATCATGGAGTATGTCCCTGGGAGTTCCCCAAGTTTGTCACTGAACAGGTCTTTGTACTGTGTGAGAATCTGTGTGCTGAAGTCCATGTTGCTCTCTGTGATGTTGTGAGTTGATGGACATCTGGACACATTTTTACAATTCCCATGTGAGATTAATTGCGATTAAATATTTTAATCGATTGACAGCCCCACTCATTGTGTTAAGTTGATTTAAAAAATGATAGAAAAAAGCCAGGATAACTTATTGAACTGGTGCAGTGTGCAGTCTGGTCTCAATGATACAGTCCTGCTCTCAGCATACAAAATAGATGGTTTGCTACTGTTGCCTCCCAAGCGGTTCATACAAGTCAAACAGAACTGAGACTATTCAATGGTGAGTAGTTCTTTATTAATCCATTATTTATTTTTATTACTCCAGTTAATTGAAGAGTTCATGATCTGTGTTTTGTTATAACTTTTTAACAACATAAAGTATCTTTTCATTAGCACAATGGCAGCTGCATCCTCACCACAACCCATGATCCTTCGGGTTGTTCAGTTCGGCCAGGTTAGAAAATTAAAACTCAGTTCACAACCGGACTGTTGATGCACTGATGAAAAATACTGAAAGATCTTGAGTTCAGTTTGCAATACGAAGATCCAGACTTTGAAGGAAAACTTACTCCACTTGTTGACATTGAGGAGCTACCACAAAAAGCTGCTGTGCATATCTCACTTGCACAAGTTTCCAGCTCTTTTGCATTTACTGACACACTTTCAAGTGTGTCATCTCCAGAACATCTCAACAGATGGCCTCCAGGTTCTTTTGCAGTTCCCACATTTTCTAGAAAAGAAGGCATCTGCAATATATGGCTTCAAGGTGTACCCAAGTCATGCAGAGATAGCAATGGCAGCTGAGGTTCTTGTGGATAAATATCCCTGCTTGAAGGAAGCAGGATCTGACACTGGCTGGAATGGATGGAAGAACAGCATCAGTTTTAAGATGGGCAATTACAGAAACGAGATGAGACGGGCTGGATGTCAGGAGGTCACTGTAAATACTGGAAAAAGAAGTAGACACTGGCACTGAGTAGGTGGAAGAGCTGGCTGAAGTAGCTAGTGGCTGATGAGCTGATGCCGCTCAGGTGTGTCTCCAAAAGTGGCCAGGAGATCGACCCCATCTCCCTCCATGCTCCAGGGCTGCAGCTGAGGAGAGTGAGAGGAGAAGGGAGAAACAGAGGGAGGAGGGAAAATGCAGGCAGGGCAAGAAACAAAACACTGCACCAAATCGAGGCCACAACAAGCTCCTTCACATGCTCTCTCCTACGCTCATCTCACAGCCATCGAAGTCTGAACTTGGGCCTTCTTGGCTATCCAGTACAGCATCAAAACAAACCTTGATAATATGATATAACTAAGAATACATTTATTTTACTACATAATCAGCAATTTTAATTATTTTGTGGGCTTTATTGACCTAAACCATCTCATGTGCTATCAATACTGTATGAGATTTAATTTTGGTTGAGGCTGTTTTGACCTCTTTATTTCAATCTTCTGTTCATGTTAAGATTAATATTCATGATTAATGATGATCAATATCCCTGATATTGAACAGGGGATGAATAATTGATCTTTTATTATATTCTATCATTTTAATGATTGTACTCACTTCTTAAAACAAACAAAATGTAACATATGCCCACCATGAATGGTATAATAAATTCAACAAACCCACCCAAATCAATTATCAAATAATAATTCAGGATTCGGGATTCAGGATTCCTTTATTGATCCCCGAGGGGAAATTGTTTTTGTAGCAGTGCTCCATACAAAATAGAATTATGGAATTAGAATGAAATTAGAAAATAAAGAAAGAGAGGAAATATATATATATATATAAAACAGAATATTTATTTATACTAAGAATATATGTAAATAACAAATATACAACACAATAAAATGTACAACAATAAAACATGAAAAACTACTGAGAAACAGTTCACTTATAACCACCTAAACAGGATAATATCACACTTTCCATACAAAGGCACTGACGCTAACAACAAACCTTGTCAGGTAAAAGCAGATGGGGAAAAGCTTGGTGGCCATGCTGCACAGAACTGGTGCCTCTTGCGTCTCCTTCCTGTAATGATTGGGGACAGAATGAAATATCCCCTTGAAAATGATGTTTGGCAGTTGTGTCTCAAGTTGAGGGAGATTGTTGAGCTAATATGTGCACCGAAGATCCATGAAAACCAAGTTGCATATCTTCAGATGCTTACTGAGGAGTACCTTAAAATGAGAAGAAAAAAATTCAAAATCACTGCTGCAGTGATTTTGAATTTTTGCAGTGCAACCAAAACACCATTACCTTGTTCACTTCCCTGAGCTCATACTCCATTTTGGTCTCCTTATTCGATTATGGACATTGCGGTTTGAAAGCAAGCACAGTTATTTTAAGCAGTGTGCAAGGAAGCTTCATAATTTTAAAAATCTCTGCGGCACTTTAGCTGAAAGACACCAGTTGCTGGCAGCTTATTTCCTCCACTGCTTCAAATAGGGGAAGCCACAAAGTTCCATGACCAACTGCACCAGATAGCCATACAGAGAGCTGCCAGTCTTAAGGGCCTTCGTCCAGAGGAAACTTTTGAAAGACCCTCTGTTACATTTAAAGGGACACTGTACCAAAGAGGCATGGCTGTTGTCATTAACCAAAATGACACGGGCTACACGTTTGGGAAGATTGTGCTCATACTGATTCATCAAGCATGTGTGCATTTTGTCGTTGAGCTGTATCAGTCAGTACATGTTTTGGATCTTGGTGTACACTGTCTACAAAACAGTCATAATGCTCATTATGAGTGTGTGTCTGTGGACAGTCTAGCAGACTACTATCCATTGGCCACATATAATCAGTTTGGTCTCAACTTGATTGCCTCGGACCATTCAGTGTGTTACAGGTAAAAGACTTCATGGACTTCACTGAGCGTGCTATACAGAGTGCACTACCACAGCTACAGAGGGAGAAGGTGGAAGCAGTGGTTCATGAGATGGAAAGCATCTTAGGGCCAGATGATCTTCAGTTCATTAAAGAGGCAGACATCAGTCATCTACTATCACCCATTCAGTGCAGGAGATTGATTAATTCTTTCAAAAGTGGTAAGCTGTCTCATTTACATGTTATTGTTCATTGCAATTGTATCTTGATATTAATGGCTCTATTAAGACGAAAAATGTAGGAATGAAACATTATTAACTATTGTCTTTTTTGTGCTTCTGTTGATTTGTTATGTAGATCCAAAAAGTCCCCAGTCGACCTCCTCTTCACTTGTTTCTTCCCCTAGTACTGCGTCTTCCCCCACTAGGTCATTCACAGATGAGCCTTCCACCAGTCAATTAACCAGTCCACGTGGACAAAGCAATTGGGTGGACAGATTTCAGGTGCAGTGGGACAAAATGAGGCCCTCTCTCAAAAGAGCCATTGATGCTGGTAATCCTCCAGAGCCAGGGGATCACCGACACATGGTGAAAGTCATTGATTCCATGAGAAAACACTGCCCGAACCCGACATGCAAAGACTGCACAACAGTGGCAAAAGCTATAACTCAGATGTACCCTGGCAGCTTTTTGGATAAAGCTGAGGAGGGGGAAAAGATTGGATGTGGATACTTCACTTTACTGTAGCAGCCGAAGACCAGAGTTGAATATGTCAATAGAGACAACACACTCTCCTGCCTGAGGAGGCCCAGAAGATCACAAACAAGTGATGATGACCAGCCACTGACACCTGCAAAATGTGCTAGAGTCGACAGTTATGGTTGTATTAACTGGCAGCCACAGGAGTATCCAGACGGGGAAACGGCTCATTCACTTGAAGAAAAGAGGAAAGAAATGGTGGATATATTTACTCAAAAGAGGCTAAGGGCAGCTGAGAGTGGAAGGGTAAAGAAGCTTATGACAATTACATATCTAAAACAGCGAGAGGACATAAATGCAGACCCATCTGCCAGCATTCTGGACATAAGTAAACGGTGGCCGTTTCTCCTGTCTTGGAAGTTCTTACTTTCCCACTTCACCACCCTGACTGGTGTTGACCTGTACACCAGACTGAGGGACGACGTGGATAAAAAGCGGAAGAGGCTCCTGGAGTACTTCAGATGTCAACTGATGAATTGAACCAAGGAAGTTAAAGCTCTTCTGAAAGATGCTTTGAAGGAAGGCCGAGAGGGCACTGATGGTCTTGCAGCACTCCTGCTGCTGATGGCTTATTTCAAAGAGGCAGAGGATGCCCTTCTCATCCTTGATGATGTAAGTTATCATATTGGTCTTTAATAACTCTTATTATAAATAGTTCTCATTTTTTTATTGTAAACACTTGGCTCTTGCCAACCAACTCACAATTTTGTTTTTATTTACCATGTTGGATTCATTAGATGAATGCTAATCAAAATGTTTAATTTAAAGGTTAACCTTAGTTTTTTTTTCTACCTGGACCCTATTTTCATATTTTTATCTCTATAAGTGAGTGATTTAGGAACATTTTTCAAAGTTGCTGCAGTTTTGAGCACGTGTTTGTGTCTAAGTCTCACTGCGCTAGAAACACAGACAGAGCAGCTTCTCTGACACGGATCACAACAAACAGCGACAACCAGCTAAAGTTAGAGACATACGTTCATTTCTCGTTCCTAGTATGTTGTCGGACACTCATTGTAACTATCTGAGCCTGTAAGTGTGGAAATATGCATGTTTATAGGGCAAACTTTGACTGTGGCCAGTTGCCCGGTTGAAGAGCGTTAGCTGGGCTGCAGGCGTAGCTGCGGCTGCCTGCTCTGCTCAATACTGGTCAATACTGGAGCAACCTCAAAAAATGTTCTATAAATCACTCACTTAAACAGAAAACAATATGAAAATATTGTGGGAAAAAAAACAAAGTTACCCATTAATTTCATTTAATTCAATTGTTATCTATTGCCACTTTCTCATGGAACAAGATTGCCACTACTATACTCGACTCTGGTAGTGTATTTCATTATCCACAGCAGATGGAACCATTTCATTTTACTGTAGCTTGATGTCATAGCAATGTCCGCCACTCTGCTTAAGAGAGCTTTAAAGAGCAATGACCAGACAATGTATTTCACCCCTAGGGTCCAATAAAATTACCGTTATCATTACTGTTAACATGTAAAGTGAGAAAGAAATGATACAGTTGCAACACTGATTCAGTGCACATCTATAATGGCTATTTTAACTTTGTCAATGACATTAGGGATCTTTTATCTAATATGAGACAAGATATGAGATATGAGAATATGAGAAAGTACTGTAAATCGCAGAGTTCTCACATCATCTTTTGGCATTGCCTCTGTTCTCTCTGAACAACAGCAAAGGTTATACCAAAAAGATACCAGGTACTAGCTACTACTTTTTGCCATTGTTAAACTAAAAAGGTGAGTCGGTTTGAGCTGATGCTATACAGCGGAAAGCACTCTCACTGTGTAGGTATTAGTCTCTGTAATAATTGCGTGAAGTGCTTTTCTGTGCTTTTGTTGATCCAAATTCTAATACTCATAGGTGACAACAACTCCTGGCGATGCAGAGGAACAGTTGGTCCTCCCCAGCACCCCAAGGCTCATTGCAATAGGTAAAACTGTCATTCAATGATAGCAGATTTGGAGATGAATAAAACAAAGTGGACATACACAGAGAATATAGTCAGGTAACTCTTGTGGCAGTTCAGTTTTACAAATAAATGCTATTTCAGATAATTTATGCCTCTTTAGTTGTTTGGGAGGTATTTGTCATGGGATATTGTGCACATGGTGTACACCGATGTCATTATTGCGTGCGGCTCAATGAGAGCTGTGGCTGTCAATCAACCACAGACGGTGTCGCCCGGGCAGGTCAGCGCGTGGGAGTCAGTGTTTATCCCCTGAAATGAGCTGCACAGTCCATTTCCACCTATTCTGACCTGAAACTGCACACCTGTGTGAGGTCCGGCCCACCATCACATACACCATGTACACCATGTGCACAATTTCCCATGTGACATTTGTCCTCTGTATTAACTCTTTTAAGACTAGTGAGGAAGTGTCATTACTGCAGTGCCTGGGGAAAACATTCCAACACATTGACTTGGTGGGCCAGGGATGAGCCAGTGACCTTCTGATCACCGGACACCCTCCTGCCCACTCAGCCACTGCAGCACTGGGCCAGGGAAGAGGGTCTGGAGAGTCAGACATTACTTAGTTGTAATTCAATTGTTGTTTGAAGTGAACAGACTCAGTCTGTCGCAGTTTTAGACTGTTTTACTCCTGTTGACCTTCACCAACTAATTTCAATAATTTCATCATCAAAATCATCTACCTGTATTTTAGATCCTATCCCGACTAAGCTGTTTAAAGAAGTATTACCTCTAATTGACTCTTCAGTATTAGACATGATCAATCTCTCTTTATCAACAGGCTACGTACCACAGTCCTTCAAAGTAGCTGTGATAAAACCGCTACTGAAAAAGCCTACTCTTGATCCAGGGGTTTTAGCCAACTATAGACCGATATCCAACCTTCCCTTTCTCTCAAAAACTCTTGAGAAAGCAGTTGCCAATCAGCTGTGCGACTTTCTTAAACAATAATAGTTTATTCAAGGATTTCCAGTCAGGATTTAGAGTGCATCATAGCACAGAGACAGCACTGGTTAAAGTTACAAATGACTTTCTAATTGCATCTGATAAAGGATTTGTCTCTGTACTAGTCTTATTGGATCTTAGTGCTGCATTTGACACCATTGACCATGGCATCCTATTGCAGACACTGGTACATTTCATTGGCATTAAGGGAACTGCGCTAAGCTGGTTTAAATCCTGCTTGTCAGATCGCTCTCAGTTTGTACGCGTTAATGATGACTCCTCTGTGCTCACTAAAGTCAGCTATGGAGTTCCGCAGGGTTCTGTGCTTGGACCAATTCTATTCACCTTATATATGCTTCCTTTAGGTAAGATTATCAGGAAGCACTCAATAAATTTTCATTGCTATGCAGATGATACCCAGCTATATTTATCAATGAAGCCGGAAGAAACCAGTCAGTTAACTAGACTACAAGCATGTCTTCATGACATAAAGACCTGGATGACCTGCAATTTTCTGATGCTAAACTCGGACAAAACTGAAGTTATAGTAGTAGGCCCTAAACATCTTAGAAAGTCACTTTCTGATGACATAGCAGCTATGGATGGCATTGTGCTGGCCTCCAGCACCACTGTAAAGAATCTGGGAGTCATCTTTGACCAAGACATGTCCTTTCACTCCCATGTAAAACAAATTTCAAGGACTGCCTTTTTTCACCTA
Organism: Chaetodon trifascialis; assembly: GCF_039877785.1. Taxonomy (NCBI): domain Eukaryota; kingdom Metazoa; phylum Chordata; class Actinopteri; order Chaetodontiformes; family Chaetodontidae; genus Chaetodon; species Chaetodon trifascialis. Next base: position 565,680 of record NC_092077.1, on the reverse strand, counting down.
CGTAATATCGCAAAAATCAGGCATATTTTGTCTCAAAATGATGCAGAAAAACTAGTCCATGCATTTGTAACTTCCAGGCTGGATTATTGCAATTCCTTACTATCAGGCTGCCCAAATTCGTTGCTGAATATTCTCCAGTTGCTCCAGAACGCTGCAGCACGTGTTCTGACAAAAACCAGGAAGCGAGATCATATTTCTCCAATACTAGCCACTTTGCACTGGCTCCCTGTAAAGTTTAGAATAGAGTTTAAAATTCTCCTCCTTACTTACAAAGCCATAAATGGCCAGGCACCTTCTTATCTTAAAGAGCTCATAGTACCTTATTGCCCTACTCGAACACTGCGTTCCCAGAATGCAGGTCTACTTATGGTTCCTAAAGTCTCAAAAAGCAGAACAGGAGTCAGAGCATTTAGCTATCAAGCTCCTCTCCTGTGGAACCATCTTCCAGTCTTTGTCCGGGAGGCAGACACTGTCTCTACATTTAAGAGTAGGCTTGAAACTTTCCTTTTTGATAAAGCTTATAGTTAGGGCTGGCTCAGGCTTGTCCTGGACCAGCCCCTAGTTATGCTGCTATAGGATTAGACTGTCGGGGGACATCCAAAGATACACCGAGCTCCTCTGTCCTTCTGTCCCTCTCCATCCGCACGCTCTCATGTCCTACCACAGCGTGTTACTAACTTAGCTCCTTCCCCGGAGTCTCTGTGCTTTGTCGTCTTGCAGGTTCCCATGGACAGTGGCTGAATCTGGATTGTGGATTTGAGCTGCGTCTCCTGCCTTGGCCCTGCCTGACATCCACTGCAACTGCTACTGCTATTATTACATCCACTGTCACTGTTACTGTGATTGCATGTCTGTCTCTCTGTCTCTCTCTCTCTCTCTCTCTCTCTGACTGCATTTCTGTCTGTCTGTCTGTCTGTCTGTCTGTCTGTCTGTCTGTCTGTCTGTCTGTCTGTCTGTCTCACTCTCCCTCTCTTGCTCTTCCTCTCTCACCCAACCGGTCGAGGCAGATGGCCGCCCATCCAGAGTCTGGTTCTGCTCGAGGTTTCTGCCTGTTAAAAGGAAGTTTTTCCTCACCACTGTCGCCAAGTGCTTGCTCATGGGGGAATTGTTGGTTTCTTTGTAGATAAAAGAGCTTGGTCTGTACCAGCTCTATATGGAAAGTGTCCTGAGACAACTTCTGTTGTGATTTGGCGCTATACAAATAAATAAAATTGAATTGAATTGAATTGTTTTATGTTTTATTATTGCAGGAGACACTGTGTGGTCTGCCAACAAGTGGATGCTGTCCATAGAGGGCCGTGTTGTAATCCCGCATTCACTTCCAATGCCAGATTTTACAACTGCCTTGGCTGTCTTCTTCGCCAGTTTCTATGTATTCAACATTAAATATCAAGTGGAAGCAGTCGCAACTCTGGAATTTGTTCAGAGGTACAGTAGTGCCAGTAACATTCTAACTTAAAGCTATTCTTACCGATCTTGCACATCGCTCAGCACTTGTAAACATTTGAACATGAACAGCCCCGCCTCCCTCCAAAGTCCCACTCTCTCTCCCCTGCCTGATGCGTGACGCTCATCTCCTCCCCTGACTCTTGCGGTAGGGAAGTGAAGGTGGAGGCGGAGGAGCACCGCGAGTGAGACAGGTAGATGGAGTCAGATTCAGTGGGATTTCTGTGTGGCGGCTGTGGTCAGTCAACGTCAGCTCTCCCCCATGCTCACTCGCACACGCTGCTCTACTGCTCTGCCGGCTGTGGGTGGAGTGGCGCACGAGTGGTGACAGCGATAGGCGACTGGAGCACACACGGCGACGGATAACAGACAGCAAGCTCGGCCAGTTATTTTATTTGGACCGTTTTATCATAAATATGTGATAATTGAATATTGATAAGTTCAATTTTGAACTATATTTTGAAAAATCCCAGAACACTTCATAGTGGTGAAATATTAATTTGTATTCCAAGATGAAAACACAGTCAGAGAAAATTTAAAAGGATTTATAACTACAATTATGTTAATTTCAACCAGGCATGGGGAACCTGTTCCACAAAGGGCTGGTGTGACTGCAGGTTTTTGTTCCAACCAAGCAAGAGCTCACAGTTTGACCAATTAACTGTCTGAAGAGTGAGATCAGTTGATTGAATGAGTCAAGTCTGGTGAGCTGCTGCTTGGTTGGAAAGAAGACCTGCAGCCACAGCGGCCCTTTGTGGAACAGGTTCCCCATGCCTGATTTAAACCCTCTCACCAACGTAATTGTACTCATGTCAGTTATTGTTGGTATGTGACACTGCTCCCTCTATCTAATACGCGTTCACTCAAAGCCATGAGTTCAACAGGAGCTGCTGACAGGGAGGAGAGCCCCTCACCGCTCTGACTTAACGTGAGTCACACCGCTGTATACATTCTGTGGACATAACATAACAACAGCAGCCGACTAGTGACGGCTTCCTCGGACACTACAGCTGAATCACATCCATTAACTTATCCGATCGTCATATTTACACTGACACGACGCCCAGTCAACATTTGATCGACTTACTCTGCCAAAATTTCTTCTCACTGTTCTCAGGTCAAATATTTATATGCGATTAAAAACGCAATTAATTTCGATTACCGTATTTTCTGGACTATAAGCCGCTACTCTTTCCCTAGGTTTTGAACCATGAGGCTTATACAAAGGTGCGGCTATTCTGTGGATTTTTCTTTCACCGCTAGGGGCGCTCTAACTGGAATCAAAAATAAGATAGATGAAAAATCAATGCAAAGAAGAATACGCTGCTTTTTCTTTAGCAGATAGAACACGCACAACAAATTACCAACTGGTAATTATTTTCAAATCCCCACCCCTTCATCATGGAAATCACACGAAGAAGTTCGTATGATGCAAGTTTTAAGTTGAAGGCCATCGATCTTGCTATCCAGGAAGGAAACCGCACTGCTGCACGCAAGCTTAACGTCAATGAATGTATGGTGAGACGATGGAGGCGGCAGCGGGAAGAGCTTGTGCAATGCCAAAAGTCAAGAAAGGCTTTCAGAGGACATAAAAGCAGGTGGCCTGAACTTGAAAATGTCCTGGAGGACTGGGTGAACACACAGAGAGCAGGTGGCCGAGGTGTATCAACTGTACAGATCCGACTGAAAGCCCAAACAATCGCCTGCGAAATGAATATTGAAGATTTTAAAGCTGGGCCGTCATGGTATTTCCGATTTATGAGACGTAAAAACCTGTCCATCAGGGCACGGACCACCCTCTGTCAGCAACTCCCACCTGACTATCAGGAAAAAGTTGAAAACTTCCACAAATTCGTTGAAACAAAGATACAAGAAAACTCCATCGGACCAGACGACATCATAAATATGGATGAAGTACCTTTGACTTTTGATCTGCCTCTGACCAGGACTGTTAACAAGACAGGTGCATCATCCGTGTTGTTGAAAACAACAGGCCACGAGAGAACGCACTTCTCCTGCGTTCTGGCATGCACGGCATCCGGACAAAAACTTCCACCAATGGTGATTTTTAAGCGCATAACTTGGAGACTTGGATGACAAATGGTGAGAAGTCATTCACAAACACTGGCTGCGTGTGAAAAACATCCTTTTCTGTTGTCTGTCAGTGGATCCTAACAGCGTGGAGTGCTGTGAAAGAATCCACCATCACCAACGGGTTCCGAAAGGCTGGACTGCTACGCGAAGAGAGCGGCGCCCCTTCAGAGCCAACTTCACCGGAGGATGACAGTGACACGGAGAGCGAGACTGATGGAGACAGATGTGACGAAGCGGTTCTGAGGCTGTTCAACTCCGAAACTGAAGAAGAAGACTTCATGGGTTTCAGAGAAGATGATTAAAGTGACTTGAACACAGACTCAAGTCACTCAAGTGACTCAAACACTCAAGTGACTCAAACACAGGAGAAATGAAGGTAAATAAATACCGGTTATTTTCTCTTGGTTCTGTTCCGTTTTAATCAGCAAAGTTGCTGCCATGTTAATCCTATAACGCCAAATGCATCAAATTTGATACAAGCATTTCTGAGACCTATTGCATCATCTTATGATTAAAAACTTCACTCAAAACCCTCTTGTATCCAATCTGACACTTGTCTTCCATCCCCTGGTGGATACCTTTATCACTACAACAATTCAGACACAGTACATGGGACAATCCAAGATGGCTGCCTTTAGATAGTTCCCAACTCACTGGATCAAGGTAAAGAAAATTGTGATTTTCAGGATTTTCCAGTAATATTTTCTATGAACACTTAATCTGTTGAAGCAAGTTATAATTACTGATTTTTTTTTTGCATTTTATTATATATTAAAATCGTGCATAAAATTTGTGTTCAAATTTGATACTACAGGTAAAAAGTGGAATTTTGTAGTAAATCCCTCAATTGTCATTATCTTTTTTTTCTTGGTGCAATATGCATTATGTTGATCATTGTGTATCATAAAATGTTTTGATCAATCAATTACACAAATTACAGATTGAAATGTGATATTTACAACAAATAATTGCACTCGAAAATTGATAAACCTATATTTCTGTACTTTAGATGGCTAAACGGTACAGTGTTGAAGATGTCTTACGCTTTCTTGATGGCAGTTCAAAGGGCATAGAGGAGTTGATGTCTGCAGATGATGAAGTGATGGATAAAGATTGGACTTATAATGCAGATGATGATGAAGAGAACTTTCATACTGGTAGTAGCAATGAGGAAGATAAAACTCTTGATGATAGGCTTGAAGAGGAAGAGGAGCATCTAACAATGTCACAGGCAACAAAACAGTGTGGTAGAAGCAAAGTGAAAAAAAGAGAGAAGAAGAGAAAGGCACATATAGCTGCTGACTTTGATAAAAGTGATGACCAGATTAGCACAGAAGAAGGAGGTCCAATGGTAACACAGGCCAAAAGAACAAATAAGTCTGCAAAGAAAAAAATGAAAACGAAGGAGTACAGGTGGAGAAAGGCAGAATTTGACCCTCCAGATGTTCCATTTATTGAGAGTGCTGATGAAGGCATTGAAGAAAGGTGTGAGTTTACACCTTACATGTATTTCAAACAGTTTGTCACTGAGGACATGATACAGCTGGTTGCAGATCAAACAAACCTTTTCAGTGTGCAGAAGGAAGGGAAATCAGTCAACACAAACGTCAAAGAAATTGAGCAGGTTCTTGGCATGTACATGTTCATGGGTTTGGTACAGATGCCCAATGTAAGAGCCTATTGGGAAATGGAAACAAAGTACCCCAAAGTTGCCGATGTGATGTCACGTGATCGATTTGAGAAATTGCTGACACTACTGCACTTTCAAGACAACCTCAGTGTGTCTGAAGATGCAAAGAAGGATAAATTGTGGAAACTGAAGCCATGGCTCGAAAAGCTACGAGAACAATGCCTTCGTATACCTCCTGAAGAACATCATGCAGTTGATGAGATAATGATTCCATTTAAGGGAAAATCTCATCTGAAAGTCTACATGCCAGCAAAACCCCACAAATGGGGATTCAAAATGTGGGGACGTGCAGGACAGAGTTGTTTCCTGTATGACTTTGATGTTTGTCAAGGGGCAGTGGATCCAGACAAGGAAAGGTCTGAGGTTGGTGTGAGTGGAGATGTTGTTCTCAAATTGACATCAACCCTTCCTGCAGGGAAGAACCACAAAGTGTTCGCAGACAACTATTTTACATCTCTCCCACTGTTGGACCACCTGCGGCAGAGAGGGATATACTACCTTGGCACCATCAGGATGAACAGGGTACCCAACTGCAGCATGAAGGATGAAAAAGACCTGAAGAAACAAGGAAGAGGGTCCATGGATTACAGAGTCAACCAAGACAATGTAATAGTTGTAAGGTGGTGTGACAACAAACCCGTCAACCTGGTGTCCTCTTTTGTTGGCATCACTCCCCAAGACCACGTGAAACGCTGGGATCGGAAGACCAAAACATATGTCATGGTTCCCAGACCATCCATCGTGGAAACCTATAACAGATTCATGGGGGGTGTGGATCTAATGGATATGCTGTCTGCCCTGTACAAATACAGTTTCAAAACCAGAAGTTGGTACTTGTATATCTGGTGGCATAGTGTCACAGTGGCACTCATCAATGCTTGGTCCCTGTACCGAAGAGACCTGAAGGCACTGGACCTAGAGAAAAACACCATGCCCCTGAGAAGATTTCAGGCATCAGTTGGCTTTGCCCTGGTAAGCGCAGGAAAAGCAAAAGTCAGGGTTGGCAGACCACTCTCCTCTCCACCAAGATCCTCTCCACCACACTCCTCACCAGCACAATCACCAACACCACCACCACGGAGGAGGTGGCAATCGACCAGTGTGCCTCTGGATGTGAGGAGAGATATGGTCAACCACTTCCCATCCTGGGAAAAGCGACAAAGGTGCAAGCACTGCACAGGACATTTTTCCCACGTGCGCTGTGGAAAATGCAACGTCCACCTCTGTCTGAATAAGGACAGGAACTGTTTCCATGATTTCCACATGGCATAATAAAAGAAAAAGTCACTGGAAACAGTCACAGTTTTAAAAAACGAAGAGGCTGATGTTCTTATCGCCTTAACTGCTGTTTTCATGATTACCACTTGTCACAATAAAAAAAAGTTACTGCAAAAGGTAGCAGTTTGAAAAAAATAAGAGGCCGATGTTCTTGTTGTATCGCCTGAACTGCTGTTTTCATGCGTACCACTGTTCATAATAATAGAAAAAAGAAGAGGCCTAAAGAGGCTGATGTTCTTGCTGTATCGCCAGAATTGCATGTAATGCCCAATGTATCATTTATGATACAAATGAAAAAACCTATATGCAAATAATTTTTTGTAATTTTTTTTTTCAAATTCTGTGAAAAGGCCAAATAAAGGTTCCAGATTCAAGAAATCAGAATTTTCTGTCCATTATTTCTGGGGTCAGGCATTATAGGGTTAAAAGGCACTTTTTAAAGAATCTGTTCAGGTACATACATGTACATTTACAGTACAAAATCGTTCTGTACATGCAGTAAATATCTAATTTTTCAACATAGATATCTGCAGCTTATAGCCCGGTGCGGCTTGTATACCTTTTTTTTTACATTATATTTAAAAATAGAGCGGATGCGGCTTATATACAGGTGTGCTCTATAGTCCAGAAAATACGGTAAATAAAACTATTCTTACCTTTGTGGAAATTTACACTTTTCTTTTGTGATCATTCACCAGGTGTTGGAACTCATCAATATTCAGTTATCACATATATGTGATAAAAGTGTGACCAATCATTTTATTCAGTCCGAATAAAATGATTGGCTGAGCCGCTGCTGCGTCGTCACTGCTGCGTTGCTGCTGCGTCGCTGCTACTGCCAGCCCTATCTTTCTACATAGACTGCACGCGGAAAAAATAGGCAAGACTTCCCCACCGCAAGCGTCAGGGAAGGAGAGGAGCGTCATGGGTCAGGCAGTGGGGAGAGAGTGGGACTTTGGAGGGAGGCAGGGCCGTTGATGTTCAAATGTTTACTAAATGCTGCGCGACGTGCAAGATCGGTAAGAATAGCTTTAATTACAAAGCCTCTAATGAATTAGATTCATGTTTTTAATCGAGTCCTGGCCCTACTTAAATATTTATACTCAGTTACTTATGCGTGTAGGAGTAAATAACCCGTTGCCATACGGTCTCGTTCTATAACGTGAGCATGTAGCAGTGAGTGATATTTTGTGGGGAGCTGCTTTGGTACCTAGGCTGTGGGTGACAGCGTTGTATGAATGAGAGAAAGGTCAGGTGGACGTGGTTTTGTGTACATAATGTTGGTTCAATATTAAGTGGCTGGCCACTTTAATGAACGTGTTACTTGACGAGTGTGCACGTTTTGATTCTTGTGCACGTGCATCTACAGCAAATTTCGCTCCCATGCTCACCTCTGTCCAAATTTTGGCCAGTATAATACTTGGTATCGGTGAGTACTCAAATGCAAGTACTCGTCTAGTACTCGTTTTGGAGAAAAGTGGTATCGAGGCATCCCTAAAAAAAAAACTAACTTCCATTTTCATTTCTATTAGGTTCCTAGCCAGAATCAACCCAGACTCCAGCAAGTGCACAGCCAAGGTCCAGCAAAGCAGGAAAACTGGCAAGACTGTCAAGCGAAAGACATCTGACATAAATCCTCGCATCATCTCCTTCATGAATGCCTTCTCTGCATTTGACTGGCAAAACAGCTAGATTAAGGTGAGGTTCTAATTCTAGCCATCATATCCATGAAAATGGGTTTGGTTTTTATTTGTCAAAGTTATTCTAAAATCTTAGTCTAAGTCAGGGGTGGGCAACCTGTTCCATAAACAGCTGCTGTGGCTGCAGGTTTTTGTTAGAGCTCAGTTTGACCAATCAGCTGTCTGAAGACTGAGGTCAGTTGATTGAATCAGTCAAGTATAGTGTGCTGCTGCTTGACTGGAAAGAAAGCGTGCAGCCACAGTGGCTCTTTGTGGACCAGGTTGCCCACCCCTGGTCTAAATATTTTTTAACTACTTTATACTGAAGACATAGACAGCACTTATTAGATTCCCTTTATTGGATTATGTTGAGGAATACATTGGATGGATACTATACATCAAAAACCTACACATTAAAGGGTAACTTTGGTTTTTTTCAACCTAGACCATATTTTCATATTGTTTTCTGTATAAGTGAGTGATTTATGGAACATTTTTCGAGGTTGCTGCATTATTGAGCAGAGCTGGCAGCCGCAGCTACTCCTGCAGCCCAGCTAACGCTCTTCAACCGGGCAGCTGGCTGTGGTCAAAGTTTGCCTTATAAACGTGCATTTTTCCACACTTACAGGCTCATTTAGTTACAATGAGTGTCCGACAACATACTTGGAATGAGCTGGGGCTGCCGGCTCTGCTCAATACTGGAGCAACCTCGAAAAATGTTCCATAAATCACTCACTTATACAGAAAACAATATGAAAATAGGGTCCAGGTTGAAAATATTATGGGCCAGACATAAATATTAATTTTGCATGCAAGACGTTGTGAATATAAGTTATATTCTCTCTCTCTCTCTCTCTCTCTCTCTCTCTCACTCACTCACTCACGACTACCTATAGGCTGGATTGAGAAACCTGCTGTCTTGGAGTGAGCTGTTATCCTCCTGCTGATGTTCTTGACTTCCAAACAGTAACTACAGTTGTGAAATGTACTGTATAGTGATGTTTGTAATACTGTTTTTAACAGGCCGTTTGTTCAGCGTGTGAGGTTTTTTTATGTCTACTTACTTTACATTCAAAAAGTAAGGTGCAATTTAACTTTTAACATGCAATTGTTCAACATGTAAAGTTTTTGTCATCTTTACATTTAAATTAAGTGCAATAAGAAGCTGCTTTTTCTCTTACATCATAATAACAGATAAATAGTCGAAAAATAAGTAGGTTAATAAGTAGGTTAATTTTATTATGGTTTGCCCTCTGTGCTTGTCACCAGGTTATATAATAACAATATTAATTTTGTAACTTCAAAAGACAGTATTACAATTTCTAGTATACAGTTAAAATGCTATTTTTGTAACCAAAAATACATTACTATTTTTGGCTCACAATTACAATATCTTTACCGTAAAACACACATGGTTAATATGTGCTGTGTTTTGAGTTAGTTACAACAGTACTGTTACATAAAATACAGCAAGGCACTGTGCATAGTTACTGTATTTAATTTTACAGTTATAAAAATACTACTGTAATATAAACAATACAAAAGTTACTGTTATATTTTATCGTTACAACAATAATACTGTAATTTAAACAATACATAAAAGTTATTGTGTTATATTTTACAGTTACAAAAATATTACTGTAATTTAAACAATACATAAAATTTACTGTCTTATATTTAACAGTTACAAAAATACTACTATAATAAAACATACAGTAATTTTTAATTACTGTGTTCAGTTCTACAGCTACAACACTATTTTTTTTTTTTTTACAATAACTTACTTGTCAATTGCTGCTAGTTAATTACTGTGAATTTCACAGTTGGTTTGTTACAGTGTTTACAATGACATCTGGAAAGCTGGCTGTCACTCTAGAGAGGTCATCTTTCAGGGCAAGAGTCTTTGACATCAGGCTTGTGAGTGTTGGTAGTAAAGCCCCATAGGTGCACTCATCCCCTTGTAAGATGTCCAGTGCTATTGTCAGGGGCTTCATCACGGTGCAGTACTCTTGTAAGAATAGGTACTCCCTTTCATTACGGCACTTGATTCCCAGTTTTACACACAGGGGATTCAACTCATTAATCGGAATTGTTATGATTCTGGAAATGGCCTCGTACAGGGAATTCCACCTTGTGGATGGGGGTACCATTAGCTTCCTGCGGCTGACTTCCTCCACCTGTTCAGAGGCTATGTTGATCGACTTGCTTTAGTCCAAAGAGCAGAGCATTTTGCAATACTGCTCCTATATACTGCCTTGGTGTCTGCACAGGAATTTAAATGTTTGTCAACATTGTTTGTTGAAACCAGGTTAATTGTGTGTGATGCACACCTGTAGTGTGGAGGGAGGCTAAACTGTCCATCACTAGATGTGGTTGAAAGAGCTTCTATGCTATCTGTAAAAGTCGGTTCCTCATCATCACCTTCCTCTTCATTTTCAGATTCAGACTCCAAATTACAGGGCTGACATACTCTGAATGCTTTGGCAAAATTAGATGCATTATCCGTTACAGTGGCAACAACTTTGCCATGCAGTGCATATGATGAATGGATTTCTTAAATTTCTGCTGCAATTACGTCATAGGTGTACCTGCCTCTAATTTTCTTGCATGCTAGGGCGGCCTTGTTGCGCTGTAAAGTGGAATTAATCCAGTGAACTGTTACACTTTTATTTACTTTTATTATTCACCGTCCAGATGTCAGCAGTGGTAAAACAAAGTCTACATCTCCGAGTCAAATCAAATTAGCGTCCATTATGGCGTATTCTCTCTCAAGGTATCCTGCAAATGACTTTCTCTGCGGCAGCTTGACACCGCTTTTGGTCGGTATTTTTTCTATGATACGTCGGAACGATTCAGTCTACAGTGGATATGGCCAACATGTCCTTGACAATATAGCCAGCGACGAGCTTCTTCAGTTCAGCGGCACTAAGTCCTGTCGCTCTAAGTCTATTTTCACCTGTTTAGCAGGAGAGGGGCCCTCAGAAGTTCCCCCGGTGGAATTGGATGTGGTAGCCGCAACGGGCATGTCAGTGGTGGGATCCGGGGGGTTCTCAGTGAGTTTCACATTCCCATGCCGGCTTGCTAGATGCTTGCTCAGATTTGAGGTGGAAGTTTTCGCTTTAGATTAAAGTTTTCTTCCCACGCAGAGTGTACAGCGGAAGCTAATGTTCTTGTCACCTTTTACCGGGTCAAACTCAAAGTACTGTCAGTACTTCCAAGCATTAAACGCTGCATAGTCCTGCTCTCTCCTGCGCTCCATGTTGTCTCCTGTTGATCACTACACGTGTCTGTTGTTTACCACTGACGTCGCGCCGCTCATATGTCATTTTGACGAGATAGTCTCACAAAACAAAATCAGGGTTTAGTAATGCAGTAACGCAGCCTGCTTGCGGGAAAGTAACAATAATCTAATTACTGTTTTTGCAATTGTAATTATGGGGTAAGGTTACTGTCAAAAGTTTCGTGCGTGCACACATAAAAATCGTGCACGTATTAAAAATGTGTGCGTGTTAGTCTGTAGTTGTGCATAAATAAAAAAATTGTAAACTCTTGTTTAAGTCAAATCATGCATAGATTATGCAGTGTATAAATTATCTGTGAGAATGCAACTCGTAAAGTTACAACTTTCCAAAATGACAAATACGGATTGCAGTTTACGGACGTACGCTTCCTTCAGAATGAATATGAATCTGACAAGCGTGAAATAACTGTCAAAACTACGTCACGAGGTCACAGGCATTATGTATCGAGTGGAAGATAACATCGATTCTACGAACTGCGCATGCGTGAAAGATGGCGGCGGCGAGGCATTTGGAGCAAAGTCATTGGCCGTTTCTCAGTACCAAGTACGCCAAGTTCGGACTTAAGAACTTGGCAGTTCGGACTTAGCAAGTTCGACTTGGGAGTACAGTCTCTCCAGGGCGGGAGGACGCAGGACCGTCATTCTGCAATTGGGGCAGTAGCGTTAGCAGGACAACACATCTCCGAAAACTTTGGAGCAAATTTTAAACTACGCGCTATCGTGATGAATTGACCACAGATTTTAAGTTTTAACATCCACTTTCTCACATAAAATAATCTTAAAACCACATGCCGTACTACTAAAACAGCAGTATTTCGAAACTTGTAACTTCGAGTTGTGAGTCCTCTCCTCCGCCATTGTAGCTACGAAATACATTCTGGGATACGTGGTTGCCCCAAGTCTGCACAAGTCACCATCCGATGCATCCTCGATAAAATGGGAGTGGCAAGAACACATCCGGGTATTTGAGTGTACTTCGAGATGCGGACTTTTGAATTGGAACAGTACTTGGACTCAGAGTGATGACGTTTCTCAAGTACACAAGAACACAAGTACAGAAAAAAACGCATATTGAGAAATGGCCAAATACGTAATTTCAAATTGTTTTAATATCATTTTTTTACTGCATTGGTCTCGGGAACTGACTCAAAGTGTACATCGCGGAAACACTGCTAAACTAGGTTAACCATGACCCAGCTGGTCTAAAACACGTTGTCTGGGTTGTTACCCTCACAAATATAAGACAGATGTACACTTTGATTCAGTTCCCGAGACCAATGTAGTAAGAAAATGATATTAAAACAATTTGAAATTACGTACTTGACTTTGCTCCAAATGCCTCGCCGCCGCCATCTTTCACGCATGCGCAGTTTGTAGAATCGATGTTATCTTCCACTCGATACATAATGCCTGTGACCTCGTGACATAGTTTTGACAGATATTTCACGCTTGTCAGATTCGTATTCATTCTGAAGGAAGCGTACGTCCGTAAACTGCAATCTGTATTTGTTATTTTGGAAAGTTGTAACTTTACGAGTTGCATTCTCACAGATAATTTATACACTGCATAATCTATGCATGATTTGACTTAAACAAGAGTTTACAAATTTTTTATTTATGCACAACTACAGACTAACACGCACACATTTTTAATACGTGCACGATTTTTATGTGTGCACGCACGAAACTTTTGACAGTAACCTTACCCCATATGTAATCCATTACTTTACTCGTTACTTGAAAAATAGTAATTGGATTACAGTAACGCGTTACCATATAGGGATGACCTCCCCACTAGTGAATGAGCTCATGGATCTCTGGCCAGCTCTCAAAATGGAGTCTGAGGTAATATACATTAGCCCTTTATTTCCTACAGATACTTTGTCTACATATGTCTGTTTGTCCTTTATTGTTTTTCCCTGTGTCACTTGTAATGGAAATTCTTATTATTTGTCTCTCTCAATCATGAATCATTTCATCTTCTCTTTACTCAGTCGTAAGCATTCACTACCTTAAAGCCAAATGATTAACTATGCCATTTGATTAGATGTATGTATGTGTTGATCTGCTGACCATGACACCACGGATGTACTCATCTACTGATTAAGGGAACATCCTGCATGAAGTTTGACTGTCTCAGGAGCAAGCTCATTAATAATTAAGCTTTGGGTTACACATACCTCTGTCCTCGGTTTATCAGCAGGAGTGACTATATTACACAGAGACAGAAGAACTCACACATAGAAAAAACACTGGAATTCTGTAAGAAGTCAACACTGGGAGAATGTCACTTGGTCTTACTACAGGTTTGAGCTTTCTCTAACTTTTATGCTTGTAAGCTGTTTGGATGGCTACATATAGAGCAACAAGCTTTATTTTCATGGCTGTCAAAAGCAGATTTTAGAGACAGTTTTGAAGACCATGTAAGATGGGAACAAAGAAGACAGCAGAGATACAAACTATAAATGAGACAGAAAAGTGTTACAACTGCTAATTCAGTAACTCCTTAAAGGACTGGGCATTACACAGCCTGCCTGGGCTTTTCAATACAATAGCTTTATTGACAGCAAGTTCTCGATTAAATAGTAGGAAGTAAGATAATAATTCAGATGGGAATCAAAGGTCAACCCTGATCAATCCCTACACATTCAAAACAGGCCATGTAAACTGTAATTATTTTGTTGAAATGTTTTTTTCTGTTCACTGTTAATGCCAGTTATATGTTTTAGTTTTGCAACTACATACAAAAACTTCTTAAAAACATCCAAAAGCATTTAAAAACAGCAGTCTCTTCAGTTTCAAGTGTCAATCCATTAGACTTCCATAATTAAGGCTGCAAGATTAAAATGCATATACATCATTTCTGTCTACTTTTGGATTGTTTGTTTTGCGCTTGGCACTTTATCAGACTCTGACTGGACTTAGCTCTGAAAACTGGTGGTAACGTCCAACGTCCAAGTGACTGGTCAATCTTTTTGCAGGCTTTCAAAGACTGAAAACTTGCCCTCAAATGATAAAAAATGCATAGTCCTAATCATGCATAAAGCCTTTACATCAAGTCAGACTACACAAACACTTCTTATCCTTAACTGTTGATAGGCCTCCTGCCTTGATAGATTTAGTGCATGCATTAGGAAATGCTGCCTCCCTGCAACAATATGGTGGCTGTGGAAGGCCACTGTGAAGGAACTGTGGAAATTGGTGTTGGATATATGGACTCTATGCACCCCAGGACATGGTTTTAATTCAAAAAGTAAACTACAAGTACCAAGTAGAATAACAATGTGTCATTGATTCAACTCAAATACAAACAGGTACACAAACCCTCACTTCACACAAAGAAGCTGCACTGGCTACGTATACATTTTATTTTAAAACACACACAAACCCACTTAAGAAAAATAGTGTGTTGTTAATGGAGCATCAAAACCTATATCAGTGTCACTGCTAATACAGTATACATGAGGAAAAACATTATTATTGATAATACCATTGCTGAAATTTGGGTTGTGTTTCTTAAATGATGCACTGAGCTTAATACTAACTATTGACAACTAGGCAGGTGGTGAACATTATTGAAAATCCAGCAACTATTGTGAGAAAGATACTATCAAAAACATGGCCTAAATAGGAACACATGATTCCAGCTGGCAACCAAAGGGCTTCCTGCAGAGGGCAGACATTCTGAGTGACTGGTACTTTAGAGGCCAGTTCACATTAGTACACATTAGAAAAAAAAGCTGAAAATGTATATCTTCAATTTAGCTTTTAACAAGCTGTGATATTCCCGATGCAGACCTCTGTGTGTGTGTGTGTGTGTGTGTGTGTGTGTGTGTGTGTGTGTGTGTGTGTGTGTGTGTGTGTGTGTGCTCTGCTTAGTTTGCAAAATGTAGATGAATACATTTATTCAGTGCCTTTTTATTGGGTATTATTGGACATCAACTATTGTGTTGTTGTCTATGTATACATATTGTCGAAAAAATAGACTTGAAGGATATATTTAATGAATGCTTCAGGTCCCAGCTACATCCATGAGACATAGTTGAAATGCAAGCCTTCGTGTAGCCCGGCAGACAGTGCTTCATAGACTGAAATGAGAGTGTATCTGTTGCATGAGACATGCAAATAGGAGAAACACATCTAATAAAGTTTTCCAGCCTTGCCTTCCAAGGCATTCCTAGAAAGGGAGAAAGAATCTCTTGCACAAAATGCTTGTCTCCTCCTCCTATATTCAGTAGTTAGATCTCTGCCCACACAAGGAGGAATTGCTAAGGCCTATATGCTGTGCTGGACCATGGTTTCATTCAATCCATTTTGATTCATAATCCTCCCTTGATTTAAGGTAACTCCCTCTCCATGCAGAATATGGGACAATTCATTGGGAAATAAGTAGTCCTTGGGAAGTCAACTCCTTAAACTACACTGAGAGACAGAGGTAACATACTATATTCTTACCAAACTCAGCTGGCAGCTCTATGAATTCCTGTCTTTTAATAATGGGAAGTGGCTTGTGCAATTTTGTCATGCAAGACATAGTAATTGAATGAATCACATGAATAAGGTTAAGGCTGACAAATTTAATTTCTCCCCCACCAGCTTCTAAACATCAGGCTTGACAGATGTTTGGTTTATTCACAAGCAATCCTCCAGACTGATTTGACAGTTGGTTCTTCTCACGCACCTTGATAGTGTTCAACTTTGATAAGGCAGATTCATATGTATAGTTTGACCCGAACATGACGAGTACACACATATCCAAAGTTTTCAGTGTTCCATAGTCTTTGCAACAAGCCACCCAAGGAGTGCTCAAGCTTTCAGCATCACAGAGAGCCACTTTCATTTGGCTGGAGGCCTGGATGTCAACTAGTTCACTTTGATTAACCACCTTCTCCAACAGCATCACCTTTTTCACACTGGCAGAGAATTCACCACCTGGACTGATCGCGAATAAATCATGCACAAATTCAGTGACATCCCTGGAAATGTTAAAGTCATCAAATCTGGCCGAGAAATTCTCCATCAACTGTGTTAAGAATTTCTTCATGCTCTCATCACTGTTCTCATACCTGGTGTCTTCAGTGCATTGAAGTCCCATAGCCTTCCTGTAACAGCAAATCAAGTTTGTTGACAGTCTAATCCTATAGCAGCATAACTCGGGGTTGGTCCAGGACCAGCCTGAGCCAGCCCTAACTATAAGCTTTATCAAAAAGGAGAGTTTTAAGCCTACTCTTAAATGTAGAGACAGTGTCTGCCTCCCGGACAAAGACTGGAAGATGGTTCCACAGGAGAGGAGCTTGATAGCTAAATGCTCTGACTCCTGTTCTGCTTTCTGAGACTTTAGGAACCATAAGTAGACCTGCATTCTGGGAACGCAGTGTTCGAGTGGGGCAATAAGGTACTGTGAGCTCTTTAAGATAAGAAGGTGCCTGGCCATTTATGGCTTTGTAAGTAAGGAGGAGAATTTTAAATTCTATTCTAAACTTTACAGGGAGCCAGTGCAAAGTGGCTAGTATTGGAGAAATATGATCTCGCTTCCTGGTTTTTGTCAGAACACGTGCTGCAGAGTTCTGGAGCAACTGGAGAATATTCAGCAACGAATGTGGGCAGCCTGATAGTAAGGAATAGCAATAATCCAGCCTGGAAGTTACGAATGCATGGACTAGTTTTTCTGCATCATTTTGAGACAAAATATGCCTGATTTTTGCAATATTACGTAAGTGAAAAAAGGCAGTCCTTGAAATTTGTTTTACATGGGAGTGAAAGGACATGTCCTGGTCAAAGATGACTCCCAGATTCTTTGCAGTGGTGCTGGAGGCCAGCACAATGCCATCCATAACTGCTATGTCATCAGAAAGTGACTGTCTAAGATGTTTAGGGCCTACTACTGTAACTTCAGTTTTGTCCGAGTTTAGCATCAGAAAATTGCAGGTCATCCAGGTCTTTATGTCATGAAGACATACTTGTAGTCTAGTTAACTGACTGGTTTCTTCTGGCTTCATTGATAAATATAGCTGGGTATCATCTGCATAGCAATGAAAATTTATTGAGTGCTTCCTGATAATCTTACCTAAAAGAAGCACATATACATAAGGTGAGTAGAATTGGTCCAAGCACAGAACCCTGCGGAACTCCATAGCTGACTTTAGTGAGCACAGAGGAGTCGTCATTAACGCGTACAAACTGAGAGCGATCTGACAAGCAGGATTTAAACCAGCTTCCAGGTCCCTTAATGCCAATGAAGTGTTCCAGTGTCTGATGCCATGGTCAATTGTGTCAAATGCAGCACTAAGATCCAATAAGACTAGTACAGAGACAAATCCTTTATCAGATGCAATTAGAAGGTCATTTGTAATTTTAACCAGTGCTGTCTCTGTGCTATGATGTACTCTAAATGCTGACTGGAATTCCTCGAATAAACTATTATTGTTTAGAAAGTCGCACAGCTGATTGCCAACTGCTTTCTCAAGAGTTTTTGAGAGAAAGAGAAGGTTGGATATCAGTCTATAGTTGGCTAAAACCCCTGGATCAAGAGTAGGCTTTTTAAGTAGCGGTTTTATCACAGCTACTTTAAAAGACTGGTACGTAGCCTGTTGATAAAGACAGATTGATCATGTCTAATACTGAAGAGTCAATTAGAGGTAATACTTCTTTAAACAGCTTAGTCGGGATAGGATCTAAAATACAGGTTGATGATTTTGATGATGAAATTACTGAAATTAGTTGGTGAAGGTCGACAGGAGTAAAACAGTCTAAAACTGCGACAGACTGAGTAACAGTTTCTACGATTTCTGTGTTTGAAGACAAAACAGTACCTGTTGACGGCAGGAGCCGATGAATTCTGTCTCTAATAGTTAGAATTTTATCATTAAAGAAGCTCATGAAGTCATTACTGTTCAGAGCTAAAGGAATACATCAACAGAATTATGGCTCTCTGTCAGCCTGGTTACAGTGCTGAAGAGAAACCTAGGATTGTTCTTATTTTCCTCTATTAGTGCAGAGTAATAGGCTGCCCTGGCACTGCGGATTGCTTTCCTGTATATTTTAAGACTGTCTAGCCAGGCGAACCGAAATTCTTCCAAATTTGTAGAACGCCATTTCCTTTCTATTTTCCGTGAAGTTTGCTTTAATTTGCAGGTTTGAGGAGTATACCATGGAGCTAACCTCCTCTGTTTAATTTTCTTCTTTTTTAGGGGAGCAACAGAGTCAAGTGTCATACGCAATGAACCTGTAGCACGATCAACCAGGTAGTCAATCTGGGAGGGACTAACGTTAGCATAGGAATCCTTTGTTGTATTGAGACATAGCATTGAACTAAATACTGATGGGATCATATCCTTAAATTTAGCCACAGCATTATCAGACAGGAGTCTGGTATATGAATTTTTGCCTACTGGCTGGTAGTCTGGTAATATGAATTCAAAAGTTATTAAATGATGGTCTGATAAAAGAGGATTCTGTGAGGAGACTATTAAGTCTTTGATTTCAATGCCATATTGAACAAGGTTGAGGGTGTGGTTAAAACAGTGAGTCGGTTCATGTACATTCTGGCGGAAGCCAACTGAGTCTAATACTGAAATAAACGCAGTGCTAATGCTGTCATTATCAACGTCGACATGAACATTAAAGTCACCTACAATAATTATTTTATCTGCTTTAAGGACTAAACCTGATAGAAACTCCGAGAACTCAGCTATAAATTCAGAGTAAGGACCAGGAGAGCGGTATACTATAACAAATAAAACTGGCTGCACTGTTTTCCATTTTTCATGAGAAAGAGTGAGAACAAGGCTTTCAAATGAGTTATAGTCGAGTTTATGTTTAGGGTTGATCAAAAGGTTTGAGTCAAAAATGGCTGCAACTCCACCTCCTCTGCCACTGCCTCGAGGAATGTGAGTATTAATATGGCTCGGAGTAGCTTCATTTAGGCTCACATACACAGCCAGGTTTCAGTCAGACAAAATAAATCAATATTATGGTCTGATATTAACTCATTTACTAGAACAGCTTTAGAGGACAGAGATCTGATGTTAAGGAGTCCACATTTAATTCTCCTATCTTGTTGTACTATTGCAGTGGTTGCTTTAATTTTAATTTGATTTTTATTTTTAACTCCTCTTCTCTGTACATTTGTTTTGCTTAGTTTATGTGGTCCTTCTAGCCTTGGCTGAATTTATAACTTTATTAGCAAGTGCACTTGCATAAACAATTTGAGGCGTTTGGCTGTCTTGTTTACTTTTTGCAGTGCAGGGATTTGCTGCTTGTTGGTTCCAAAACTGTTATTATGATGCAAACATGGTTGCAAAGGTCATATTGATGTAAGGGATTTTTACTCACTTTTTGATCTTTTCATTTCAAATACATATATCAATGCGCTACCCCTGTCACTCTCCCTCACCAGGGGTCTCATTTATAAAACTTGCTTACGCACAAAACAGGGCATAAAAGTTGCGTACGCAACTTCCTACGCAAAGGTTGTGATTTATAAAAATAAACTTAGCGTGAGAATGTGCACACCGGTACGCCAACTTTGATGCTTGCTTACGAACATTTTGGAGACAGGGGAACTGGCGCTGCAGATGGTGAGGTGGTGAATTGAAGCTAGACTGATCTCATACATTTAATGTCATCACATATCAGACTTATAGACCCGCGTAATCATAAACATGTGTTCCTTTAGCGAGCCGTTAGGCCTACTACTCTATGCACAATGTTCATATATCATACTTCCATCTTCAAATGATACAGAACGGTGGATGGCACTGATTGATTAGTAATAATTGTGACAAGGTGTGTAACAATCATTCAATTTGCTGAGTAAGCATATAAATAGTGCGGTGACACTTGTGCGTAATGCTGCACAATGGATGCGCTGGCACTGCTGGAAGATCACGCAAATGGTAGGATCAGGATGGAGAGAAGTTTTAGGGACCACGGAGATTTCCTGGCCCGTGATGATGACTGGCTAATAAGCCGATTTAGATTCCCTAGAGCAGTGCTCTTGGATCTATGTGCTGAACTGGGCCCAGTGTTAGATAGACCCACCCGCCGGAACCGTGCCATCCCGGTGCATATCCAGGTGTTGACCACTCTGGGGTTCCTGACGACTGGCTCCTTTCAGCGGGAATTAGCCGACAGGTAAATGTTTGATATGATTAATATGATATAATGTTACATTGTCTGTCTAAAGCCCCTTTTGGGTATGATATAATTCAGTTAAATTATGTCCTTAGGTCTGGGATATTGCAGCCATCCCTCAGCGCCATAATGCCAGCCGTTTTGGATGGCATTATAAAAATGACCAGTCGATACATCAGGTTTCCTTACACTGTGGGTGAACAGGCCGACATTAAAAGGCAATTTGCAGCAATGTCCGGTTTCCCAAATGTAATTGGCGCAATTGACTGTACTCACATTGCTATAAGGGCTCCGAGTGAAAATGAATTTGCTTATGTGAACCGAAAAAAATGTGCATTCACTCAATGTACAAATTATTTGTACCTCGGACATGATCTTGACAAATGTAGTGGCACGGTGGCCTGGTTCAACACATGACTCATTCATCCTGACGCACAGTAGTGTAGGGAGCAGGCTGCAGGCAGGCGCTGCACGTGATGGCTGGCTCCTGGGTAAGGATAATCACCATTGTATAGATTGTACCCATTAAAGCCTGATGTATAATTACTCTTCTGTTATACGTTGCAGGTGACAGTGGCTACCCCCTAAAGCGCTGGCTCCTCACCCCCTTCACCAACCCGCAGAGCGCAGAGGAGGTGCGCTTCAATGTGGCACACTCTCGCGCACGCTCCGTCGTGGAGAGAGCCATCGGTCTCCTCAAAGCTCGGTGGAGGTGTTTGGATTCCTCGGGGGGCAGACTGCTTTATCACCCAACATAGGTGTGTAAAATAATAATGGCTTGTGGAGTTCTGCACAATGTGGCACTGGGGAATGCTGTTCCCCTCCCGCATGGCCTCCCTCCCCCACACCACGAGAACCCGGATCCACAACCACCTCCCCGACATGAGGAATTTCAGCAGGGAGCAAGGCTCCGTGAAGGTGTCATGCGGCGTTTTAAATAAGACGGCAAGTATGTTTAATTTTTTAACAAGATCATTAATGGAGCTGGCAATGTCAGACATGACCTCACACATGTTGCCCATCACTGTGCGTATTTGCTGGAGCTCGTCACGGACTTCATTAATGGCACTGATGGTGTCCCTTTGTGTTTGAAGGACAGCGTCTGTCTGGATCCGACCACTTCTAGGTGCGCCATGCAGTCGGGACGCACTGGTGCTGGGGACAGCCAGGCCTTCAGCCACGGTGCCAGGACATGCCGTGCCCGGAACCTCCTCGTCACCCACCGCTTCCAACTCCACAATGACTGGGGACACAAAGAAGTCAACTACCTTTTCACAAGTCTTAAAATATTTACTTTAATAAACAGATAAAACTGTACTTTACCAGTCTCCTCTGTGATCTCTGCCAAATCGGTGTCTCCTTCCTTCTCTGACACTATGCACGCTGGCTATCTTGGTGTCCAGCGGTGTGGGCTCGGGTCCTTGCCCCCACCAGTAGCAGATGCACTTAGACGGTGCCATACCACTTTCTTCTTGGCCTCCACCTTCAAATCCGACTACTTCTTTTTAATTTCTGCCACAGAATGCTCTGTGGCACTGTAACTGTTCACTGCGGTGACGACGTGCTGCCACTCATTTCTTTTTATTTTATTCGTGACGCCACTACTGTGACCACCAAACAAAATATCTTTTCTGGCCTCCACCTCACCCACAAGCACCTCGATTTCACCCTCCGTAAAATTTCTTTTTCTTTTTTCTGCCATGAGCGAACGTAAAATGCCTGCATTGATCAGCAGGCATATTTATATGCAAAGACATTAATGAGGTACTTTGCATTGACCATTCATGGTAAAATGTGGGTCTGTCGGGGGCGGGATGTGAGGTGAATCCACCTGCGCAATCTTCCAGGTGGAGTGTGATTTATAAAGGGAAAATTGCGTGCAGGTGTGAGTACGCACGGTTTTATCAATCCAAATATTTTTTTGGCGTACACCATTTCCAGCTTTTGGGCGTACGCACACTTTTAGTATGGATTCCACGCAATGTTTTATAAATGAGACCCCAGCTTTCCTGCTGTGCCAGGTGTTCACCACGCCAATCTGCTCAGCAACGTAACACCTGGCCACCTGACCCTGATTATCAGCGAAACAGTTTGCTGTTTTGCAAACTAAACCACCTCTGAAGCCTGTGCTGGCTCTGATCAAAGACTCCTGAATTTTCAAGTTCAGCCAGGGCTGTGTTTCGTTGCTGGTAGCATATGATTTTACAGACCACATTTCTCTTGCATGCACGCGCACACGCGCGCACACACACACACTAATGCTCATACACACCAGACTCGGACATCCATAGCAAATAGTTTCAGTTTTATTCCCCTGTCTGCCGTTACTGTTATATCCCATTAGTTCAAATGCGACTTTTATCCCTCACAAGGCCTCCCTGCAAAACATGGGTAGAGGGCGACATCTGGTGGATCGTCGTTTTCGGTGAAATTTTGAGCCTCCTGACGGGAGGGATGCAGAGTTACCAGGATTTCACATTTCTGTATTGCAATGGCAGTAGAATGAAAATACGTGGTTTTAATGATAGTTAATGGGACCAAAATGGTCAAACTGCGTTTGGAAGTGGCTCTCTTGCCTACACAGTGTAAAATTTGGCAAAACACACTTTTCAAGCTGGAATTCCAAAATTCATTAAAAATGCACAATCTCTGCCACATTTCATCATCTCAGCACAAGAAATGCCAAAATCTGAGCAAAAAAATCAAATTTTAAATCCCGAAAAAGCCCCAAGGGCGTTCGAGGGTTAAAGCAGTTTGCAAGATCACCATAGCTAATATCATTACAGGAGTCACTGGCCTTGTAATTCTTTATATCAGGCTTATTGCCCCTACCAAGGACCTTATTTAATACCTTCCAGGACTTTTTAGAGTCTCCCTGTGATGCATCTATAGCATCTGCATAGTAACTCCTTTTGCTCTTTCGTATGATATGTGTTAATTTATTCCTATATGAATTATACTCTCTCTTATTTGCCTCACTTGGGTTATTGATGTAACGTCTGTAGAGTTTATTTTTATGGTTAATAGACTTTAGAATTCCTTTAGTAAGCCAAGGATTTTGATCTACAGTTCTGCATGTAACAATTTTTTCGGGTATGATGCGGCAAAAGGATTCTGTAATCTCAGTGAGCAAGGTATTATACGCTGTATCAGGATCTCTACAATGATAGACCGAATCCCATGTTTTCGCTTGCAAGCCTTCACGCAATTGCTGCATGGTCCTTTCATTTAGAACTTTAGCTTTAGTTTTATGGCATGACGGTATAGATTTTCTAGCAAGATCAATGAATAGAACTACAGGAAAATGGTCAGATATATCAGTAAGCACAACACCTGATACAGAACAAGCATTTTGAATGTTTGTAATAATGTTATCAATAATTGACTTGCTATACTGCGTTACTCTGGTAAAAGTATTTATGGTAGGGAAAAAGGAAAATGAATGCATTTAACAGTGTCATCTTTAGTGTCATCTTTAGAGACATCAATATTGAAATCCCCAAGAAATCCCCAAGAATTACACAGTCTTTGATTAAACTATTTATGGAAAGTAAAAGTTCATCCAATTTAACCTGAAAAGAGTTTACATACAGACATACACCACCACCTGTTCTGCTAAGTCTGTTTTTGTTATAGAACCTGTAGCCATCTAGGTTTAGTGAATTTATATAAGAGCTGTCATTTATCCAGGTTTCACTACACCCAATTACATCAAAGCTACAACCTGTGGTGGTTAGGAAGGAGGCTAGTTCATCGTGATGTTTGTTCAGACTTCTTCAGGTGTAGGAATGAGTAATTAGTATTACTGTTAACACGTTGCAACTGGTGTGGAGAATAATACTTACAATTTAGATTGCTGCCGCTATCAATGCAATGTTGTTCATTATCTACATCATAACTGAAATCATCAAAGCCCATATAAATTCTGATGGGGACATAATGTTAGGTGGCTGATGAAGTTTACTGGGATTGTACTACAATACAAATAACGACAATAAAACAAACAAATAACCATCCCGTCCTGCACACTACAGGGCTGTAGCATGACAAAGAGCAACAATCATGTCATCTCCACCCTCCATTTAGAAAAAAGGAATGAATGAAATTTGGACCATATCTCAGTCAGCCACATCATTTAACAACTGCTTCACTGTGCCTCACAAATAAATAAAGAGGAAGTTTAAATTTCCCATGATCATCATAAGATTATACAAAAATGAGAATAGAGAAGAGGAGAAAAAATAAAGAAGGAAACAGATCAATTTAAGTCAAATCATTCCTCATTAAATTAATTTCAGTCAATCTTGGAAGACTCATATCTTCTTCTTCCTGGCAGACGCCCGAGGCGATGGCATCTCATCAACTCCGGTGGGGCTGACTCCAAACTGGTGAACCACTTCGGGATGCTGTCCATCAAATAAGTGAGAGCATTTTGGCCTTCTGTCCCCTCTTTTAGGTTAAATATTAGCAGGTTATCCCTTCGTGCTCTGTCCTCCAGCTCAATCAGCTTTGTTTGAAAAGTTTGTAGGTCCCTCTGGCATCCCGCTGTTGATTTTTCCGCGTTTGTTATGCGCTCGCGGAGGTTGGCTGTTTCGGAGCGAATAGCACGTATTTCTTCCGTGTGCCGTGCTAATATGGAGTTCATCTTATCTGTTTGCTTTTGAAGCCTGTTAGCACGGACTTCAGCACGCTCATCAGCCTCCTTAAAATATCTTGTCATTACATCCACCGACACCGCGGCCAGGGCCGCGTGCTCCTCGGCCAGCTCCTTGCGTCTCTGAGCCATTGTATCTTGCTTAGCGGTAGTATGTCGTCTGGTTAATGGCATTCACTTGGGATATGTGCTACCAAGGTGAAATGGCAAATAAAGAACAACTGCCCACGGAGTCTAAAAGTTTATATGGAGTCTAAAAGTTTTATGGAGAGTGGACACTGAGAATAGCTATGCTGCCGCCCTCATGAACCGGATGTGAAAGATAGAGCGTTCTGTGGCAGAAATTAAAAAGAAGTGGTCGGATTTGAAGGTGGAGGCCAAGAAGAAAGTGGCATGGCACCGTCGAAGTGCATCTGCTACTGGTGGGGGCAAGGGCGCACCCGAGCCCACACCGCTGGACACCAAGATAGCCTCGATCCTTGGTACGGCCAGCGTGTATAGCATAGTGTCAGAGAAGGAAGGAGACACCGATTTGGCAGAGACCACAGAGGAGACTGGTAAAGTACAGTTTTATCTGTTTATTAAAGTAAATATTTTAAGACTTGTGAAAAGGTAGTTGACTTCTTTGTGTCCCCAGTCATTGTGGAGTTGGAAGCGGTGGGTGACGAGGAGGTTCCGGGCACGACGTGTCCTGGCACCGTGGCTGAAGGCCTGGCTGTCCCCAGCACCAGTGCGTCCCGACCGCATGGCGCAACTAGAAGTGGTCGGATCCTGACAGACGCTGTCCTTCAAACACAAAGGGACACCATCAGTGCCATTAATTAAGTCCGTGACGAGCTCCAGCAAATACGCACAGTGATGGGCAACATGTGTGAGGTCATGTCTGACATTGCCAGCTCCATTAAAGATCTTGTTAAAAAATTAAACATACTTGCCGTCTTATTTAAAACGCCGCATGACACCTTCAAGGAGCCTTGCTCCCTGCTGAAATTCCTCATGTCGGGGAGGTGGTTGTGGATCCGGGTCCTCGTGGTGTGGGGGAGGGAGGCCATGCGGGAGGGGAACAGCATTCCCCAGTGCCACATTGTGCAGAACTCCACAAGCCATTATTATTTTACACACCTTTGTAGGGTGATAAAGCAGTCTGCCCCCCGAGGCATCCAAACACCTCCACCGAGCTTTGAGGAGACCGATGGCTCTCTCCACGACACGCGCAAGAGTGTGCCACATTGAAGCGCACCTCCTCTGCGGGTTGGTGAAGGGGGTGAGGAGCCAGCGCTTTAGGGTATAACAGAAGAGTAATTATACATCAGGCTTTAATGGGTAGAATCTATACAATGGTGTTTATGTACTTACCCAGGAGCCAGCCATCACACGCAGCGCCTGCCTGCAGCCTGCTCCCTACACTACTGTGCGTCAGGATGAATGAGTCATGTTTTGAACCAGGCCACCGTGCCACTACATTCGTCAAGATCATGTCTGAGGTACAAATAATTTGTACATTGAGTGAATGCACATTTTTTCGGTTCACATAAGCAAATTCATTTTCACTCGGAGCCCTTATAGCAATGTGAGTACAGTCAATTGCGCCGATTACATTTGGGAAACCGGACATTGCTGCAAATTGCCTTTTAATGTCGGCCTGTTCACCCACAGTGTAAGGAAACCTGATGTATCGACTGGTCATTTTTATAATGCCATCCAAAACGGCTGGCATTATGGCGCTGAGGGATGGCTGCGATATCCCAGACCTAAGGACATAATTTAACTGAATTATATCATACCCAAAAGGGGCTTTAGACAGACAATGTAACATTATATAATATTAATCATATCAAACACTTACCTGTCGGCTAATTCCCACTGAAAGGAGCCGGTCGCCAGGAACTCCAGAGTGGTCAGCACCTGGATATGCACCGGGATGGCGCGGTTCCGGCGGGTGGGTCTATCTAACACTGGGCCCAGTTCAGCACATAGATCCAAGAGCACCGCTCTAGGGAATCTAAATCGGCTTATTAGCCAGTCATCATCACGGGCCAGGAAATCTCCGTGGTCCCTAAAACTTCTCTCCATCCTGATCCTACCATTTGCGTGATCTTCCAGCAGTGCCAGCGCATCCATTGTGCAGCATTACGCACAAGTGTCACCGCACTATTTATATGCTTACTCAGCAAATTGAATGATTGTTACACACCTTGTCACAATTACTACTAATCAATCAGTGCCATCCACCGTTCTGTATCATTTGAAGATGGAAGTATGATATATGAACATTGTGCATAGAGTAGTAGGCCTAACGGCTCGCTAAAGGAACACATGTATAACACTGCAGACTTGGGTGTTTATGATTACGCGGGTCTATAAGTCTGATATGTGATGACATTAAATGTATGAGATCAGTCTAGCTTCAATTCACCACCTCACCATCTGCAGCGCCAGTTCCCCTGTCTCCAAAATGTTCGTAAGCAAGCATCAAAGTTGGCGTACCGGTGTGCACATTCTCACGCTAAGTTTATTTTTATAAATCACAACCTTTGCGTAGGAAGTTGCGTACGTAACTTTTATGCCCCGTTTTGTGCGTAAGCAAGTTTTATAAATGAGACCCCTGGTCTTCCCCAGAAAGTCTGCCAATTTTCAATGAAGCCCACACAGTTTGCTGGACACCACCTTGACAGCCAGCGATTGATCCGGCTAAACATGTCATCACTGGTCAGATTTTGCAGGGGTCCAAAGAAAACTACGGAGTCCAAAATCATTTTAGCATATGTACACACCGATTCCATATTAACTTTAGTGACCTCCAATTGGCGTAACCGGGTGTCATTACCACTGACGTGAATAACAGTCTTTATCAGTATTTACGCTTATCCTTAGCCAGCAGTTTCAAATTTGATTCTACGTCGCCCGCTCTGGCCCCCGGCAGGTATTTGACTATGGTTGCTGGTGTCGCTAACTTCACGTTTCTCAAAATGTATAATAACAACAATATGGGTACAATTAAAAAATTAAGAAAGGTCAAACCTTTTCAGGTAGTAAAAGATAAGGTAACCAGTGTTTCAGACAAAGCAGAAATGCATATTATTGGAGGGTAATAGGAAGTCAGTTGACTCATCTGACTTACCTCGGTTGATTATCTCAGACCTGAAAGGACCAAGCGCTGCCCAAACACCTAAGAGCTCTGCTGAAGCATCTCGCACAATTTTATCTGCGCTGAGGTTGTGAGATTACCAAAGTGGACAATGCTGACTAGTTTAAATAATTGTTAAGGGTTTCAACCAGAACTTTTTTTCTGCATTGAGGCAACTACAATTTGTCATTCACACATTCTCTGGAAAATCAACCCCACTGCTGTCACATCTGACATTTTGGCATCATCTATGATCTTGCTGACAGTTTGTATTGGTACATGATTTTTTTAAGATATGTACTTTTATCCATTTTTTTCAAATTTCATTTTATGGTGTACATATGTCAAAGAACAAGAAAATGCTACCATAGTGAAGTTCTTTTCTGTACTTGCATGCAGGCAGCAGCTCCTCTGGGTTCACTACTGCCACACCTCCCAACACAGGTCTCAGAATGGAAGCTGCTGACATCATTGTGGTTGTCATCTACTTTATCTTTGTCATGGTGGTTGGAATCTGGGTAAGACCTGGAAGTAGTTCAACTCATTCCACACATTCATAAAGATCTAGCTCAGGTGAAAAGGTGTCCATGATATTGTGTTGTGAGATACTCAAAACAGTGAAGGAACTAGGAAATCACAGGAGAGATCAGAACAATCTGGCAACAGGTAAAGCCAAGCGGCATCCTTAAATACCCAAGGAATTATCAGCCTGATGCTCGCCAGGTGCGCTGCTGATTAGGCGGAGCCAGCTGAGTGCAGGGACACACCCAGCTTCAGACAGAATGGGGAACAGTCAGACAAATAACACTAAGGGAAAAGCAAATAGGAAAACACTAGGACAAGACAGGTTAGTAGATCCTAACATCACTGACTGAAGAATAAAAACAAACCAAGGAATCCTTGCAAAAATGAAAAAAATAGAACTCACTAAATTTGGAAAGTACCCTCTGCTACTCAAGAATCTGCCGCAAGAGTGACTGCTCCCTGGACACCATCAATTCAATTCAATTCAATTCAAGTCAAGTCAAGTCAAGTCAAGTCAAGTCAAGTCAAGTCAAGTCAAGTCATATAGCACAACATCACAACAGAAGTTATCTCAGGACACTTTCCATATAGAGCTGCAAACTCTTTCCAATCAAGGAGGTGGGTGAGAGGAAGATGTTAGCCAAACTGACATCAGTCATGGACAACCCCTCTCACCCCCTGCCTGACATGGTGGGGGCCTTAAGCAGCTCCTTCAGCAATAGCATGTTGCATCCATTGTGTAAGAAGGACCGCTACCGCAGGTCCTTTAGTTCAGTGGCTGTCAGACTGTTAACTAACACTAACATTTAACTGTCAAAATGATTTAACATAACAATGTGTTGATGTTGTTTCACATCAAAACATCGCAAACCTACTGTTTACACCACTGTCTTATTTTCATTTGTTAATATACAGTACTAACAAATGAAAATACAGTACATCCATACATGGATGTTTACATCCATGCAAACATCTTGTACAAAGTTGCACTTTGTCCTACAAAACATTGTCCTACTGTACCCCTTAAGTCTTTGTCCATTTACCAGAAGGGTGCCTTGGTACAAATACTTAGAAAGAACATTATAATAATGACGTACAGAGCAATTCTGGGAAATCCATTCTGAGAAATCACACCAGGGATACCTGGTGTGATTTCTGACCTGCCACAAGAAAATACGAACTTTATTTTGATTGTAAACACATCCACTTCCAGTGTTGTTTTGAGTGTACTGCTGGCCTTACCTTTACCTCTGTCTCTCCTATAGTCATCAGTGCGAGCCAATCGCAACACTGTTGGGGGTTACTTCTTGGCTGGCCGTTCAATGACCTGGTGGCCTGTGAGTATCAAAACTTCTGACTGGCGTGCATGATGTTTTGTTATCAATTCCAGGTTAATGTGCTATATGTTACATTCTACATGGCTTTGACAACAGAATATTATGTTCAATTGTTTGAATTCTAGCCCTATTTTGTACTGAATAGTTAAGTCTGGCTGCTCTTACACCTACCATCACATTACATCACTATTGTGATGTCTCAGTGTTGACAGAGTAGGGCTATACAGCGGCCCAGCATTGTGAACCCAAAAGTTAGAGAAAAAAGCACCATAATGAATGAAGGAAAATTAATCAGAGACGCTTTGCTGTTTCCCTGGTAACCTATACACAACTGAACTCAAGGGGTGTGAGATTTTTATTAAATACGCTCACAATGAATATCAGACAGCTGCAATCAATTAGTCCTCAATCAACTCAAACACACAATAAACATCATAACATTAAGTTTGCCCATCATAAACACCAAAAAATAAATGTACATTTAATAATTGGGAGCACCGACTCAATACCCCCACTTGCTCTCACATTATTACATCATATACAAAAACAAAAAACCTTTTTTTTCCCTCTGTTCTTTTCAGTTTGTTTCCCAGTTATCTCCAAACATGAATTTGGCAAACTTAATCAACTTAAATTTTGTTGCAGGTTTGGTCATCAAATCTGCTACCATCTGATCAGTAGGACATAACTCTGAGTATTTTCCTATCATTCACAGTGGACCGTATGAAGTGGTACTTGATGTCCACATGTTTACATCTCTGTCTACTGACAGGATTTTTGGCTAAGGTGACAGTACCTTGGTTGTCTTCATACACCATGCATATAGATGTTTATCTATGCCCTCCAAAAGTTGTGTGAGGTACAGACACTCCTGGATGGTAGTGGCAAGTGCAATATACGCTGACACAAGTGGACAGTGCTATGGTTGGCTGCTTTTTGGTTTTCCATGACACTAAAGTGTCGCCCTTGGTTAGGCTTATACAATAACCTGATGTACTTCATATATTATTGACATCAGCAGCCCAATCCGCATCACTGGATGTTTGTATACCCAGGTTCTCATCACTTTTCCTGTAGCACAACTCTTTGTTACTTGTGCCTTTGGTGTGTTGGTGCACGTTGTTTTGTTTTGTATTGTGCTTTAATTGTTTTTTGCGACGGTAGCCAGAGCTCTTTCATCAGAGAAGAGCTCATGAACATCAGGGTAACAATATCAGAGGATTTATTTCCTAATTTCTGCTCCCTACACTGGAAACTTTGGACATCCTGGTCAAAGGTGCGCTCAACTTTGCTCATGCAGCGAAATGTCAGAGGAGAGGAAAACGGGCCGGTGCGCTCGTGCATCTTCGCCGGTGCACACTACGCACAGTGTTACCAGGAATATTTCTCTTTAATGTGTGTTCACTGCCCAACCAACTGGAGGAATTGCAACTGCTGTTGGGTAAAAACAGAAACTTTTCTTTATCTGCGGTTTTGTGCTTCTCGGAGACATGGTTGTGTGGCTTAATACCGGACTCTGCGCTGCAGCTGGCAGGATTCTGCAGCGTGCAGGATGCACAGTGCGTGCTCGCCGACCAGATACTGTGTGTGAAGCGGACCAACCCAGACTCTTTAGTTATTGTCCTTGGTGACTTTAACAAAGGTAACCTCACTCACGAACTCCCTAAATAGAGGCAGTTCTTTAAATGCCCGACCAGAAGAGAATATTCTGGATTACTGTTACATCATAGTCAGGGATGCTTATCACGCTGTCCCCGTGCTGCACTGGGCCACTCTGACCACGTCATGGTCCACCTGATTCCTGTGTACAGGCAGAAACTAAAGCTCTGCAAACCTGTAGTGAGGACATCAAGGAAGTGGACCAGTGAGGCTGTAGAGGATCTCCAGGCGTGTTTGGACTCTACTGACTGGGATGTGTTCAGGACTGCTACCAACAGTCTGGATGAGCACACGGAGGCTGTGACATCCTACATCAGCTTCTGTGAGGACTGCTGTGTTCCATCACGCACCAGGGTGAATTACAATAATGACAAACTCTGGTTCACAGCCAAACTCAGACAGCTAAGGTAGAGGCCTTCAGGAGTGGGGATAAAGACAGATTCAAAGAGGCGAAGTACAAGATTAGCAAGGTGGTGAAAAAGGCTAAACCACTGTACTCTGAGAAGCTCCAACACCAGTTCTCAGCTAATGACTCTGCATCTGTCTGGAAAGGATTCAGGCAGATCACCAACTACAAGCCTAAAGCCCCCCACTCCATCACGACTGACACCTAGCCAACGACCTGAACGAGTTCTACTGCCGCTTTCAAAGACAAAGGGACAGTGCAGCAACCATCCCCCACGACACCTCCCAACAGCTCCAGCTCCAGTCACCTCCACCAATGCCCACCTTAAAGGCCCCACCCACCTACCTCAGTGACGACCCTTTCTATCCATGGGAGGGACGTCAACAGACTCTTCAAGAGACAGAACCCCTAGAAAGCAGCTGGACCGGATTCTCTCCCCCCATCTGCCTTGAAGCATTGTGCTGATCACAGTGTTCACAGACATTTTCAACACCTCACTGGAGACATGTCATGTGTCAGCCTGCTTCAAGTCTTCAACCATCATCCCTGTTCCCAAGAAGCCAAGGACCACAGGACTTAACGACTTAAGAGCCGCTGCCCTGACCTCTGTGGTCATGAAGTCCTTTGAGCACCTTGTGCTCTCACGCCTCAAGGACATCACCGACCCTCTCCTGGACCCCCTGCAGTTTGCCTACAAAGCCAACAGGTCCGTAGACAATGCAGTCAACTTAGCCCTCCATCCTCCAGCACCTGGACTCTGCGGGAACCTACGCCAGGATCCTGTTTGTGGATTTCAGCTCTGCTTTTAACACCATCATCCAAACTCTGCTTCAGGAGAAGCTCTCCCAGCTGTGCGTGCCTGACTCCACCTGCAGGTGGATTACAGATCCTATCTGACAGGAAACAGTGCATGAAGCTGGGGAAACACATCTCTGACGCAAGGACCATCAGCACCAGATCCCCCCAGGGCTGCGTTCTTTCTCCTCTGCTCTTCTCCCTGTATACTAACAGTTGCACCTCCAGTTACCAGTCCGTCAAGCTCCTGAAGTTTACGGATGACACCACCCTCATCTGACTCATTTCTGATTGTGACGAGTCCGCTGACAGGTGAGAGGTTTACCATCTGGTAACCTGGTGCAACCAGAACAACCTAGAGCTCAATGCTCTAAAGACAGTGGAGATGGTTGTGAACTACAGGAAGAACTCTGCCTCACCTGCCCCCATCACCCTCTGTGACTCCACTATTAACACTGTGGAGTCTTTCCGCTTCCTGGGAACTAGTGAGAGAGACCTCAAGTGAGAGCCGAACATCAGCTCCCTCATCAAGAAAGCACAGGATGTACTTCCTACAGCAGCTGAAGAAATTCAATCTGCTAAAGACAACGATGGTGCACTTCTACACAGCCATCATTGAGTCCATCCTCACCTCCTCCATCGGCATCTGGTACACTCCTGCCACTGCCAAGGACAAGGGCAGACTGCAGTATGTCATTTGGTCTGCAGAGAAGGTGATTGGCTGCAATCTCCCATCTCTTCAGGACCTGTACACCTCCAGGACCCTGAGGCGTGGCTGATCCCTCCTACCCCAGACACAAACTACAAACTCTTTGAGACCCTCCCCTCTGGCAGGAGGCTGCGGACCAAAACCTCATGCCCCCAAAACAGTTTTTTCCTGTGTGCTGTCAGCCTTATCAACAAGGCCCGGAACCCCCCGACACTCTTCAGTCTCCACCTCTGCCTCTACTTGTCACATGGACATTGCCATAACTCTATGCATTACATTAACACTCAGCTTGGATTTCCTTGTTATTTTACTTGTTGTTTTATTGTATCACCGCCAGCTGTACTGCTCTTTTTATTCTGGAAAAAAAAACCAGACTGTGTATATATTTATATTGTTATATTTTGTCATATTTTTTACTTTTTAATAGCTTATTTTTAGAAGATTTGTCATGCACCTACTTCACCAAAACAAATTCCTGAGATACCTAGTACATGCTTAACTGTTCCCCACTGCTGTTTGGTAGGTTCAGTAAAGTTCTGTGACAATTTGTCAAATAGATGAGGCTTCCTACTGCCTCGCTGTATCTCGTGTCATCATTCATCAGTGCTGCATCATCCATGTAGTTCAGTTTTGTTCACACGGTGTGGATCTAGGTTTACAATCCTGTGCACCCCGCGCAGTGCTATTTTCCTGCAGCACAGGCAGGCGCCAAAGTCTGCACCGCCACGCCCCATCGGCGAAGTGGACCTGCTGCATCGGCGGTGGAATCGAGAAAAGAGCCTCTTGTCATTTACACATGAATGGGCAGAGCACACAGACGACACTTCTGAGCAGCACTACTGACATTCACCTCAGGCTGAGAATAAGTAGCTAGCTAGAGCACACACATTCAAATCTAAAACATGGGTGCTATTATTGGTTGCAAATACTGGTATGCAAGGTTTCTTATTACTTTAGCTTTATACATACATGATTTTTTTTATTTGTATAGATGCACATGTGGAAATTGTGCAACAATGCAGTCAGAGCCTGAAAACATATGCTGCCAGGAGATGCCACAGGTAACATTATCTTTACCTATACTTATGATCACAGTGTATGATTGCAGATAACATGCCACTGCAGATGCTCACCTTATGTTATGCATAATATCTCTGGACTCTCAACGATCAGTCCTGCCAAATCTGTGTGTACTAGCTCTAGAGGATTTTTTTTAGTTCTTGCACCAGGGTCTCTGTTTCTGGTTTGGAAAAAATTCCCCATAGTGCACACTTCACAATGTGGAGGTTTGTTTATTGGACCTTTAATTTTCATGCCATCAACAACATTTTGTAACCTCTGAATGTCATCATAGATGCAGTGCCCCAGAATCTCATGCCATGTCTGCATATCAAGACATCCCCTGCACTGATCTTCACATTCATCATCATCATTATTTACTGTGTTAAAATAATATAATCTCTCATGCACGTGAATGTGGAATTTCGTATCATCTCTGTGGATCAGAACGTCCTTCCCTTTCTTGAATATCACGGTGCTTCTGCTGGCAGTGGCTGCTTTCACCGAGAAAATGTCTTGTGGATAGGATGGGATGTACAAAGTCTGCCTCAGTGTGGTGTTCAGATGCCTGCCTCTGCTGTCAATCAGACAGACCTCTGCATCGCTGTGGTGCTCTGCCACCCCCATTGCACCTTGCGCTGTCAGCCAGCTCCACGCAGTGTGTCTCGGTCTGGAACTCCTCATCAAACCTCTTGAACTTGGCGAGCTCTGTAATGATATGCAATGTTGCCCCGCAGTTGACCATCAGACCCCTCACGTTGACACCTGCTGCCCCCTCACTCACTCGGAAGGCGTACTCTTTGTCCTGGTCTTCTGTCTCCCTGTAGACTTTGAGTGCATCGTCTCGGTCTCTGCGCTGTTTCCTTCTGCAAGTGGTGTTCCAGTGTGTGGTGCTCCTGCAGTTACTGCACCACAACTTGCTCTGGCAGGCTCTGGCCAGGTGTCCCTTCAGGCCGCATTTGAAGCACGCTAGGTCCGCTGCTGCCCTCTCTGCTCCCCGGTCACCTGCACTGGCAGGTCTCCTTCTCTGCTGATGCCTGCGCGCCTTCATCACGTTGTCACCTGTTGCTGCAGCCTGCATCTTCTCTGTGTCCTAGTAGCTGCGTAGCTTTGTTTTAAACTTGGCAAAAGATATGGTCTCATCACGTAGTGTAATATGTACCGCAAATGGTTTGAAGGATTCAGGCAGCCCCTTCAGAACCAGCTACCAGTGGTCCATCACTCAACGTTTCACCAACATTTCTCAAAGCTGTGATTGCGGTGTCAGGGTAGATCACATATTCAGTCACACTTTCACTGTCTGACTATTGAAGTGATGTCAGTTCTGTATAAAGGTTGATAATGCGTGGCTTTTCTTTACCTTGGTAATAGTCCCTTAAAATCTTCAGAGTTTCTCGCCCGTCATCTGCTGCCACATTGCTAGTGACAGACTTCTGTCATCCAAGAACTGGATAAGTTCTGCATATGCCTTGGCATTCTTGGATGCATCCACTAGCAGCTCCTCTACGTCTTCCGTGTCGGTGTCATTTAAAACAATGTTTTTCAGGCCCTGAAGATGAAGGTGGCTCAAAATTTTCATCTCACATAGATCATAATTCTTTTCATCTCCATCAAATAGGAGCCGAGACCAGCGGCTTGTGTCTATGATTCTTCTGCTCATGGTGCTAAC
Organism: Chaetodon trifascialis; assembly: GCF_039877785.1. Taxonomy (NCBI): domain Eukaryota; kingdom Metazoa; phylum Chordata; class Actinopteri; order Chaetodontiformes; family Chaetodontidae; genus Chaetodon; species Chaetodon trifascialis. The sequence goes on along the minus strand of NC_092077.1, from coordinate 529,117 downwards.
AGCGTCTAATCATCACAAACGGTGGAAACACGCTAAACTGTCTCTGGATTACTCTGGGCCCATAACCTGCTGACAGAGTAGGGCTATACAGCGGCACAGCATTGTGAACCCAAAAGTTAGGGAAAAAAGCACCGTATACAAGGAAAAATTCATCTGAGACGCTCTGCTGTTTCCCAGGTCACCTACACACAACTGAACTCAGATGCGGGTGCAAGACTTTTATTAAACATGCCCACAATGGATATCAGACAGCTGCAATCAGTCAGTCTTCAATCAACTTAAACACTCAGTAAACATAACAAAACATTAAGTTTGCCCATCACAAACACAAAATAACACATGAACATTTAATAACTGGGAGCACTGACCCCACACTCAATTAATCAACTATGATGGTGCTTGGCCATTTAGGGCTTTGTAGTTAAGGAGGAAGATATTAAATTCTATTCTAGATTTTACAGGGAGCCTGCAGAGAGACAATACTGGAGAAATTATGTGAGATATGAGAAATATCTCTTTTCCTTGTTTTTGTCAGAACATATGTCACAGCATTCAGGATCAGATGGAGAGTCTTTAACAGTGTATTGGGGCAGCCTGATAGTAAGGAACTGCAATAATAAAAATAATTTTCAAGTATAACTCCTCTTCTGTTGACTTTTGAATCAACTGATTTATGTGGTTGGGTGGCAGACGCTCTCTATGGGAATTTGGGTGAATAACTGCTCTAATGGAAAAATAAATAAGTGCGTAGGACTTCAGCCTCCTGGTCTCAACTCTGAGTTAGTAGTTTTGGTTCACTCATAAACTCAGTCAGACTCTCTAAATGACAGCTGCTCCGTCCAAAACAGGATGAATGCCATCTCTGCTAATCTGACCAGGTTTTCCCCAGAAAGTCTGGCAATTATCTACAAAACCCGCATCACTTGCTGGACACCACTTCAACAGCCAATGAGTGATTGATGACATGCGGCTAAACATGTCATCACAGGTAAGATTTGGCAGGGGTCCAGAGAAAACTACAGAGTCCAAAATTGTCTTTCCATATTGCATATTGCCCACCAACTCAATATTAATTGTAGTGACCTCCAATTGGCGTAATCGGGTGACATTACCACGTGAATAACAGTCATTATTCACTGAATTAGTCACTATTCTCGCTTATCCTTTGTCAGCAGTTTCAATTTTGATTCAACACTCTGGTACCAGGAATACATTTGACTATGGTACCTGGTCTTACTAACCTGGTATCACTAGCTTTTTCTTATTATTTTTCTTTCATTTTTCTTAATAGAGCTGCAAATAGTCAGAGTTGGTTGTGGTGGGTGGGTTGCTGAGTGGGGAAAACCTGTTAGAAACATGAACTGGCTGGTGATGAACAGTCACCATGCTACTGTGGTTTCCCAGCTGCTTGGAAGCTGCCAAGGCATGTCTAGCAGGTGCTACACTGGCTACTGGGGCCTGCACAACTACAGCAGCTAATGATTGAGTTTCCATGGTGTGGAGCCCCACTTTGAATTCATTAAGCCTCACTTCCGACAGAGCAAATAACATACATTTATTATATGAGCCATTATCACTGAAAGAGGCACGGGAATACCTAACAAAGAGAGCAGTCACCAAATGCTAAGGTATAGGTGTCCTACAACACTTTTTAACAGACACTCTGCAGCCAATCAGAATCGAGTATTCACCCAGACCATGGTGTAACAAGGAGTTATACGGTCTGATGGAGTTACATTTACACAATTTCAATTACAATTTCTGATTCATAATCAGAGTACAACTACTTTTTCGGAGATGTTAATCAACTATTTGGATTGTAATTGTGATGGTTTCAGCGGAGCAGTGAGTGGGTATTTGTGCGCTACTTATGCATTCAGGCAGTCTGCAATACTTTGCCACGCTTTCTCTCGTTGTTTTATAACTGTGGCGGTGTTGCCTTTCTTTTTAATTTGGCCCTTCCCCTCCTCGTAAGCCTCCATGAGGACTTCTGCCTCCGACGGGGAAAAGTATGCCACTCTAGTTGCCATGGTGAATCGGTAAATCTGTGATCAATGGCGGGGTCTATTTGAGGAAGCCGCGTGCACATACTTATCCAGCATAGGTTTCACCTGGCTTGTTGAATCCGTGTCTGCTCAAAAAGTTTTATCAACAAGTACTGTTTTTCTATTATTTTGCACTGGCCTGCACACCGTAAAAGTATTAAAATGGAAAGTAACTTGTACTCTGAGTAATTTATTAACCAGGTACTTTTTTACTTTTACTTCAGTAGGTTTCTCAAATAGTCATTTTTACTTTTACTTGAGTCATTTTTTATAGGAGTAATTATATTTTCACTTGAGCATAAATTTTCAGTACTTTACCCACCTTTGGTGTTATGTATAGTGGTTGTACAGTAGATGTACATGTATTTTGCATGACATAATATAGTTGAAGGGCAATAAAATATGCACAATCCTAATTGGCTCTGAAAGTCTATTTACAGATGAGCCACAATCTGATTGGACTAAACCCAGAACAGCTGGAGATACTGTTTGACCCTTGTAACAACGCATCTGCTTGTTGAAGTTTTTGCAGCAGGAGTAATTCCTTTTCTAAATACCTTAAACTATGTTTATTTAACATTTCATAACTTAGAAAATGATTGTTCAAACAAATTTTTGTTTGTTCTGGTGAGGTATTTCCATACTGTTGATTGTAGTTGTGCCAGGTTGATTGATGTTTGAAGGATTGTTCATGTTTGCTTGGGTAATAGGGGACCACAGAGTATTTTTTTACTTGCAGATAATTTTACTGTTTTCAACAAATCTTACTTTCAGGATAATGTAACTTGAGTGACATTGTTGTGTTTTTGTTTCAAGATGTTTTTCACAGTTCATGATTATTTCTTAAAAGAATTAGTCAACAGAAGTTTGGTAATGCACTGCACAGTCTTCCTCAGCAGGTGGCGCCCGTGAGCGTGTGGCAAGCACTGAGGACAAAAAAGTTGCAGAAGAAATTTTCTCCTTCTCATCCGATAATCAGATGTATTGTAGCAGTAGACTAATAGAGTAGCAACAAGGCTGTAGTTTTTCCGGCAGTAGAGAAGATGTGCAGGGCAAGCAGACTACTGGAGAGAGAGAAACCATAAATTGTGCACTGATCTTGATGTTAAGTGGTCCAACGTTACAGTAATAAAATCATTACACTGAAGTCCGCCTGTCTCTGGCTGCTGCAACATAGTCAAGTATTGGGACACACAGCCATTTTTCTGCCTCTTGCTTTTGCTGCATGTCTGCTGCTTTAGCATTTGTACTTGTACAGCACTCTGTAACATGTTAAAATCGTAGAAGACAACTGTGATTTCTTGACAGCAACTACCTACAGGGGGGCCCAACTGCATATCTGTTGTAGATACCGTAGAGGGGAAGGAAGTCATCGAACTAGCAAGCAAGCCACTCTGTTGGAGCATGGCAGTGGTGGTTGTTTAACAACAACAACTACAACAACAACAACAACAATAATAATATAATAAACTTAAATTGTATAGCACCTTTCATACAGGAGTTGCAGCTCGAAGTGCTCGGACAAGAAAGGAGTCAAATGCAAGTGGGTGCTCTTCATAAAAAGACAGAATGGACATAAAAACAGGCAATAATTAATGCAAAATAAGACTGAACTAAGTATGAAAATAAAAGGAGAGACAATGCATAAAAACACACTATAAAATATCAAAATCTAGGTAAAAATAGAGTAATGTAAGGATAACAGGATAGACATAAAAACAGATAAAAAGTGAATGTAAAATAAGATGGAATAAAGACAATGCATAAAACTAAACAGTATTTTAAAAGCAATACAGCAGTGTATAAGTGCGAGGCAATGCACAAAAGTTTCAGACCTGTATTAGGAAGTCATAGCGAGTGAAAGGTAAAAGTAAAGAGAAGGGTTTTTAGCTTTCTTTTGAAAATGTCAGTGAGCTGGCTAAGGTGACAAAAAAAAAAAGTTTTAGTCACCTTGTTGATGTGGGACAGAGTCTAGGATGACACCAAGATTTGTAACCTCAGATTTAATCCAAGGAGTTAATTTTCCCAGATTATTGAACACCATTTCTCTCTTTGTTTTAGATTTAGTTTTGTCCTCATGATGATTGTTCTTCCATTTATTTATTGCCAAAAAACAGTTGGTGATGGAGTGTAAAGCTGCAGCATCATTTGGTTCAGCACAGATGTATGGTTGTGTGTCAACTGCATAACTATGGAAACAAACATTGTGTTCTCTAATGACTTCACCCAAGTGCAGCGTATATAATGAGAATAGTAATGGACTGAGACAGCGCCCTTGTGCAACCCCAAAACAGATATATTATATATAGATATAACAGTCATATTTCTCAGACACATGGTCTCCAAGACTAATGAAAAACTTCCTCCCTTTGATGTGTGTTTTAAAAAAGTTTAAGACAAGTCAGAAAAACAAAAAGCTAGTCAAGATCATTGTTTTAGATATCATGGTCAATTGTATCAAATGCTGCAGTAAGATCCAAAAGAAAGAAAGAAAAGACCTTATTTTCATGAATTTAGTCTGGGGTCAAAGCAAACACAGTGGCATAAAAATGTCAAGATAAAAAAAAACTAGGTCTATGTATATGCACAAGTGGGTTTATGATGTACAATTGTGAAAGACAGCATCAACACAGTGCTACATTACATGATGCTGCCATTAAACATTGCCATTTGCCAACAACTGCCATTTTGAGTCATAAAATGTTTATAGCAGTGACATACATACTCCAAAGGACCTCAGTCTTCTTAGCAGGTGCAGCGATTTTGTCGCATCCTGTACAGGGCATCTGTGTTGTTTGTCCAGTCCATTTTCTTGTTAACGTGAGCACCCAAATATTTGTAATCCCCCGCAATCTCAATGTCCAAATCCTGGATGTTCACAGGTGTAGTCTGTGGTACCTTCCATTGGAAATCAATCACCATCTTCTTTGTTTTGCTGGCATTTATAGGCAGATGGTTCAGTCCACACCAGTCAACAAATCAACAACGTCAACAAAGTCCACGCTGTCACTATGCCGGCTTCTTCTAGCCACCCTTGAGCAGTGATGGTTGGATTGTGTTGAAAGCACTGGAGAAATCAAAAAACATGACCCTGACTGTGCTTCCAGTATGCCCCAGATGAGAAAAACATTGAAGAGTCAACTTAATTGCAATGCAAAACTGCTGCACAGCTGTCACCTCATTACATGTATCAGACCACTTCTTTGTGAATTCTCTGTATCCTTACCAGAGTACCCACAAGCTCCGTCGCAAATGGTCTCCTTCAGACGAAACCTCCAATCCCTCACACCGGCTCAACTCTCCAATGAGGTCTCTACAACCATGCCTCCTCACAGTGTTTTCTCCTCACTCCCTGTGAATGAGGCAACAGACACACTCTGCTCTTTGCTAGAAGCCTCTCTGAACAATCTATGCCCACTCTCATCCAAACTTGCTTGTAAAACCCCCACAAGTCCATGGCTCACCAGTCTCATCAAGGAGCAACAGGCGGTGCTCAGAGCAGCCGAGAGAGAAAATGGAGCAAAACCATCAGCAACCAGTTCTCTGAGCCTGACCAACATACCACCAGCTAACAGAGCCTCACTCTCCTCATTTTTCCAGGTCACAGAGGGGCAAGTCTCCAACCTTCTGCTTGACTCTTGCCCCATTACCTGTCCACTGAACCCTATACCCTATGTCCTCTTGCAGGCCATCTGGTGTACACTTATCCCTACTGTGATCCACATGATCAACTCCTCACTTGCAATGGATGTGTTCCCCACTGCTTTTAAACAATATCCCACGACCCCCACTGTTAAAGAAACCTACACTCGACCCAGCTCAGGTTGAAAATTACATGTCGGTTTCACTCCTCCTACTCTTCTTTCCAAGACTCTTCAGTGCACAATCTTTAATCAGGTCTCTGAACTCCTTTCTGATCACAACCTGCATGATCCTAGGCAATCCGGTTTCAAACGCAGACACTCTAAGGAGACTGTGCTCTTATCTGTAGTGGAAACACTTTGATCAGCTAGGGCTACCGGTCACTCCTCTGTTCCATTGGCTGCCTTTGACACGGTTAACCACCAAATCCTCCTCTCCACACTTGCTGAGTTTGTTATCTCAGGATCTGCTCTCCGCTGGTTTGAGTCAAGAACAGATCAGTATCCAGCTTGACTCAGCTCTGCTCAAAAATCTGCTCGAAACTTAGGTGTCATGATTGATGACCAAGTAACTTTTAAAGAGCATGTGACCTCCTTTGCTCGGTCATGCCGATTTGCCCTGTACAACAGAGACAACAAGATCAGACCCGACCTGTCTGAGTATGCAACACAACTCCTAGTAAAAGCGCTGGTACTATCACACCTCGACTACTGTAATTCCTTACTGGCAGGGCTCAAGGCATGCTCATTAAAACCTTTGCAGATGATTCAGAATGCGATGGCTTGCCTGGTCTTTGACCAGCCCAAACGAGCACATGTCACTCTGCTGTTCATATCCCTTCACTGCCTCCCAGTTGCTGACCGCATCAAATGTAAGTCCTTGATGCTTGCCTGCAAAATTGGCAACCTATCTGAACTTCCTCATTCAGGTTTATGCTCCCTCCTGCTCACTACGCTCCTCGCCCAGGAACAGCTCCTGGTGTTCCCAGCACCAAAAGGACCTAAGTCTCCAGCTAGACTCTTTTCTTCTGTGGTTCCTCAGTGGTGGAATGAGCTAATACATTCGTTCTGCAGAGTCCCTCTCGATCTGTAGAAAAAGACTAAAGATGAAGCGCTTTACTGAACACAGTCTTTCTTAAAAAAAAAACCAAAAAAACAAAAAAAACACCACATTATTTTGTAGCAAGTTTGGCCTGATCTCCCTTAGCCATGTTGCTGTGAAACACATGAGGCTACTGTAGCAGAACTAGCCTCTAACTGACCTTCTCTTACCCTCTCTGACTTCTCATGAGAAACAGAGTTGTAAACCAGTCTAACTGATTGAACTATAGACCATCTAGAATGCTCATAATGAAGTGTGATTTCGAAGAGAAACAGGATGTCCCATGTCAATGCTAATGGTCCCCCAATAGCCCTAAGGAAGTAAAGCCGGCTGGGAAGAACAAAGGCCAGGCTTCAACTGAATCCACAAACAGAGTCTGCTGATGGGTCGCAAAGTAGCCAACCTTAAAATGAACTGTTTGTAAGCCGGAGGACTTTGTTTCTTGGTATACCTGACAATTGCATCTCCGTATGAATCAACGCTGGATATATTCACATGAATAACCCATGATCTATATGATGCCCATGTTCTCTCATATCCCATGACAAGCTGTGAATCTAACTTTGTTTTAAGATTTGCCTGAGGCTCTGCAATGGAGCCTTCCTATTATCTAAGGGTTCGTAGGGTTTGAAGTTGACTGTGCTTTATAAGACCTTTATTAAGGAATAATCATAAGGATGATAATCATTTTGGCAAATATCGTCTGCATTTCTTTATTTCGTAATTTCTTTATCTTTATTTCCTTCTTTATCTCTTTCTATTTCTTTTGTTTTTGTATTAGTTATACATTGAGTTATTATTCATGTTGGGATGAAACTGTACCAGGATTATCATTTAATGTTGTCACCCAACCATAGGAAGTGCCTGATGAATGCTGTGAACAATGTTGAAATGTCATTGAAAATTTGTTATTGAAATTATATGTGATTGACCATAGTGAGAAGCAGATGAGCCCCTCGTGTGAGTCATTGATTAATTCAGCTCCTTGAGGCGATTGCGCGTCACAAACCGTCTCACATGTTCGACGGCCAGCCCATTAGACACGCCCCTGGAGCAGATTTAAATGTCTGCAGCTGCAGCATGAATTCAGTGCGTGCGCTCGTTACTCACGGTGCGCGCGTTACTCAGAGTGTGCGTTACTCAGTGTGCGCGTTACTCAGTTATGTTTAGTTTTGTCTCTTAGTTCTTTGTCTTAAGTTTTGCACAGTCGTTTTTGCTCTTTAAGTTTTTCCCGTCTTCGAGCTACTCAAAAGCCATACCGAGTAGCGTGATTTATTTTTCAGAAGACGTGTTTCTATAATTTGCCGCAAGTTTTCAAGTTAACCTTTTTGTTTAGCCAAACGTTTTGTTTGAACCTCAGTAAATTTTAGTCAAATAATAATAATTTTGTAGCCTTTTTCGACCGGCCACCGAAGAGACTCTTAATTTGTACTGTCAGTCTAAAATAATCCGTCACGGACTCAACCGAACCAAACCCTGCAGCCAGCTGTTGATCCTTGGTCCGACTAACGACCATCCGGAGCCGCCCCTCATCTGTAACCGACACCGAAGAACCAGTTCCAGAGACGTCACCGTCCAACATCAGCTCGTCACCTTGGTGCGCTTGGCCTTCACCAGACCACTGAGTAGATCGAGCCAAGGACCATCTGGGCATCTTCGAGTTAGTTCGGAGCAGAGCACAACGGGACGCCAGCAACCAAGTAGGCATGCTAAGTGGGTTTGAATAAGAGTTGGTCCGTGAGGTTAAGAGATGGTCAATTTGTCCAAATTCTCTCCGTTAATCGTTTATTCCCTTAACTTTACGTTCGCGTCCCCATTATTCCCTTTCAACTACCTCTCACTATCGCCAATTTATTTACCATTGTGTTGCCATAAGTTTCTTGTGTGTTCTGTCATATCACCTCCCATCTTCTGTCTTATTATTCATGATACATCACTCATTATCCATAATTCTGCTTAATAAATGATATTTTGATATAAGTCCTGGTTAGACGGTGTCCTTTTGAACTGAATATATACGATCCCTGTATCCAGAGTTTACACTTCAGATTATCAGACTGGTTTACTGTTAGTTCATTCGTTAGTATTTATCAGCGTTATAGCAGATAATTTCTGCAGTCCTTCTTAGCTGAGGAAGGTGGTGCCCCGTTATTTTATCAACGAATGCAACATCAAATTAAGGTAGTCCCCTCGTAACACTACACTACACTCCCAGTGTTCCATCTGCAGTCTGGTCAGAAGACACAAAAGCAAACTAATACAAAGAAAAATAGCTGTAGCTGCTGTAACAAGCTGCCACTCACATGGCACCATCTTGAATTGATTTCAGGTTGGGTTTCTTTAGCAATGGATTTACAGCAGCTATTTCAAATGCACTGTGGAAGATGCCTGTTTGCAGAGATGTATTTATAATCTTCAGGACATGATTTGACATGTTGTGAAACACCCGTTTTGAAAATGCTGTCTGAACAGGGTCAACACATGAGGTGGATCAGTTAGACTCAGTGACAGTCTTGTAGAGGTGAGCTTATGTCATACGGGTGAAGTTTCCCATGGTTACATCTTTTTTACTGGGTTTATTGAGCTTATCTGTGTTTACATCAGCAGCAGTCAACCTCTTTATAACCTTTAGTGGAGCAACAGCATTTAAACCAGACATGACATGGTGTTGTTTAAATGTTCAACCATGTCATTTACAGAGCAGCTATAGCTCTATGGCTCAAATGATCTCATAATATTTCAAAACATTTCAGCCTTGCCATCAAGGTATTGTCTTTGAACCACAAATTCCATTTCAGATTTGTCAAGATTTGGTATCAAAAACAGTAATGGTCAGAAATAGATGATTCTAATACTGAAACGCTGATGTCTTACCGTGTTGTTATGACCAAGTCCAGAATGTTACCATGCTTATGAGTGGTTTCATTTAAGTTCAAAGCTGTTCAGTAAATTCATAAGCTCCATGGCTTTGGAGTCACTCTTTGTTGATGTGGAAATTCTTTTTTTGATAAGTTCTATGTTCTGTTTTTTGCAACTGAAGAAAAAAAAAATACACAAAGAAGCAAAACAAAATTGCACTGACATATGGTGCCAACTTGACCCCAGGCTTATTTCACCTTATACAGAGGCTTTCAAATCTGGTTCAGAGCCACTGATAAATAATCAGTTAAAGCAAACAAATGCTTCACAGTCTGCTTATTTTTAACATTTCATCAGTGTAACAAGTAAATTTTGCAGTGAGTTGGACATATCTTTTTGTTGTGTATAGTACTTATGTGGTGATAGACGGTACTGTAAAATAAGTAATGCTGAACTTTATCCAGTATTGTTTGAAAAGGGGGTGAGCAAGACACGCTTTATTTCATAGCCCACTGCATCCCCAAGGTGGAGTAAAGAGAGTGGAGACAAATAACAGGTGCACAGCTTATTTTTTTGCTTTTACATACAAGCAAAATTTTCACAACATGTTATTTGTTTAGTAAAACCAAACTCAATCTAACATCTAGCTCTAAAAAACAAAAATCCAAAAGAAAGACCAACCTCATTTATCTACAGTGACTTCAAAAACCACGACAGTGAGGCCACCAACCAAAAAACCTAGTGTCTCTAACAAGAAGTTATTTTCATCAGTGGAAACATACAGCATACTCCTAGACTTGGAGTGTAATAAGAGAGTTTTCTCACACCTTTTCCATGATTTGTCTTGAATATAGTGTCCTGTCAAAAGATAAAAAAAAAAAAAAAAGAATGCTGAATGCTCACACCTATATTGTTAGGCCATTTAGAAGTCAGAGGCCCCTTGAAGTTGCATTTACGAACATGTCATAATTTAAAGAAATGTCATTTCTAATTTAGTTGTAATATCAGCACTCTTACCCCTTTCCCCATTTTTTTCTGGCATGTGACCTAGTAATAATACCAAAGTGGTCAGTAATTATTGAAAAGGTACTCTCTCTTTATCCCTTTGTTCCTTAATCTTTTTTTAATTGTCTCAGTATAGGTACACAATAAATATTTCATTGATATTTTACTTTGAAGCTTAAGAGTTATTATTTTAAGTACTAAAAAATTACACAGGCTGTAATCTAAAGTGTTATCAAACATATCAAAGCAAGCACAGTTTTTACGTAAATAGCAGCTATCCTTGTTATCATGTATTATTTGTATGTGTTTACAGATTGGAGCCTCTCTGATGTCCAGTAATGTTGGCAGTGGTTTGTTTATTGGGCTAGCAGGAACAGGAGCAGCTGGAGGAATCGCTGTTGGGGGATTTGAATGGAATGTAAGAAACATGGTCTGGGATAAGTCATGATTGTGAATGGAAAGCCCTGTCTCACCTTGCTGCACTCATTTTACTCTGTATGCTCACAATTATTCCAGCACCTGCTGCCAAGAGGCATTGCCACAGCATGATGCTGCCACTACCATGCTTCAAATGCAGGGAATGGCATCTTTACGATGATGTTTGGATTATGCCCTGCATGGCGCTCAATGTTATGGCCAGAAAGCTCAGTTTAGGTCTCATCAGACCATAGCACCTTCTTTCAACTGACTTCAGTGTCTCTTATGTGCCTTCTGGCAGTATTGCCACCCTCCTTTGAAGATGTAATTGGTAAAGAACCTGGCCAACTGTTGTTACACACAGAGTATCTCCAATCTCAACCTCTGAAGCAAGACCAGCTAAAAGGTACTGGCAGAGAGGTACAGATTCAGGTTGCAGTATAGCAGCTGGAAAACAAAGACACAAAGTGACACTGATGATCTTAGGGATTTAGCTAAAAGGAAGGACAGAAAGGCAGACGTAATAATCTCTACATTCAATAAATTGACAATGAAATGAACAGCTGTATAATGTTGACAATGTGTTGTTGTAACTTGAATATTTATGTGATTGTGTAGGCAGCATGGGTCCTGGTGGCTCTGGGTTGGATTTTTATCCCTGTCTACATCTCTGCTGGAGTAGTGACCATGCCTGAATATCTGGCCAAACGCTTTGGAGGCCAAAGGATACGCATATACATGTCTATTTTGTCACTCATCCTCTACATTTTCACAAAAATATCTGTAAGACACACAGACATTTACATTTTTTCATTTGATTCTGTTGTCCAAAGTGACATACATTGTGCATATGTGTACGATTGAAATGTGTGTGCATTACTCAGACAGATATCTTTTCGGGGGCATTGTTCATCCAAGTGTCGTTGGGCTGGGATCTCTATCTGTCCACAGGCATACTGCTGCTGATCACTGCTGCTTACACAGTAGCAGGTAAACAAACACACACACACACACACACACACACACACACACACACACACACACACACACACACACACACACACACATTAATATTCTTTGTCCTGTAATTCATTATAATGACAATGACAAAAGAAAAACTATCGAAAGTTGTTTTATGCTTCCATCATCAATGGAACACAGTATATTAAAAAAAAGTATATGCACAGACTTGGTATGAAAAACACAAAATAAATATGTAAAATGGAAGAAAATATGTAATATTCCACAAGATATTGCATGGATGAAAAGGCAAGGTGTTTGTAATGTCTTTGGTCTTTATCTTGCAACATAACAATGATGATCCAGAATCAGATGACCGTTTAACTTTTTATTGCTAACACCCAACTGTATTGCGGCTGCTTCCGCATATATACAACAATGACCATAGACATGGGGCTGCACGGTGGTGCAGCAGGTAGTGCACGTGCCTCACAGCAAGAAGGTCGCAGGTTCGATTCCCGGGTCGGGCCTTTCTGTGTGAAGTTTGCATGTTCTTCCCATGCATGCGTGGGTTCTCTCCGGGTACTCCAGCTTCCTCCCACAGACCAAAAACATGCTCATTAGGTTGATTGGTGACTCTAAATTGCCCCAAGGTGTGAGTGTGAGTGTGACTGGTGTGTGTATGTGCCCTGCGATTGGCTGGCGACCGGTCCAGGGTGTACCCTGCCTCTCGCCCGTTGACAGCCGAGATAGGCTCCGGCCCCCCTGCGATCCCGAAAGGGATAAGCAGCATAGAAAACGGATGGATGGATGACCATAGACATAATATACGTAGACGCCTTCTGACCGTCCTATTGGAGCTGACATTCAGCGCAGCCGCCATCTTGGATGGGTGTCCCATTCGTCCCCAGTGCATTTATTTCTATGGAGGAAGGTGTATGCCCAGCTACTATAATCATTTTAACTCCTCAAATTTTTACCCGATTTTCACACGGTTTGGTTTGTTACAAAAGTCAGAGATGTAGTTATGATACAGGACGCTGTCACACATTAAAAACAAATGCTTTCATGCTGAAATACTTTGTCTTTGTTAAAGAGCATAATACAGACATATGGTCTGGCATATTAATAAACGTATAAATTAATTAATTTTAGATTTTAATAAAGAAACAGTTTGATTGTTCATTTGATTTCTCTCTCTCTCTCTCTCTCTCTCTCTCTCTCTCTCTCTCTCTCTCTCTCACACACACACACACACACACACACACACACACACACACACACACACACACACACACAAAATCATGGCCCTTCTGTACACACCAATAACACAAGAATTTCTTCATTTTTGTTTTTGTGTGCTGAGTTTATTTAATGTAAAGTTAAGCACAGGCATCTCGCATAACCTGTTGACATGCGTATTAAACTTTGAGTAAGTTTTTATACTCATTTGTGTTGGAATAAAACTTCACCAAAACAAACTATCGAAATGAGGAAGGTTTTTTCTTTTTGGCCAACTCATCATGTGTGTCGGCCCACAGTCCACTGCTGCTTTCAAACACACACGTACACAAACACACACACACATACACACACACACACACACACACACACACACACACACACACACACACACACACACACACACACACACACCGTCTGGCCTGACCTGTCTAAATTTAAACAACTGTTCACAGCTTTAGGATGACAAAGATTCCATAATAGCCTGGAATGAATCTGCTGATGTGTGTGATATACACTGATTTTAACACATACATACATACAAAGCTCCCATATATTCCTGCTCAGTACATTTTTTTCCCTTCTTTCTTTTTTTTAAGGCCTGGAAAAGTAAGCTTTAAAATTCCAGGTCATTCCAGCGTCTTACACTACCCTGTTAAGCTTGCAGCTGGGGCTGGGAAGCTAAATAAAATAAAATAAATAAATAAAATAGGGGCATAGTTGCACTCTTTGCGATGACTTCTGTTGGCTCTGGTGCTAGCGGAGACCCACCCAATATGGCGGTGACACTGGATTAAGGCCCATTTTTACCCTCCATAAATAACGGATACGGACGCTTTCGTCCGTATCCGGAGGCTGTTTCATCCATCAGTTTGTCCGTCGGCTCTGAGCTTAGCCATCCGGAGCTCTCCGGACGAAACCACGCGAAACCACCGGAAGTCGTGGGGGCAGTGTAGGGTTAAAATGAGCAAAATGAGTTAAACTAAAAACCGATGAAGAAGAGAACCGGTGAAGCAACTGGTCGAGAGTTGCGGCGGACATCCAAAAGTAGGAGAAATGCCTTTCTTCATCCATTTCCCGCATGGGCAACATGAGTGAGAAAAATTCTCCATTTACATATCGGTCTTCATTCAGTGGCCTTACATGCCACCGCCTCGCAGACCTCTGATTTTTTCGTTTTTTCCTATTTCTCAGTACTGTCATTATAATAACCTCCTCTACTGACGCCATTACTGATGCCGGTATATGCTGACAGAAGCGTTGACAAGGCAACGGCTGCTATGACAATGGCTCTGTAATTTATGACTCGACATTGCCCCCTAGAGGACACACTGACAAAACGCTGAAAACGGACGGAGGTATGAAGGCCCCCTACAGAGGCAACGTGTGGGATGGACGGACGGATTTCGTCCGGATCCAGAGGGTATAAATGGGCCTTTACGCTCCAGTACGTAATGAGGCATCTACGTATATTATCTCTTTGGCTGTGTCCCAATTCAGGGGCTGCTTCCTTCGAAGGACCCTTCCTACGTGGCCCACGGAGGACGCGGCCCACGAGGCTCCTCCGTGGGCCGCATCAACCATCGGTAAATGGGACGGTCTAGCCTTCGGAGTATTCCCTGATTGCGTCACGACGTCATAACTTCTTCCCTCCTAACCTGGGAAAAACACACGTATGGAGACAAAAATTTAACAGAAGACAAACGACACAACAGAAACATAACAGACAGATGACAGGCGACAATGGAGCCAGAGGTTTTGCGACACTCACGGCTCGTTTATCTCCGGCTGGGAGAGCGCCGTGGGGAGGTAACATTAACCGGCTATTTGAACCCATATTAATGTTCATACATTACCCGTTAATAAACGATACCGTTTAGTGACAAACACTTGCCATATAAACTATGGACTGACATATATGTCATTTAACCATGAGTCTTGATACAGGGTTCTGTATGCTGTAATTTTAATGCTATATTTTCAAGATCTGAGAAGTGCTTGAATTGAATAGTTAAATGTGTACGAACCCTGTAAATAACCCTGACTTCATTCAATAGCCTATTAAAATGTTGTGTTATTAAACATCAGAACCATATTGAGAAGCCAAAGTGTAATAGATGGAGAAATGAAGCATTATTGGTCTAAGCTTTAACATTCACTACACATGCGCGGAACACGGCGGCACCCAGCAGTTTGTTTTCAAGCTCGGGATCTCGTGAGGTGGGAAGGACAAAGCTGTTTTCAACAAAGGCTGTGTCCCAATTCAGGCGTTGCATCCTTCGGAGGATGCATTTGAAGGCCGATTACGTCATAGCGCTGCGCGAAGGCTGTCCCAATTCGTCCAAATTCAAAGGGTCCTCCAAATGCAGCCGACAAATGCGTCCTCCTTTTCCCTGTTTTCGGAGGATGCATCGCTACTATCCTTCGCGGCCTCACATATTCCAAAATGCTTTGCGCACCTATTTTTTTTTTAACAATAGCAACCAACAGCACCAGCAGCACCATTATTATTGTTATTGTCGTTATTATATCGAACAATAATTTTGTCTGTTGACAGAAAATATGGTTTGCATGTCATTTTGTGAGCAAGGAGCAGATGGAGGAGTTTATTAAACTCTGTTTACAGGGGCCAAAAACACGGCCACACTCGAGTGGAGGTAACTGTTGAGGCATAAATGTTCTCTATATACACTGTATTTGAATGTGAAAGTTTCATAAAGGAACAAATATAATCTTTGGATCACATCAAATAAATGTTGTTTTGGGTGGGGTGGGAATTTTATGTCTGTCCTGATGTCACAGTTTGTGAATCTGTACATATCTGTGATAATGTGATCTTGTATGTTTACCTTTTGTCATGCTTCTCTCATGTTTAGAACAATCCTGCAAAAAAATGGGATTGACAAAAAATGATTGACAGGTGCTGATGTTTTTTTTTAAGTTTTTTTTTTTCCCTGTTTGATTACGTTCTGTGTTGTTAGATTTAAATTGTTAATTAAAAATATTGTGTTCTAAATTAAAATCTTATAACCTCGTTACATTATCTATTCCATTTCTTATTTACAATATTAGTAGACTTTGAACTACTTTTCAGTGACAACACAATTAGTTTATTTTTTCTGTGATATTTACAGATATTTACAAAGATACAATATGAATATTTCTATTTACAAGTGGGCATTCTTAAAATGTACAACTATTTACAAAAGATCAGCAGAAATTACTATTTACAGAGATTTGCAGATTTACAGAGAACATATCTACAGTTGAGGCTGAGCAGAAGCCCCTGGTGGTGCTGCAAGATTATTGAAGCAAACAGTTTCCTGTTCCAGTTCCAGTGACCATCAGGTCACGCTTGGAGGCTTGATCCTCACATGACAGCCGTCGATTGCTCCAGCAGCTTTTCGAAAAGCTCTGTGTCCTGCCAGCCCTGCAAAACCCTGAGTTACTGCCGCCAGGTCTTCTGTGGTCTTGGGGAGGTAGATGACCCTGTGGCGAATGGCCACCACCTCCTCAGTAACTCGATGGACGATGCGGTGAACAGTGGAGCGAGGCATCCCAAACACCCTTGCCACCAGAACTGGAGGATGTCTCACTCGCCAGCCAGAAGAGACAGACCAAGGTCTCTATTGTGGCACCCCATCCGTGTCGCCTTTCCTGGTGGAGAAGCAGCAACACCGCCAGGGACTCTCTGCTCAGCCTAAAATCTCGTCTGGTGTCATGATCGTTGAAAAATAATAGCAGAACAGGAACACTGATGTTTATGCAGCAGTACATCGCCCTTGCCTGGATGGAGAAGGTCGACTCCATTATAAAGTATTACACGGTTGCATTTTATTTTTAAAGTTAAAGTGCAGCTATACATTAGCAAGTTTCAAGGGCCACACACACACACGCACACATATACATATGCATATATACATATACATATACATGTTAGGCAGTCTGCCACCAAATAGTTAGACCCAATGATGCAGACCCAGAGACAGGACTTATGAAAATCAAAACTCAGTTTATCAACAAAAAAGGCAAACAAAAAGTGCACTCAACGAGTGGACAAAAACAAACGAAAGACGCACTCAAAAAGAGTGGATAAACAAAAGGAGCTCCAACGAAGCGGGTATGACAAACGAGGCACGCGTGGAAGCGGCAGGTAGGCACTGGAACATAAGAAAAGAGCACACTATCAGTGACTGGAACAAAACAGTGGAACACTAGCAATTTCTCGGGAAGGAGAGGAAGACAAAGAGACTTACTACTTACAACCAAAAGACCAGCCCCCCTCATGGGAGGATGAGGATTATCCGGCAATGTGTGGGAGAAAGCTCACTCCTTAAATACTCCACCTGATCAGGCAGAGTGTACACAGGTGAGTAGCAGGAGGCGGAGCTGGCAGCAGGTAAGAGGATGCCCAGCCACGCCAACAGGGGTGAACAGACAGACACACACACAGGGAAAAGGGGGAGGAGACACAAAAGGAGAGATAGGAAGGCAGGATCCTAACAGTACCCCCCCCCCCAAAGGTCGCCTCTTGGTGGCCTAGCAGGTCGATCCGGGTGTCTCCGATGCAAGTCATCGATGAGGGTGTGGTCCAGGATGAAAGACTGGGGCACCCAGGTGCGCTCCTCAGGATTGTACCCCTCCCAATCAACCAAGTACTGGAAGCCTCTACCACATCTTCTGATGTCCACTACGTCCGCACCGTGAAGACAGGATCCCCGTCGATGAGTCGATGAGTCGGAGTCCACATCTCTACCTTCCACAGAGATGTGGAAGGTAGGGAGTTTGAGTGTTACAGCCTGTGGGTTGATGATCTTGAGGATGGGGAACAGGCCGATGAACCTGGGAGACATTTTGCGAGATTCAGTCTTTAATGGAATGTTTTTTGTGGAGAGCCAGACGGACTGACCTGGTTTGTACGCCAGGGCAGGGGTCTTGTGGCGATCCGCAGCACGTTGCTTCACTCCCTGGTTGCGTTCAAGGGCTCTGGTGGCAGTCTGCCAGAACTCTTTGACCTTCTTGTGATCGGCCACAGTCGGAACGGCAATCTCGGCCTCCTGTGCTGAAAAAAGGGGAGGTTGATAGCCCAAGGAGGCCTCGAATGGGGAGAGCCCACTGGCTGACGAGGTGAGGGAGTTGTGGGCGTACTCCACCCACGGGAGAAGAGATCTCCAGTCTGCAGAATTGTCGGTGCAGATACACCTTAAGGCCATCTCCAGGTCCTGGTTGGCCCTTTCTGTTTGCCCATTAGACTTGGGGTGGAAGCCAGAAGTAAGGCTGACAGTGGCACCTAGAGCCTTGGCAAAAGCTTTCCAGACCTGTGATGAGAACTGGGGTCCGCGGTCCGACACAATGTCCACCGGGATACCGTGCAGCCGGAACACATGGGAGACCAGGAGTTCAGCGGCGTCTAGCGCTGAGGGAAGCTTAGGGAGAGTAATGAAACGTGCGGCTTTGGAAAAGCAGTCAACAACAGTGAGTATGGTAGTGTTACCTCGGGAGGGTGGCAGCCCGGTGACAAAATCCACCGCGATGTGGGACCAGGGTCTGCTAGGGATGGGGAGAGGAAGGAGGAGACCAGCAGGTGCCTTGTGTGACGCCTTGCCGCGAGCACAGGCGGAAAAGGCGGTCACATACTCCCGTGTGTCAGCTTCTAAAGTAGGCCACCAGAAGTGGCGATGCAGCAAGGAGATGGTGCGGTTGGCTCCAGGATGGCATGAAAGGCGATGGGTATGTGTCCACTGCAGCACCTGGGAACGGACAGTGTGTGGGACAGAAAGCTTATTGCGGGGGCCGTTACCTGGGTCTGGATGTTGTCGCTGAGCCTCCCTAATTACCCCCTCAATCTCCCAAGAGAGGGGGGCGATGATGTGGTCCTGGGGAAGGACGCTTTCGGGTTCTGTGGTGGCGTCGGAGGGCAAAAACTGCCTGGATAAGGCATCCGGCTTAGTGTTACGGGACCCCGGTCTGTAAGTTAGGGAGAAGTTGAAACGGCTGAAGAATAGCACCCAGCGGGCCTGGTGGGCGTTGAGGCGTTTGGCTGCCTTGATGTAGGCCAGGTTTTTGTGATCCGTCCAGACCACGAACAGCTGCTCAGCTCCCTCCAACCAGTGCCTCCACTCTTCCAGTACCAACTTGACCACCAGCAGTTCTCGGTTGTCCACATCATAATTTTGCTCTGCAGGAGAGAGACAGCAGGAGAAAAAGGCACACGGGTGTAGCCGGTTGTCTGACTGGGCATATTGGGAAAGAACAGCCCCCACCCCAGTATCAGAAGCATCAACCTCTACAATAAACAGTCTGGAGGGGTCAGGTTGAACCAGAACAGACGTGGAGGTGAACAGTGTCTTTAGTTTCTGGAACGCCTTGTCAGCCTCTGCTGACCAGTCGAACTTTACCTTGGAGGAAGTCAACTTGGTCAGAGGGATGGCTATTTTACTGTAGTCCCGAACAAACCTACGGTAGAAGTTTGCGAAGCCAAGGAAGCGCTGCAACTCCTTCCGGGTCTCCGGGACTGGCCACTCAGCGACTGCCGTGATCTTTTCTGGGTCAGCCTTCAGGTTGCCCTCCTGGATAATAAAACCAAGAAAGGAAACAGTGCTGGTATGGAATTCACATTTTTCTGCTTTAACGAATAAACGGTTCTCTAAAAGTCTGGCGAGAACCTGCTGAACATGGCCTTCGTGTTCTTCCGAGGACTGGGAGAAGATGAATAGAGAACGCCATTGATTAGGGCCTGAAAGACAGCAGGAGCATTAGTGAGCCCGAAGGGCATAACAAGGTACTCAAAATGGCCCAAGGGGATATTGAAGGCAGTTTTCCACTCATCTCCCTCACAGATGCGCGCCAAATGGTAAGTGTTGCGCAGTTCGAGTTTGGAAAAGATGGTAGCCTGCTGGAGGGAGTCAAAAGCCGAGTTAATGAGTGGTAAGGGATACTTGTTACATACTGTTATTTTATTTAACCCACAATAGTCAATACAGGGTCTGAGAGATTCGTCTTTCTTCTCAACGAAGAAGAAACCCGCTCCCAACGGAGACGTGGAGGGTCTGATGATGCTCGCCGCTAATGACTCCTGGATGTACTTCTCCATAGCCTCTCGTTCCTGCCGGGACACATTGTGCAGCCGACCGGAGGGAAGAGGAGCACCAGGAAGGAGGTCTATGGCACAGTCATAATGAGGTGGCAGAGACAGCGCCCGTTCCTTACTGAAGACTTCTTGGAGGTGATGATAAGCAGCAGGCACGAGGGAGAGGTCCCGTGGTTCCGGAGGAACATTGGAGATCCCCTTGTCTCCCCCTGTGGGAGGAATGGCTGAATGGAGACATTTGGCATGACAAAGCGGACTCCAGCCCACAATTCTCCCTTGGCTCCAGTCAATATGTGGGTTGTGTTTCTGGAGCCAGGGATGACCAAGAACCAGGGGAGAGTGTGGAGAATGCACAATGAGTAAGGAGATTTCCTCGTGGTGATTACCAGAGACGATAAGTTTGATGGGAGTGGTGCGGTGTGTTACCTTAGTCATTATTTTACCGTCAAGTTCGTATGCCTTGAGGGGCTCTTCCAGCTCTTCCAACTGGCAGCCGAGGTCAGCAGCCATGTGTTCATCAAGGAGGTTTTCTTCAGCGCCAGAATCTATGAGAGCCAATAAAGACAACACCAGCTCCCCCACACCCAAAGAGTCTTGGGCCTGGAACTTGCGAGTCTTTTGGGCTCGTCAGTATCCCCCCCGCTACAATTCTCCCTTGGCTCCAGTCAATATGTGGGTTGTGTTTCTGGAGCCAGGGATGACCAAGAACCAGGGGAGAGTGTGGAGAATGCACAATGAGTAAGGAGATTTCCTCGTGGTGATTACCAGAGACGATAAGTTTGATGGGAGTGGTGCGGTGTGTTACCTTAGTCATTATTTTACCGTCAAGTTCGTATGCCTTGAGGGGCTCTTCCAGCTCTTCCAACTGGCAGCCGAGGTCAGCAGCCATGTGTTCATCAAGGAGGTTTTCTTCAGCGCCAGAATCTATGAGAGCCAATAAAGACAACACCAGCTCCCCCACACCCAAAGAGTCTTGGGCCTGGAACTTGCGAGTCTTTTGGGCTCGTCAGTATCCCCCCCGCTACAATTCTCCCTTGGCTCCAGTCAATATGTGGGTTGTGTTTCTGGAGCCAGGGATGACCAAGAACCAGGGGAGAGTGTGGAGAATGCACAATGAGTAAGGAGATTTCCTCGTGGTGATTACCAGAGACGATAAGTTTGATGGGAGTGGTGCGGTGTGTTACCTTAGTCATTATTTTACCGTCAAGTTCGTATGCCTTGAGGGGCTCTTCCAGCTCTTCCAACTGGCAGCCGAGGTCAGCAGCCATGTGTTCATCAAGGAGGTTTTCTTCAGCGCCAGAATCTACGAGAGCCAATAAAGACAACACCAGCTCCCCCACACCCAAAGAGTCTTGGGCCTGGAACTTGCGAGTCTTTTGGGCTCGTCAGTATCCCCCGCGCTACTGACGAGCCTGATCTTTTGGCCGAATAGGACAGGCAGGCAGGGCATGACCAGTCCGTCCACAATACACACACTCACCCGCTTGAATCCTACGTCGGCGTTCGGAGGAGGAGAGAGCATGGGCTCCTCTCTGTCCAAGGGTGGAAGCGGTGCGGCAGGGAGACAGGTAGCTCCGAGCTCCGAGGAGACGGGCGCTGCTCTCTGCCAGTGAGGTGGAGGCTGCACAGTGGGTCTGGAAATACGACGCCGAGACTGCTCCCTCCGTCGGTTGTCCATCTGTACCGCCACGTCAACTAGAGCATGAAGATCTGCAGGCATTTCTCTGGTGGCAATTTCCTCCTGCAAACACTCAGAGAGTCCGTTTAAAAACACTCCCTGAAGAGCGGTGTCATTCCACCCCAAGTCAGCCGAGATGGTCAGAAAATCTACGGCGTAATCGGCGGCAGCTTGATTACCCTGCGACAGCTTTAGCAAACGGCTGGAGGCATTGCCCACATGGTCGGGATGGTCAAAGAAGAGACAAGATGCTGCGGCAATCTGGACACACATGGAACCTGTCTTAAAAGATCAATACTAAATATCCACAGGTCACCACTGTTTTCTTTTGGTCAGATGGACCAAGTAAACAGTATAAGAACAAGAAGAACTTTTTTCTTTTGTCCGCTATTCCACCTACACTAGGGTTTAAAAAAGCAACATGGAACTTCTTCCCCACTTCCCACGGTAAAGGCGCACCAGACGGCATTGGTGGAACAGTAAAAAGAACAACTGACAGCCTGGTGCTGAAAGGAAATGATGTGACAGTCTCAAACAATCTGAAGGCCGTTCAGCTGCACCACATTGCAGAAAAAGACATGGAAAGATACGATACACTTCTCATGGATCCTCTCAGACCAGTTCCCTCAACAACAAGAAAATACACCAGATCATCGCACATGAGAACAGGATCCACCACAGACAACTATCCTGCTTTTGCAGCAAGATGTTGGATTGCCAGTGCTTCTGCCCAGCTACCTTCCATTTTCAGGGCTCAGATGGACAGCAGAGTGATACCCAGAGGGCAGGAAAGAAGAGACCTTTAGAGAAGTTGTGGGAGGAGATGGAAAATGAGATGGGAGGGGAGGATGTGGAAATGGAATATGTGACGAAAGAGTTGGATGAGGAGCCATTGAATGGTCCTGGGGGTACTGTGACATTAACAACTGTCAGCAGCCTTAATAATGGAGACTGGTTAGCAGTAGTATACGATGACCATTGGTGGCTAGCCAAGACCATTGCTGCGGATACTGAGCATCAAGATGTGAAAGTGGAATTTCTGCATCCCCATGGTCCAACAGCAAAGGTTAAGCCCAAGACATCATAGACATCATAATGAAACTAATGGGAAATGCATCACCAGTCCAATCAAGAACAAGAGAGATCTACAGTATTGCCCCTGATGTGATGGACTTCATTGAGCATGAGCATGTCCGACGCTTGCTGCTCAAGGCATAAGTGCCTTGTGTGACTGTATTCATGCTTTAAGGCATAGTGTGTTTTTTTCTATGTATGCGCCTCCTTAACCCCTGTGTGTTCCTGCTCTATTCCTTTTCCTAGTTTTGAAGCATACTATGTTTTGCAGCAACGCCTATGGCTGATACATTTATCTCTACACTTATTTTTTTAATAGTTGGAAACGGTGCAATTTGTTAGTTTCAAATGGTGTATTTACAGTTTGTTCATTACAATTGAATTACAAATATGTTCAATAAAAGATAAGAAGTTGTTATTTCTTAATCTATTGTTACTTCCTTTTGTTAAAAAAAAAAAAACATTTGTTCATAGATCAGAAATGCAAATACAATTTTGTCAACTCAGTTTCCCATCAACGCCATCAGATCTTCATCAGCATGATCATATGTATGTTTTTGTAATTTTGGGGGAAAAAAATTAATTCTTTCTTCAGTTGTTGCTGAAGTAATAAAGGATCATCAGATCTACATCCTCGGGTGTCTTATCCACTTAAGGATATTTTTTTCTATAATGGCAAAATAAAAGATAAAGTTTGAAAATGCACATTTTTAGAAATCTGTGTATTCATAACAGTGTGAAATTAAGCCTTCAGTTTATATATTATATTTTATTGCATATCAGAGTAACTAAACACAATTACAACATACATCAGAACTTAATATTCTTGTTGGGCTATTATAATTATATAATTATATACTTTAGTGTGTCTGACGGAGTTGACACAAATCAAGCTTTTAAGGTGAACATGTGAATTTGTTAAAAATGTTTTTTAACCTCCAGCCTGCACCTTTACATGGTTACATAGCACAGATCTTTATCTACATGAATATATAACTCTAATCAACATAGTGTACATTTTCAAAAATAGTTTTTTAGAAAGTGTTTTGTCCCGACACTCAAGAATCAGTAATATATATATATATATCTGATTCTTGAGTGTCGGGAGATATATATATATATATATATATATATATATATATATATATATATATATATATATATATATATATACACACACACACACACACACACACACACACACACACACACACACACACATATATATATATATATATATATCTTCCCATCTTGCTTGTGTTGTCTCTAAACAAACTGTTGTCACTTCCTTGTTCCTTGTATGCTGCTTCACATAGACCTGTTTCAATTGCAGATTTGTCCTTATACTCATGCACTGCACAACAATGCGTGTGGGTTTGTGTGTGTGTCTATAGGTGGTTTGGCAGCAGTGATGTATACCGATGCACTCCAGACTTTGATCATGGTTGCAGGAGCCCTTGCACTAATGTTTATAGGTAGGGTGCATACTTACACACACACACACACACACACACACACACAATGGCAATAAATGTTCCAGCATGTTTGAAACAGTCTTTGTCGAAACACTAGCAGCCTAATGAATGATTTTCAGCCCTCTGGACTTTTGTTCAACAAACTAAGTTATGGGCAAACTAAGTCATAATGGGCCCCTGGTGACTGATAATAATGCTGATGCTTTAGAATGAGTCTGAGGAGGACAGATATTTTGTACCAATAATTGTTTTAACATTTCAGCTCAATTATGTAAACCCAGTATAATATTGTTACACTAAAGTGTGTATGTGTGTTTTTGTGTTTTCCAGCATTCTCCAAAGTTGGCTGGTATGAGGGCCTTGTGGAGCGTTATATGTCAGCCGTTCCCTCAGTGACAGTCGCCAACACCACCTGCCACCTACCTCGTACTGATGCCTTCAACTTGTTCAGAGACCCAGTGTCTGGGGATTTACCCTGGCCAGGTCTGGTCTTTGGGCTCACTGTTCTGGCTACATGGGTCTGGTGCACAGATCAGGTGACTTTACCTCTACTAACACATGTAGTCCATAACATTATGGATTGAGGGTGGGGGGTCTTAAAAAAAAGCTGAGCATTGCTACTGCTACAATGAATGAGATTAGAAATACATGAAATCACATTAAAATCCTGTTAAGTAATTTTACAAGTGTGCACAACTCTGCCCTGGTCAGTGCCACTGACCTTATCTCATACAATAAGGGGGGGGGGGAGGTTGTTTTTTAAATGAAACAAGTATGAATTGTGGCCCCAGGAGGTCTTAAAGGCTAATATTATAGTTTTTAATAATAATAGTTTTAGGCATTTAAACATAGTGACGTTGTATTCCTGACTAATGCCACCTGGTTTCAAATAAAATTTCCCCCTTAAGGAGGTGTGGTAGATCGTATGCAATGCTAGTGTGACGATGGGAGGAGGGGCAGTACAGAGTAATGTAAGGGAGGAACAGTGACAACGCCACCTCAGGAATTACGTCCCAGGACATACTACCTCAGCACATGCTGGTAAGGAAATGAAACTGGTAGGACACAGGCTCGCTTCTGAAACAGTACAGAGACGTTTCCAAATGAACCAAATATTCTTTATTTACTAGTCAAAACTAAGCAGGTAGGGACTGGAGCTGCAAAAGAGAAAAGAATTCACAAACCACATCAAATCAATAAAGGGGGTTAGTAATACTTTTATTACAATTTTACTATTTAAAAAAAGGCCTTAACAATACAACCTAAAAACAAGTGGATCCGTGTTAAAATATTTAAAACCCAGTCCAACATAAACTAAGCAAACTGAGAATACAGGGGGCAGAGGCTACTAGCGGAGAGGCAAACTACACTGAGGGCTGCCTAGGGGTGCTACCACTACTCACCTCAGTGAAAAACAGCAACATGGCAACCCTCACAACAGATATAGTCACTGCAAGTTCATTGATTTTTGGCGATTGGTCAATCACGAGTGAGCGATCATGAGCGATCATGTGATTGGATGACAACTCTGCTGCTATTGGTCATCTGTGCGCCACAAATAACAATAACAACAATGTCTCTCTGTCTCTGTCTCTCTCTCTCTCTCTCTCTCTCTCTCTCTGACTGCTTTTCTTTCTGTCTGTCTGTCTGTCTGTCTGTCTGTCTGTCTGTCTGTCTGTCTGTCTGTCTGTCTCACTCTCTCTCTCTTGCTCTTCCTCTCTCACCCAACCGGTCGAGGCAGATGGCCGCCCACCCAGAGTCTGGTTCTGCTCGAGGTTTCTGCCTGTTAAAAGGAAGTTTTTCCTCGCCACTGTCGCCAAGTGCTTGCTCATGGGGGAATTGTTGGTTTCTTTGTAGATAAAAGAGCTTGGTCTGTACCAGCTCTATATGGAAAGTGTCCTGAGACAACTTCTGTTGTGATTTGGCGCTATACAAATAAATTGAATTGAATAATAATAATAGTTATAGTAATAATAAATACATATTAAATTAAATACTATATAATAAATTTATATATTAAAAATAATTATTATATTGTTATATTTATGTATATATAAAATATAAATGATATATATATTTTATTTGATTGATGATTCATTGATTTATTTGGCGATCCACCTTCTACACTACCACACAGTAGACCACAAGGAACACAGTTGACAGATACATTTTGAAAAAAAGTCACACACATTAACAAGGATCAACCAAGTAAAATCAGTGACTACTGGGGAAAAAAGCAAGGAAATGTGCAGAGGGGTTCACTGATAAGAGTCTCTGGGTTGGGCCATGCCGCTCGTCCATGGTGCATGAAAAAGAGTCTAAGGCCTCTGGAAATGCTTCTTTGCTGCCTCTGGGTCATACTGAGTTGGCGCCTGTCGCTTTGAAGGGGACTCGATGCAAAGCCTCTTGCTGTGTGTCGCCACATACTTTGGGTCGCTCTCCCGCTGCTCTTGCAGTGTCTGGCAGAGTTTGGAGAGCTAGGACACTCCTTCTTGCTTCCAGCAGCTGTAAATACAGGTATTAATATAATATTAGTACTGCTAAGAAACGATGACACGATAACATATGTGACCATGTTTGTTAAAAACAATGCAGCTAATAAATAAAATTCAGCCCATTTTTACATTGTTGTGAAAATAAAGCGGCATTCATGTAACTCTTACCCGCTTCCTTCTGTCTGCTGCGAGCTGAAATCTTCACAGTTGCTGCCTGAACTGAAAGAGCTGCCTGGGCATACCTGAAGCTCCTCCGCACCATCTCATAATATGTCTTACCAGTGTTGCCAGGTGGGAAATGTAGGATTATCGTACCAGAGACATAAAATTATTGTATTTTGAGGGAAATTATCGTACACCCGTCATAATCGAACTAAACAAGTCTATTGATGCGCTATAGTCACTCTAGTGTTGAATAGCGTCTAACAGGCACTCACGGCTTTGCGTCAGTACGGAATGGATCAAAGAACTTCTCTGAATGGATTCATCAGCAGCCCCACAGTTGCGTTAGGCTAATGTGTCCCCCATAAACAATGACGGGTGGGAACTAATGAGCCAAATCATGAGGCCTGGAGGCCACCCAATGTTAGGAAATAGACATAGCACCAGGTTTAAAAGGTAAAAAGTATTCATGATAACTGACAAGGAAATAAAGATCTGGCTTCACGTATTGAATTTTTATTTTCAGCGAAACAACATTGTCTCTGTCCTCAAAATGACAACAATTCATAAAATAAACAAAAACTGCACTTATGCAAACTTAAAAGTGCCTGCACAAGGTTCTAACTTAAAATAAAGTGCAGTTCTATGTGATTTTTTTGTTTTATGTTCTGTTCTGAACATAATAAGGCAGCTAACGTACAGATGTAGCGGCCTCGAAATTCCCCTAATTTCATGCTGGGGCCCTGGCGGGTCCGTGACCGGTCCCTGCTCTGCAGTAGGCGAGTTCGTGACTGTAATGAGATCCCCCACAATGACGTCATCGGCGCGGGGCCAACTCATAATGCCCCTAAGCTCCATTTGCGGAAACTACCTGCACTCGCTCGATCAGTCCACCAGGAGGAGCAGTCATTATTACCGTGTCAGCTTTGCTGAGTCGTTCATTAGATCTGCACATAGCCTCCACTGCTGTAAGAAAAACTGCTTGTCTAGTAGAGCACCCTGTGCAGTTTTTTAAATATAATTATGCTTAATCATCCACATTATTGTAGTGCTCGTTGACAAACTTCTTGGATCTGCTCATCTGCCCATCCTGCCTTTTCCTCCACATCTCTCTCCACCTTTGGAGAGGCTCCCAGCGCATCTCCGTGTGCCGAGTGATTTGTGCCCAGAAAATTGATCATGAATAACAGAAGTTGTGCGTCGCGTTTTTCTAGCATTTTGAACTGCTAAACAGTTAAATGTTTAATACTCTGCCTGATTCGCGGAGCCACTCTGCTTTTCAGTTGGTGGGTTTCCTGTTTGTAGCGCATTTTAGATTTGCAGGTGGCTATTTGATGCGGCGACCAGCAATACGCAGAGTCCTGTATGTGTGTGTACTGTATATTACTGGACAGAAATCATTTACAGTGCGCTGAAGAGGGAGGGACGGGAGGATGAAATGCCAATTTCAGCCTGTGATCTGTTAATGTCTGACTGAACAGCCTCACGGAAGTGATATTTTACAGTTCTACATATTTTAATCTAACGAAATTCGTTAAAACAAGTCACTTGGTGCTTTCAAAGCCATGTCATTGAGCTGAAAGGTTCCAGATTTCGTTCGCCTTCACAGGCGGCTGCGGAGCGCCGCAGACGGCTCGCACTGCGCACTGCGATGTTCAACATCATAGGCTTAATATACTGTAGTTAATTATCACTGATCTTTTTCATCACTCTGTCTGTGTGACTGTCTGTGTCCTCCTCTCTGTGTCTCTGTCTCTTTTTTCAGACTGTTCATGCAATGAATATAAACAGTAACTATTAAAAAGAAGTTATAGTTGCAGGTAAACATAGTACTCAGAAGCGCACCAAGAATGCATTTTTTTTACGTCAGGCGTTGTGCACGCGTGTTTGATATTAATATTGTGCCGCTGCACCTCAAATAAATGGGTTTTTTTGGGAAACGGAAATGTTCAACATGACTTCATCATGTTAGACCAGGCAGACAGGTTCTTACTACAACATCAACTCTCCCTCCGCAGCCAGCGAGCCTCATCCCCCACACGGACACTTACATTCAATCATGAATAATCCTAATGGGCCAATCAGACCAATGAAAAAAAACAATGTTGTGGGGCATAAAGGGCCAATGGGCCGATGTAGATGGGCCAATCTACTTGTTTTTATTGGCCAATCAGCTCACACACACACACATGAAAACGGCCAATAAACAGTGAAATCAGTATCATGAGTATTTCTCAGATGATGATTTCTGTATCTATCTAATCCGTGGCATGCAATATTTCACCCCAATTTTGGATAAAGTATAAATCCAATTGTTTCATTGTTTCAGCTGTCGTGGCCAAATCTCTTGTTAACTTATTAAGCTGTTCCGCACAGTGTGACATCTATTTTAATTATTAGAGAGCTGCTCTAATGGCCACTGATAGACTGTCCATCCTATTCTATAAACTGTTGGTGGTTTGTGAACTTCACTGCATTTGTGCATTTGAAGCGATTAACTCCCGGCACATTTCAGAGCTGAGTAAACCTGTAGTTTCACTGACACATCGCACATCATCACCACGGGCGTCATGATGTTCTCCTGTCTGTCACTCTGTCAGGCATGTGTAGTGTCGAGCCGGCCGCGTTGTTGGCTGAAAAGTCATTATTTGCATTACAGTGTATCCTTTGTTCTAACTCAATGGATGGTCACCAACCAAACAGGCTCCCAGCCCCCACTGTCCCACAGACTAGCTATGGCCAGTAAAATAGGTGGAGGGCTGAGGGGAGCACGTACCTCCAGTAATTAAAAATCAATTTGTGCCACGGATATTAATATTGTGTCGCTGGCTACTTTATAGACTTCACTAAATGTTTCCATTACACTTAATTACATTTATGGATAAGCCAACTTTCCCACCTCCCTCATGCATCAAAATGTATATTATCAGTCCGACCAGGAAATCTTGCAATCGCAAAAAATTAGCGCATATTCAACCAATACTAATATGACTGTCTACTGGCCGCTTCCTGGTCTATTTTTGCCGAGAGCCGCGCGCCTGTTGCGGAAAACATAAGCGAGCCCTGGAATCTCCAGATGACGCGCTCTGCTCCTGCAGCTCTGTCTCTGTTCCAGCGCATGTAAAGTAAAATTAGGTCATCATTTTTGTTGATAATTATCAAAAGCAAACTCTATGTAAACAGATGGAGCCTGTTTATTCTTGGAGTCACAGGCTGTTTTGTAAAGCTACATCACTTTTATGACTCAGGAATGATTTTGTAACCTTTTTTTTTCGAAGAAGATAATATGCAGCAAAGGGCTGAAAGAGGGAATCGAACCCATAGCCGCTGCAGAGAATTTCATACATGGGGCGGACGCTCTATCAACTGCGCCAAATCTCTGCCACATAATGTCGTAACTTTGAGCTGATGCGTCGCATTCTCAAGTTAAAACTGTTTTGTTTTTTTTAGATGGGAACTGAACCTTTTCGACTGTTTCTGTAATGTGAAGTATGGTTATTATCATATAGGAAGTGATTATATACAACTTTTTTACATGAGTTTGTTTTTTTTGATTGCAACAATCACAAAAAAATTCATACAGTATATTGTGAGAGAAAAACTTAGGAATTTCCTGTTTGCAAATCGAAAATATGCATTAAAACAGGCTGATGGAAACACACATTTATGACTTTTTTAAGACTTTGTGCAAGAAATATTTTTCTAAGTTGATCTAAATAATCAACGTAAAATAGTTGAGTAACTGTGACTGCCTAACTACAAATAAGCCTACTAAAGCAGATGAATGTAGTGGAGTAAAAATCTTTGCCCTTGAGATGTGTTCCTGTGAGGGACACGCCATCTCTTGGTGACACCCTGCAATTGAATGAAGAGGCGTGTTTATAGTGGATTCTGGGCACACCCCCAAGAGGAGGGGGGGACTGGTAGCTGGCTGGCAGCCGGCTGGGAGCCGGCTGGGAGCTGGATGGCCCCTGGCTTGGAGGGGAATTTCGAGGCTGCTGCATCTGTGTGTTGTATGACATGTTGCAGGAATGTCAAAGACTGTATTTCTCATTGCTATGCTGCTAAAAACTCAAAGATATTGTGGAAAAAATAAATGAAATAAAGTGCATATAACCTGGCTATATGATAACCTGGAAAAGAGGTAACCAAGATAACAACAACATTGTCTCTGTCCTCAAAATGACAACAATTCATAAAATAAACAAAAACTACACTTAACTACTACAGAGCGTTTTGACATTTCCAATGTCGATTGATTCATCAGTTAGGATGCTGAATTTTTTTCTCATCAGGATTTCTGATAGACTCTCAAAATAGCAGTCACCAATAACATGCTTTGCTATGGCAGTTGCCTTTGTGCGGCCAAGTGACATGTTTTGTGCAGTTTTTGAGTCATTAAATATGTCCTTGATAACATCCACCAGATCGTCTGTGGCCCTCATTGCGATGTTGTGCTCTGCTAAAAACCCCGCCAGCTTGACCTCTGCAGTCTTTACCGCTGTTTCCAGCTTCTCCTTTTCTGACGTTCTTTGCAGGCATTGTGTTATGGATTTTTGTGTTGGCGCTAATATCTTTTCTTTCTCTTTGTGTTTTTTGGATTTGCTGTGGTTTTTTAACACAGTTATTTCGGCCACCAGCTTTGTCTTGCAGCACCGGCAAAAAGCTTTGCTTTTCAAGCCTGCAACAGGTCTCAACCACCCGGCAAATTGGCTCTCCCACTCTTTTCTGTAAGTTTGTAGGCGATGCTGCTTACTTCGACTCTGCCCCGCCGTTTTCTTAGCCTCTCCTTCTCCTTCTCCTTCTCCTTCTCCTTCTCCTTCTCCTTCTCCTCCTCCTCCTCCTCCTCCTCCTCCTCCTTCAGGTTCTCTCATTTTCTTTTCCGCGCTTCACTTCTTCCAGACCAGGTCGGCTCTGTTTCTTCTTCTTTTCTTTTTTTTTTTCATTTCCTCACTCATGGGGCGGGCGCAGCGGACTATTCAGCCAATCATTACCGTTGTTCTGAGGCAAGCTCACATTTAGAAAAGCACGATTGGCTTGAAACTTGTCATATGGAAAGAGATGCCTTCAGGGTTCACAAAAAAAATCTGACAGACAGTTGTGACAGGCTTATTACAACCGATTACAACCACACTTTCACGGAATGGTCAAATTATCGTATATTTGGCCTTTTTTGGGATTATTGATCGTACATTGTACAGAGGGCAAAATTATCGTACAAATACGATAATTATCGTACACCTGGCAACACTGTGTCTTACAGGCCGCTGGAAGAAAATATATATTCGTTTGAAATAATTAAGACAGGTTTCAGTATAAACAACAACAAGAAACAACAGAAAGGGTTTAAAAAAAAAACCTTACATAAAAAGACTGCTGTCCACACCATCCATGTCTGGACCATAGATATGTATAGAAAGGCTAGATGTCTCAAGGCGGAGTCAGCGGTGGCGTCACTGGCGGCCATCTTAGGACAGGAGACCGCGCTGCTGCACCCTGTTGCTGTGGACGTAAGGTGAGTGATATACGCAAACTTAAATGCTCGTAACTCACTGAATTCTTGACGGATTTACAAACGGTTTGGTTTATTACAAACCTTATTAACGTGGCTATGATTTATGCTGCTGCTGATGTTTAAATTGTAGCTTCACGTTTTGAGAAACGCTTAATATTGCAGCGTAGCTGTGTGTTTCATGGCTGCCCTCAACTCAAAAGTGATACCAAAGTCGACATTTTCAATTATTAACAGGTTTCCTAAGACCAATAACGTTTCTTGACAACCTAATCTTTTGTCTAAATGTCATTTTGTGGACGTGGTTGTATTTATTTGCTGGCTAGCAGTGAAGAGGTCGTAAGTGAGTCACCAAGCAATTGTAAATTGGTGGGAGAGGCAGGATTAGTCTTTCGTTTCAACATAGCTTTGAGTTACACATGATTTCCAAGTGGTTTAGTTTCTTAAAAACATCTTTACATTTAGATTACTTTGTTGGTTTTTTGTTTACAGAACTTCTGATAACGATATCATGAAAATGCCTGATTTTTGTGCCGCCTACGGCTGCACCAACGCACGGAGCCTCCAAACGAGGATGCGTGGGATCACCTTTCACAAGTAAGATATGAAAATATTATGACTATTATTAGGATACTCGTTATGTACAATACACGTTCTGCTACTCAGGAACAGTGTGACTGAGACAATATTACAAGTTGCCATTGACCCTGGTTTTTTAGAATGTTTCTTCCACCTACTTTTCATCTTTTTATTCTGATCATTTTCTTATGTCTAATTCTCAATATCTACATTGGCTACATATATTTGCATACATGCAGTACATAGAATCAAAATGATAATATATTTTATACTGTATTTTTGTCCATACCCTCAATGTTGAAGGAAATAAAGGTGGAAGGTTAACAATCATTTATATCTGACTACTATTTCTCCCATTTGTAAGGTTTCCCAAATGCAGCGAGTGCAGGAGACAGTGGAAGCGTGCCCTGAGAAGGGATGGTTTCGTGGCTAACGATAGATCACTGCTCTGCAGTGAACACCAGCAATGAAGATTTTGACAGGACAGGGCAGACTGTCAGACTCAAAGCTGGAGCTGTTCCAACTATCTTCAACCTCCCTGTTCATCTTCAGAGGGTATGTGTATAATTGGCCAACTAGAATACAAGGTGTTAAAGATGGATACATCGATATTTAAATGTGATTTAATGTCACACTCTCTGCAAGTTTAGCAATACATAATGTGTATTACAGATCAATCGAATATTTAACTATTTTTTCAGCCGGTAGCACCAAGAAGCACAATCGCTTCTAGAAGAGCAGGAGAAAACCTGCCCATGGACCCCCAGCAGGATCAACCTCCGCCTGATATTGTGAGTATTTGTACACATGAGGAATGTCACTAACAAATGAACTAACTCTAACCCTAATTAACTTCATTATATATTTATTTATTATTTATTGTATTTTTTTTTTCAAAGCCACAGGCAGCCACTGGAGAGGCAAAGGAGTCGGAAGGGGAAGGCCCCTGACCACCAGTATGCATTCCCTTCCTCTCCAAAGGCTCTTAAGGCCAAACTTGATGCAGCCATGGCAATAGTGCATAAACTTCAGCGGGAGAAGAGCAATGCCTTGGCAAGGGTAAGGAGGGCCAAGAAGAACATGAAGGCTCTTCTGGAGGAGCTGAAAGCCAAGAACCTCATCAATGAAGAGCTTTGATACTGATGGAAAGATAGTTTTGTGTCCAATTGTGTCTTGATGTTTTTTTGTTTTGTGTCCAATTGTGTCTTAATGTTTTGTTTTGTTTTGTTTTTTTGTATTTGCTTGATTGCACATTTTGAACTGTTTTCTAATTGAGTGCATCTTGACCTAAGTAAAAAACAAACAAAAAAAACAAAGACCCATCTCTTTTCTCTTATTTTACAGAATGGCAACTTGAGACAGATTTCTATAATACATAAATTTACACATGTATTTAATAATGTAAATATTAGTAATAAACTAAATTGCACTATTTCATGTTTCATGTATCTTATAAATATTGACAACATCATTACTGTGTGTGTATGGGTATACCTATTACTTTACCTGTCTAGTCTACTTAATATTATACTATTTTCATAATAAACTCCGTGGTTATAATTATTCACAAGTATGCAGTTAAATAGCCACATCTCTGACGTTTATGACAAACCAAGCCGTTTGAAAATCGGTTGAAAATTGAGCAAAATATAGTTATTTCAGCACTACATGCACAATTGACTTTAATGTTATGACTGGACGAGCGGTCCTGTCCCAAGATGGCTGCCGTGTGACGACGTCAGTCCCCATTGGCTCACAGCGCCGGTAAGCTATCTAGCCTTTCTATACATATCTATGGTCTGGACTCCCAGTTAAAGTCGCCATCAAATATGACGTCACCGTTTCGTTGTGGGGCGAGTTTAGTCTGTGAAACACAAAAAGTACAAACAGGTCATGCAACGTTTACATTTACTTACATTCTGCAGAATGTATCCTGTGTATTTTATTAACTTACCCCTGCTCAGGTTCATATCGCCTGTCGTTTCCGTCACTATTGTGCAGACGTCGCACCTTTTCCTTTAAAATACAAAATACATTGTAATGTTGAATGAAACGTGAACGTTTACCAAACGTTCAGAACGTAGTGCAATAAGAATAATAAAGGTTTGGCGCCCTAAAAACTGCACAATGTAGTACTAAATGCTAACGTTACTTACTGCAACTTATGCACCCGTCTCTTCGTCTCCCCAACTGCAGTTCGGTCGGGCTGCTCCTCCAGAGCGAGCAGTCTGGCTTTTATCACGGTCATTCTTCATGCTAACTGCGCGATCAGCTGCATTAACAGCCGAGACAATCCACTGAAGGCGCTCAGCAGTTTCTTCTCTAAATTGTTTGGACTTTCTGGATATGGTCGCTCCGCAGCCAGGCCGTCCACTCGTCACAGAGGAGTGCCTTCGGGGATGAACTGAAGACAACATCCGGCCATTGCATGAACAGAGTTAAAGTTTAGCAAGACCAGAAACGTAACTGTTCTAATCCAAGCTCAATTCCCGTTCACAGACGCGCCGAGGTCGTTTTCTGCCGACGTCATTGCGTCAGAGGAGGCGTCTAATCATATGCGAGGTCGCGCTCTCGGAATTTCTCGCGAGACCATTTTTGTTGTGTAGAATGAAAAACTTGCTGTGATTTTGTCAGGTATTTTGATTTTATATTTTTGTACCTGAATATTTTATAAAACATGAAAACTTCTTTAAAGTGACATCATCAAAAATCAAAAAGAAAAGTTACTTTGGTGTGTTCCCTTTTTATTCCTACTTACTCACTATTCTGTGGACCATCCAATTCACCAGGAGCACCAGGAGCAGGAGTCAAAAGGAGTCTGCTCACTGGTGCTTTATATGGCCATACCCTGATTGGAGGGAGGGGTTCGGGAGGAGTGCAGCTTCGAGGTGCATTCACAAACACTTCTCAAGATGCGATGCATGTACTCCACTACAATTGTCTAGCAACATATTGCAATCTTGGTGCCAATAATGAGTGTGTCTTGAACTGCACAGATGCTCAGAGCAGGTCTACAGCTCAGCATGCTTATCTTCCATAATCTGTCCTGTGCTTTATTGAAACCTGGCTGGTGAGCACACACCATACCCTGTGTTAAACCTTTCAGGCTTTGACTCTCTTTGAGCAGACTGTGTAACAAAGCTTTTGGAAAAAAACAGGGGAGGTGGAATCTGCTTCTACATTAATGAAAGTTGGTGTACATATGTCACGGTGTTGAAGAAATCATACAGACCTCAACTAGAGACAATATTCAGAAACTGTAAACCATTTTATTCACTGCAGAAGCTGTCCTCATTCATTCTGGTGGTGTTTACATCCCACCTCAGTACTGTATTAGTGAGGTTTTATCATACAAGGCTAACCAGATTACTAACATGGAGCAGAATCAACCATACTCCCTGCTCATTGTTTTTGTGGACTTCAAGAGAGCAAACCTTCCCCATAGACTGCGAAAATACAGAGAGCACATTCAGCACATCCCACAATGGGCAGTAACACGCTAGACCACTGCTATACGGCATTAAATGATTCAGGATTCAGGATTCCTTTATTGATCCCTGAGGGAAAATTGTTTTTGTAGCAGTGCTCCATCCAATATAGACACACTAAACTAAATATTTACACTAAGAATACACACACACACACACACACACACACACACACACACACACACACAAATATACAACACAATAAAATAAACAACAATAAAACAAAATAAATATATGTGAGACGTGTCACACTCCATCCCCACAACGTCACTGGCCTTGCGGATCAGTTTGTTGAGTCTGTCGGCGTCTGCCATCCTCAGCCTGCTGCCCCAGCACGCAACAGCGTAGAAAATAGCACTTGCCACCACAGATTTCCTGTAGAGAGCATCAGTGTCCTTTGCCCAGTCCAGTTTATTGTCAATATGTACCCCTAGGTAATCCTCCACAATGTCCACACTGACCCCCTGGATGGAAACAGGGGTCACCGGTGCCTTGGTTCTCCTCTGGTCCACTACCAGTTCCTTGGTCTTTGCCACATTTAGTTGGAGATGGTTCTGCTCACACCATGTGCCCCTGCGGGGCCCCAGTGTTGCTGACCACTCTGTCTGACACACAGTGTTGCAGGCGCACATACTGTGGTCTGCCTGTCAGGTAGTCTACAATCCAGGACACTAGGGGGGCGTCCACCTGCACATGCAGTTTGTCACCCAGTAGAGCCGGATGAATGGTGTTAAATGCACTGTTAAATGCACTGGAGAAGTCAAAAAACATAACCCTCACAGTGCTCGCCGGCTTGTCCAGGTGGGCGTAGACACGGTTGAGCAGGTAGATGATGGCGTCCTGAACTCCAAGTCGGGGCTGATAGCCGAACTGGAGGGGGTCCAAGTGTGGCTTGACCATGGGCCGGAGCTGCTCCAGGATGAGTCTCTCCAGAGTCTTCATAATGTGGGAGGTCAGTGCCACAGGTCTGTAGTCCTTTGAGCCCCTGGGCCGTGATGTCTTTGGCACAGGAACGAGGCACGACATCTTCCGCAGTATGGGGACCCTCTGGAGACTTAGGCTCATGTTGAAGACATGGTGAAGAACTCCAGACAGCTCTCAAGTTGTTCTGCTGGAGTTTCCACTCCAGCTTCCTCCTGTATTTCTCCTTAGCCTCCTTGATTTTCACCTTCAGTTCCCTCTGTATTGTTCTCACCTCCCTGTTACTAGCTCTGAAAGCCCTCTTCTTCTGATTGAGGATGACTTTGATGTCCTTTGTCACCCACAGCTTGTTATTTGGATAACAATAGACAGTCCTAGCTGGGACAGTAGAGTCCACACAGAAAGTGATGTAGTCCGTGATGCATGCTGTGAGCCTGTCAATGTCCTCCCTATGCCGGTCACAGAGTGCCTGCCAGTCTCAAAACACCTCAAAACAGCTCTGCAGTGTCTCATATGTATCCTCTGACCATCTCCTCACTGTCCTTGTGGCCGTAGGCTGACTTTTCACCAGAGGCACATAAGGAGTGAGGTGCACAAGGTTGTGAATTGACCCTCCCAGAGGGGGGAGGGGGGAGCAGCTGTAAGCATCCTTGACATTAGCATACAGCAAGTCCAGGGTTCTCTCCTCTCTTGTGGGACAGCTCACACACTGTGTGAAATTGGGCAGTGTTGTTGCCATGGTGACGTGGTTGAAGTCACCCGAGATAGCGATGAATGCACTTGGGTGTCACATGCCGACGTCTGGTTGGCAGAGGGGGGGATGTAAACAGCAACGATGATGGCGTGTGAAAACTCCCTGGGCAAATAATATGGCCTGAGCCCAACAGCCAACAGTTCAATGTCCGGGCAACAAATCCACTCCTTGATGGTAATGTGACCACGATTACACCATCGGTTGTTGATTAGAATGGCAAGCCCCCCTCTGGGTGCAATCCTGGTCAGCCCGAACAGTCTGAAAGCCACTGATGGAGACATTGTCGTCGGGTATGTCCTGATGCAACCATGTTTCAGTAAACCAATTCAGACTGCACTCCCGGTACTCCCTCTGACTCTTGGCGAGTGCTGCTAGCTCGTCTGCCTTATTTGCCAGCGTCCTCACGTTGCCCTTGATGAGAGAGGGGAGACACGGCTTATATCTCCTCTTCTCAATAAGCCTGTCTCGACCCAGTTCTTTCCCTCTGCTGTTTCTGTCCTCCCCTGCATCCTCTGTGTGTTTTTCTCCAGATTTCAGCAGGAATCTCTGATGTTCTGGCTGACAAGCCGGCTGGCTTCAGCGCAATCAGCTGATCTCTGGAGTAAACAATTGGTGCTGTGTCCCAGTGAGAGTAGTAATTTCAAAGTGAGAAAACAAACCAGGAATCTCTCGGCCAACATGTTTGGAGAGGGCACAGCTTCAAAATGAAGGTCATAAAATTGCAGGTATTAATAATAAAGAATAGAGCTAAAGAATTTGTAAAACTAAGAAAAGAAACAGGAGCGACTGCGACAGGCTGCATGCATGGTCGGCGCATGCGCACTAATGACACCTATCGTTCTGTCCCCCATTCAATTCAATTTCAATTCAGTTTTACTTATATAGCCCCAAATCACAAACAAGTTGTCGCAGGACACTTTCCGTATAGAGCTGGTACAGATGAAACTCTTTATCTACAGATACCCAACAATTCCCTCATGAGCAAGCACTTGGTGACAGTGGCGAGGAAAAACTTCCTTTTAATAGGCAGAAACCTCAGGCAGAACCAAGCTCTGGGTGGGCAGCCATCTGCCTTAAACAGCTGGGTTAGAGAGAGAGAGAATCAGAATCAGAATTCCTTTATTGATCCCAGAGGAGGAATTGTTTTTTGTTGCAGGTGCTCCTTACAAGAATAAAATTAGACCTAACCATTACCATGGGCCTAACCTCCAACATTATCAGACAGGAATCTGGTGTAGGAATTTTTGTCTACTGGTGGATAGTCTGGTAATATAAATTCAAAGCTATTAAATGATATTCCGATAAAAGATGATTCGGTGAGGAGACTATGTGTTCATTTTCAATGCAATATGTCAGAAAAAGGTTGAGAGTGTGGTTAAAACAGTGATTAGGTTCATCTACATTCTGACAGAAGCCAGCTAAGTCTAATATTGAGATAAACACAGTACTAAGGCTGTCATTATCAACATCCACATGTACATTAAAATCACAGACAATAATTACTTTATCTGCTTTAAGGACTAAACCTGCTAGAAGCTCAGAGATATAAATTCAGAATAAGGACCAGGAGAGCTGTACAATGTAACAGATAAAACTGGGTTCACTGTTTTCCAGGTTTGATGTGAAAGACTACAAGCCTTCAAATTAGATAGAACTGAGTTTAAGTTTAGGGTTGACTAATAGGCTATATATATAATAGGGTATATAATACACCCCACATGTCTGCACACGGAAATAAATACAGAACAAATCCGTACACAACAAATGAACAGACAAATGAATGGATGCAGTAGCCTGCAAGCTTGTATACAGCACAAACATAAGAGGCCAAATCAATCTAACTTGATAAGATAAGATCAACTTTAATTATCCCAAAGGGAAATTATGTAATTGATAATGCCCGACGAGGTGTCAGAAATGAATGGATGACGCAGAGGCGTGAACCGTCCAACGTGAAGCTCCGCTTATACCATGGTCACTTACTAAAGAAATAAATATTAAATCAATTATTAATATGTTAATGTTGTTTTTTACCGTTAAAATCATATGTTTTTCACAAGAAGCGGCTGAGTGGACTATTTAGTATCTCTCGTTGTGACGCGTTGCCAAGGTAACCGGCTCTGGCCACAGTACCTGCAGCTCGGTCGGCTGCAGCTGTTATATTAGGCCTAATCAGTGGAGGGAAGTGAGATGATTGCTTAACGTTATGTCACGTGATACAAAGTATCATTTCATAGGGCAAGTGCACCTCTTACCGCTTGTGTGTGTCCAGAGGATGTTGCGAAATTTTGTTTCAAAGAATCAGAGTCCACAGATAGTTTCCTAAATCGTTGTTATTGCAAGAAATATTATCCACCATTGACTCTGATCATTAAATGTGTATCAAGCAAGTAAGTCTCTCCTAAATTGTTTTTATAAATATTATCCACCATTCACTCTGTATCAAGCAAGTAAGTAAGTAAGATAAGCAAGACAGTTTCTGTTGCCACGGTTACCAACTAGCGTTTGAGCCAGCACAATAATATAGAACAATCAGGCTGTTTGACTGGAACTTTTTTATAGGTATCCTACAACACTTTTTAACGGACACCCTGCAGCCAATCAGAATCGAGTATTCACCCAGACCATGGTATAACGAGGAGTTATACAGTCTGATGGAGTTACATTTACACAATTTCACTTACAATTTCAGCTGATTCATAATCAAAGTACTACTTTTTCTGAGATGTTAATCAACTGGCTTGGTCTTTGTGCAACCGATTAAGCCTGGACGCACATGTTTTGGATTGGTTGAACCCAGCTCAGTCACTTATCCTGGATGTCTTAATCCTACTTTTGTGCAACGGACCCCAGGTTTCAGTCAAACACAATAAATCGATATTATGGTCTGATATTAATTCATTTATTAGTGCAGCTTTAATTGACAGAGATCTGATGTTTAGGAATCCACATTTAACTCTCCTATTTTCTTGTACTATTGGAGTGGTTGTTTTAATTTTTATTAGGTTTGTATGTACACAGCCTTGGGGCTGTCCGATCACTTTTTGGTCTATCCACCTCTAATTTACAGACAGACATTGAAATTTGCTAAGACTGTAGTAAGACTGTGAAAAGATCCAATCTACCACTGATGCAAAGCTGGAACTACAGGCCTGCTTTGACTGCATTGATTGGAGTGTTTTTGAGGCTGCTCCAACA
This sequence comes from Chaetodon trifascialis, assembly GCF_039877785.1. Classification (NCBI taxonomy): domain Eukaryota; kingdom Metazoa; phylum Chordata; class Actinopteri; order Chaetodontiformes; family Chaetodontidae; genus Chaetodon; species Chaetodon trifascialis. The sequence goes on along the minus strand of NC_092077.1, from coordinate 487,420 downwards.
GATCTGGAGGAATTCATTGACACTGCAAAATCTTACACTAGTTTTTGTGAGGACTTGTATATGCCAACTAAAACTCCCTGCATGTACAACAACATGAAATCATAGTTCTCTATCAATCTCAGGCAGCTTCACCAGGCAAAGGAGGAGGCTTATAGAAGCAGAGACAGAGTCCTGGGCAAAAACACCAGAAACACACTGACAAGGAGATTAAAGTAGAAAGAGGTGTAACACCAAAAACATGAACAGCTTTTCAGTTAACAACCCAATGTGGAGAAAACTGCAGGACAGGAGACCATCCCCCCAGAAGATCTACTCTCTCTTTGATTTATCTACGTCTCTGCACTGCAGTTTTGTGGACTTTTGACAGGCTGCAGACTGGCATGGAATCTCCATTTGTCTTGCTTCCTTCAACACTGGCTCTTCATTCTTCCTCCCATGACAGGACTGACCCCTCATTCTTCTTCTCTTCCTCTTCCAGACCTGGAAGGGGAACATCACATTCAGTTGTATTTTTGTGTCGAAGGTTCTATACAAACATAGTAAAGTACCTACAGAAGCGTGGCCACCGGGGTGGCTGGGGGTGGCAGCGGCTACCCCTGGAATACGACTGGCCACCCTCCCTGGCCACCCCCACCAGAGCTGCCAATCAGTTTGTCCGAGTCGACATTCAAAATATGCAGGATGCCATGACTCTTTGCTCTGTTTGACCTTCAACTCATGCAGACTTGCACTCAGCTTGCACTATTTCGTCTCATAAGGAGAAAACAAGGGTAAGTAAACAGTCACTCACAATGTGTAGTGTTAAATGATTTACAAATGTTTAAATTAAGTTGATTCTGAATCTGATTCTGATAAGTAAGCTGTATCTAGAGTTGGCACAGTGCGGTAGCTTAGCATAATGAACTGAAGTCCATGGGAAACATTAGCCTGCGCCGGTAAAGGTGGAAAAAAACAAACGTCACAGCAACCTCAAGCTAGACAAATGGAGTTAAAACACACTGTATGTGTGCACATACTGTGTATGTGTGTGTGCATCTGTCGCCTTTTAAACAAAATTTACAAGGTGCTTCATAAAATACAAGTGTGGAGGCTTTTCTAGAGTGGAGGATAGCCATTTAGCTTGTTTTTAGTCTTCAAAAAGATTTATTTCATACATATGTGCAAATGAGACAGCTTGGGGTTGCTGTAACATATCAATAGAGGATTAAATAATTGCATGTGATACCTATCCTGTGTGTTTCAGCTTAAGGAAAGTGATTTTCTGACTTAATATTATTTCTAACCAAACAAAAAGCATGATTTCTTCAGGTGCAGACAGTGATAGGCAGGGAAACAGGATGAAAAGGACTCAAAACATTGAGACCTTTTTTAAAATAAAGAAAATAAAGGCTGCAGATAACAGTGATCAATGTATCAGTCACTGCATCCTGAATCAGTCAAACTCAAACTCACACACCACCTCTGCCACAATTGGGCTGGACTGTGGAATGGGCAGTTTCAATTTAATCAAGAATTATTGATTCAATTCGGTTTAATACTTTACATCTATTTTGATACTCTTTATTGTTGATGAGTGGTTGTTGTTTTTATGAGCTAAAGGATAGTTGAATCTATCTATCTATCTATCTATCTATCTATCTATCTATCTATCTATCTATCTATCTATCTATCTATCTATCTATCTATCAAATAGGAAGGAATAGACAAGTAGCCTATAGCATAAGAAGTTTAAATGAACTGAACAGGATATGTCCACAATGTCAAGAAAGGCAGCAGGATGTCTTTAAAATTGATCACATTTGAATAAGTATTAAAAGTTCAGTTAATGTTACACTTGTATTGACATTTTGAGTAACTGATACAACTTTTCCCAGGAACTTTGCACAATGATGAGGTTGAGTGCCCATTATGGGCAATTCAGCATTCTACAGGTAGGCTAAATATTTAAGTCATAATGGATAACCCTAGGCAACTGAATAAAAACAATGTGTGTTTAAATAACTTCTTGATGCAATAATTGAATGTTTCTTTGTGTGATTAGACACTTCCCCTAGTGATCAGTTGGATCACGAACATGTGAACCATCAGGAGTCTCATAGTCAAAGCTGCAGTGACAGTGAAGAGGCCCCCCATGCTTCATACTACACACCATCCCACCAACTGGGTATTTGATCTCTTTTGCTTTAAGATTTCAGAAAGCTTATACAAATAATTTATTAATGATGATCAAGTCTAGTGCATTTCTCCAACAGGAGACCCAGCTTTTGTTCACAAGTATCATTGACTTCTACATTGTGTATTATAAATGAAAAGTCATGTATTATGCGTGGTCTAAAAATGTGTGTATAGTTTATAGTGAGACTGATTTGTTTAGGTGTATATGTGTTCTGCATGGTTTTCTCACATCTTTGTTAGGGTTGTAATAAAGCTGTTCATAACTAAACTAAACCTATTGTTTCTGTCTCTGTAAGGTAACAAAGAGGTAGGCTTAGATGCCTATGAAACACAAGCGTTTATCTTGCTGAAACTAATACTGCTACTACTTCTACTAGGTTATACACCAGTACAGTATACTCTTCCGGAGCACAGATCAACCCACTCAAACAAACAAAAAACATTTTTCTCAGTCAGATAAGACATCTAAATGCCGGGTGCTACACTGTTCTGTGCATTATTTGGGTAAATAAAATAGTCCTATTATTAATACCTCAGCCTACCATTTCTTATGATCTAAGACTGTGTGGCATTTAAAAAAAATATATCATTTCAGTGTGAGCTTCAAGAGGTAGTCACTTGAAATGGTTTTCACTTCACAGATGTGCCTTATCAGGGTTAATCAGTGGAATTTCTTGCTTTATCAATGGGGTTAGGACCATCAGTTGTGTTGTGCAAAAGTCAGGTTAATACACAGCCGACAGCCCTATTGGACGACTGTTAAAATTCATATTATGGCAAGAACCAATCAACTAACTAAAGAAAAACGAGTGGCCATCATTACTTTAAGAGATGAAGGTCAGTCAGTCCGGAAAATTGCAAAAACTTTAAATGTGTCCTCAAGTGGAGTCGCAAAAACCATCAAGCGCTACAACGAAACTGGCCAATCCAGGAAAGGAAGACCAAGAGTCACCTGTGCTTCTGAGGATAAGTTCATCTGAGTCACCAGCTTCAGAAATCACAAGTTCACAGCAGCTCAGATCAAAGACCAGATGAATGCCACACATAGTTCTAGCAGCAGACCCATCTCTAGAACAACTGTTAAGAGGAGACTGCGCGAATCAAGCCTTCATGGTCAAATAGCTGCTAGGAAACCACTGCTAAGGAGAGGCAACAAGCAGAAGAGATTTGTTTGCGCCAAGAAACACAAGGAATGGACATTAGACCAGTGGAAATCTGTGCTTTGGTCTGATGAGCCCAAATTTGAGATCTTTGGTTCCAACCGCTGTGTCTTTGTGAGACGCAGAAAAGGTGAACGGATGGATTCCACATGCCTGGTTCCCACTGTGAAGCATGGAGGAGGAGGTGTGATGGTGTGGGGGTGTTTTGCTGGTGACACTGTCGGGGATTTATTCAAAATTGAAGGCACACTGAACCAGCATGGCTACCACAGCATTCTGCAGCGACAAGCCATCCCATCCGGTTTGCGTTTAGTTGGACGATCATTTATTTTTCAATAGGACAATGACCCCAGACACACCTCCAGGCCGTGTAAGGGCGATTTGACCAAGAAGGAGAGTGATGGAGTGCTGCGGCAGATGACCTGGCCTCCACAGTCACCGGACCTGAACCCAATCGAGATGGTTTGGAGTGAGGTGGACCGCAGAGTGAAGGCAAAGGGACCAACAAGTGCTAAACACCTCTGGGAACTTCTTCATGACTGTTGGAAAACCATTTCAGGTGACTCTTGAAGCTCATCGAGAGAATGCCAAGAGTGGGCAAAGCAGTAATCAGAGCAAAGGGTGGCTATTTTGAAGAAACTAGAACATAAAACATGTTTTCGGTTATTTCACCTTTTTTGTTAAGTACATAACTCTGAATGAGAAGGTGTGTGGCCTGTACTGTATATTAATTAATTTTCCTGATCCCAACTCATATCAAGGGCACCATGATGAGATGCAATTTACTCCGCTGATTACTAAAGTGTTAAAATCTTTAGGTTATAGGGGTAACCCCATTTTCCCTGCTGACATCAGACCCTCTGCATAAGTTTTCAATACCATTACGCCAGCCAACACTGGCTGACAGGCATGAAAACTGTGTTAAGGTTAGGGTTTAAAACCTTAAACGATTAAGATTAAACCTTAAAAGATTTAGGTTTATTTTAGGGTAAGGGCTGGTATAAGGTAAGTATTGCTTATTAGGGGTGTGTACTAGGGAATGCATTATGTTAATGAGGGTTCTCACAAGTGATTAAAGGCAAATACTTCATGTTTGTGCTTTTGTTTGTGTTTGCAGGTTATAGTGCAGAGGTCTCTGTCAGCCAAGTCCTTGTCACATGCCAAAGCAGGGAGTGTGTTGGGAGGCTACCTCAAACTGCTGCCCATGTTCTTCATTGTCATGCCAGGCATGATCAGTCGGGCACTGTTCCCAGGTGAGTCTGTGTACCTCTGTCTGTTGGACTACAATATCAAATGCAGCCATGTTTGTTTTTGTTTTTTTTCTGATGATGTCTGTGAAGATTCTGTGTGATTCTCATTCATCCAGGTCATGACTTAGTGTCAAGTTATGTATGGATTGTTCAGCTCCTGCACAAACTTGAAACAGCCTGGTCAACTTTAAAGGGCGCACGGGAAAACTCACTCTTTTTTTCTCTTATTTTAATCCACATTCAGTGTCAATTCACATCCACTTCTTCATTATATTCCAGTTAAGTAAGAGTAATTAGGTTGACAACCTTTAACGGAACAAAGAAAATTACACATATTATTTCACATGCTAAACATCATCACTTTAAAGTAGAATTATTTCCAAAACCTATCTATGGTACCATATCATCTCAAACAATATCATAGGGGCTTTAACAAATGAGGACACAGTAAAAAAAACAAACAAACAAACAAAAAAAAAAAACTATACAAACCAAATCATGCCGTTCTGATAACAATTCCTATTTGGTAGGAACCAAAACCCTAACCCTAACATAACTGTCGCTTATGTCTTGCACGTCAAGTCAGACATTTTTCAAAAGAAACACAAACTCAGTAATTCAGTAATTTAAACATTTTAATTCCATACCACTAGTGTCTTTGGTTGAACTGAGAGCAGAACAGTCCTTCTCCAGTGTCTTCCTTTGTTTGCTGAGAGGCAGCACAGGTGAGATGATGAGTAGAAGGCTGTCTGTGAAGGAGGTGTTTCCATTCCCACAGCAGTGCTCTGATGAACCATCCCCACCAGAAACTGAAGGTGGAACTTTGATTCTAGCCAGCCTTGTCCTCTTTCACAGTGCCAAAATTTTATATTAATATATTTTCTGAGTTTTGACTCAACACTTAGTCTTGGACTTTTATTTACTTTATTGATCCCAATTTGGGAAATTCTTTTGTTGCAGTAGCAGGTTAAGCATACATATAAACAAAATATACGATAAAGAAGAATAAGGATGAGAATAAAATTAAGAGAAAAAGAATGTTTTCAAAAAATATAACTAAGCATATAAACATGGTAACAGCAATTCTTAAAATATAACTAAATATATAAGCAAGTGTAAGTGTATAGTTATATAATATAATATAATATAATATAATATAATATAATATAATATAATATAATATAATATAATAATGATATAATAGAAATACAATATAACTAAGTATATAAACAAAGATTAACAGCAGTTCTTAAGAGAGAGAAAGAGCCAGAGCTATAAACTATATGCCAGAAAAAAAGTATATGTGCAAGTTGCAGATGATAAATAAATGTAAACATTATTGCAATATTGCAGTAATGCAAATAATAAGTAACATTGGAATATTGGGGTTTGTGAGGTTGGTACAGATTTGTGGCCAATAATGGAGCCGACCAGTTTGTTCAGTCTCTTGGTGTCACCAGCTCCAACGCTGCTCCCCGAGCACACTGCAGCAAAGAAGAGTGCACTGGCAACAACAGACTGGTACAAGATCTCCAACATCTTGGTGCACACGTTGAATGATCTGAGCCTCCAAAATTCAGGAAATCCCCCCTTCTTGTAAACAGCGTTGATGTTAGTTTTCCAGTTCAGTCTGTTGTCAAGGTGCAGTCCAAGGTATTTGTAATCCTCCACCACTGTGACATTCTCCCCCAGAATACACAATGGTTGTGTGGTTGTCCTGTTCCTTCTGAAATAAATCATCATCTCCTTGGTCTTGGCTGCGTTAAGCAGCATAAATTTCTACCAGACAATTCCACAAAAGCATCCACCACTGCTCTGTATTCCTCCTGTCTTCCATCCTTTGTACACCCCACCACCATTGAGTCGTCCAAAGACTTCTGTAAGTGGCACAGTGAGGAGCTGTACTGGAAATCTGAGGTGTACAAGGCGAAGAGAAAAGGAGACAAAAGAGTCTCCTGTGGTGCTCCTGTATTACTTTCCACGATCTCAGACAGAACATTGCCCAGTTGAACAAAACTGTGGTCTGTCTGTCAGGTAGTCAGTAATCCAGGAGAATGTGGACATGACGACTCCCATCACTTGCAGCTTCTCACCTAGGAGCAGCGGCTGGATGGTAGTAAATGCACTGGAGAAATCAAAGAAAGTGATCCTCACAGTGCTGTCGCTACAATCCACACCCAGATGAGGTTGGTAGGCAAACTGTATAGGGTCCAGTGATGATTTCACCTGCAGTCAGAGGTGGGCCAGGAACATGGACAGCTGAGTCCTCAGGACTCTGGAACTAATGCCATCAGGGCCAGCAGCCTTGCCCAGGTGCAGCATCTTCAGCTGTCTTCTTACCTGGCAGGTAGGGGATGGTGTTAGTTGAGGGGGGTGCTGTGGGGGATGGTAGGGCATATGGGCGTTGAGCCCAAGGCAAGGATCACCAGGTGGTCTACAACACCACTTATTAGCCACTTACAATGCAATCCTGAGATCTCTCCCCAGGTGGCTTAATGCCCATTTACACTATAACTCATGTGACCCTAAATACTGGATAATGGCCAGTTGGGTCATCGATTCACATGTGACCTCAACAACTCCAAAGGTGTGAACCCTCCTGCAAGAGGGTAAATACCCGGGATTCTGCACCAGTTATTTATAACCGAAGAATCCTTTTGGATGAAAGGCAAAACATCTTTTAGAGCCTCAAGCAAGTCTAGATGCCTTTGTAAAGCACTTAGAAATCAATGCACTGATGTTTTTGACAACTTTCAGCGCAGATAGATTGGAAAATATATTAGGCAGACAAAAGTAAGATATTTAAGACCAGATATAATGTTCACTTTGTGGGATGACATCCATGGTGGTTGGCTGTCTTACAATAAATTAAGGGTAAAAGGAGGCTGTGTGAAATGGAGAGTTTATATTTCCAAAATGTCACACTACAACATGTTTTTTAATGGTTACCAGTGATGTAGAGTACTTGTGCAAGAAAAATATGCAAACATTATCAGTATGATGATTTAATGTCCAACAAATTAAGCTATGCAGAAGGCAGGAACAGTTGTTTCTGTTGTCCAAAAGATGGAGTGTTCTAAAACACTGAGTTTTGAGAGACAGTTACTGCAGAAACTGGACAAATCATAGTAATTGAATCACTGACTCTTTGAACCAATGGAATCAACACTGACAAACGAAGATATATTTAGATTGTTGTGTTTTTCATCAGACAAATATCGTAGTAATTGTCCATATGTCTTGTTTTTTTTTTTGTTTTTTTTTCTTGTGTGTGTATTTGTATGTGTGTGTTTGTAGATGAGGTAGGTTGTGTGGATCCAACAGTGTGTCAGAGTGTGTGTGGAGCATCGGTTGGTTGCTCCAACATTGCCTATCCTCAACTAGTTGTGGAGCTGATGCCTGTGGGTGAGTCTCTCTCTCTCTCTCTCTCTTGCCCTTATCTAAACTTAACCCTAATGTAAACCTAATTCTAACCTAACTCAGAAGAAAACCAAGTCTGATCCCCCCAAAAGCCCTTCAAAGGTCTGTCTAAAAGCAAAGACTGGCCAAAATGTCCTCACTTTCTAAAAATGTCCTCACTCCCAAGATCTAAAACTCAGAAGGGTTTTCACTAGTGCTGTCAAAAATATCGCATTATTAACATGTTAACACAAATTAATTTTAATTGCGTCATTTTTTTTTATTGTGCGATCGAACGCTCTTTGTGACCTAGTGAACTTGTAGTTTTTTCTAAGCTGTGGCCACTTCTAGTAGCCTGCCTGCGCCGCTTGAAAATACTACTGCGCCGGTGGCGCAGTCTGTGCCGCGCCAGCGGCGGAGTTGAAAATAGAGCCCTGTGTATTGATTCGTCGAACCAAATCAGTCAGTGTTATCTGAGCTTTTATTTGTCTGCATTCTGCATTATTACTGTTTTTCCTTTTTTATTTTTAATAAAATAAAATAATTGACATTTACAACCCTGAAGAGTTGTATGTAAACTAAATTATTCACCTGATGGTTAATCATAACTGCACCATCTTTTTGACCCTTCTGTCTACACAGGTCTCCGTGGTCTGATGCTAGCAGTGATGTTAGCTGCTCTAATGTCATCTCTGACCTCAATCTTCAACAGCAGCTCCAGTCTGTTTACACTAGATCTCTACCACAAAGCCAGGCCTAAAGCATCAGAAAGGGAACTCATGATTGTTGGAAGGTAGTCTTATTTTATGCTGTATCTATGCCTGAGATGTTCAGGAACATTTCCTGCATGGGGTCATTTGTATAGGAACAGGGACCCATATTCAGAGAAATCTGTACCACCAATTTCCCACCTCAAGACCTTGCAGTAGTTCAGGAGAAATGACAGTACAGCTGTGTCATGAGTGAAAGCCGTAACATTGCAGGGACAAGCATATAAACAAATATGTCTAGCACACTGCAATGGAGAGAATAGAGAATTTTTGGGTCAAGAAGTCGGTGTTGGAAGCGGTTCACAGGTCTTTTTCGCATTTTGTTGATGGCACCTAGATTGTTTTGTTTTGATATTACTCTGTCGATTTGGGATAAAAGTTTTTTTGGAGACATCATGTTAACTCGTCAGAGAAAAGTACAGATTATTTTGTCTTTATTTTGATATTGGTCAGAATGAAAGAATTGATCTGAACCTGAATGAAAGCAGGATAATGTGTGTATTAACATATGTGTAATGCCTTTACTGATCCATTTGGGAAAGTTGAATGGTTTCTCATTAAGTAGGAAATCAGGATGATTTAGATGTGGATATACTTTGAGGGACGGGAGTTTTTGATTTTGTGAAATTTCCACCAAGTTGTCAGAACTGTAGCTTAGAGGTTTATATGGGTCCAAAAATTTGTGCCTGAATCTGAAAAGACCCAGAAATGTATTACCCTGAACTGGACCTGTCTATTATTTGAGAGGTGGAATCCAAACCCATGCAGAACTAAGAACTGCCAGACCAGATCCCAAACCAGACCTGTATATTGTTTGAAAGCTTGCAACCCTGCATGGACCCATGCAGAAGTGAGAAATGTAGGACTCAAAAACCCAGCTGGGAGACATATACCCAATCAGTACCAATTTCACTGGTGATTGCTTTTAATAAGTTAACTTGAATTTAACAGCTGTTGAAGCTGTTGGCAAAGATGTAATGTATAGAAATATAGATAGATAGAAGTATGTATAATTTTCCTTAAACTTTCCTTAAGTACCTAAAATCAAAGCATGTTTTCCAACAAACTGAGCCTAAAGGCTTGAAGCCTAATTGTGGTTCTGTCTTTTAGTTGCCATTTGCAATGACTAGGCACATCTTCCTGAAGCTTTGCTCTCTTTTTCACCTCACCCAAAGCTGACATAATAATAATGTTCCATCTATTTTTAGGGTCTTCATCCTGGTCTTGGTGTGTTTTAGTCTGTTGTGGATTCCAGTCATCCAAACAGCCAATAGTGGACAGCTGTTTGATTATATCCAGTCAGTGACCAGCTTTTTAGCTCCGCCCATTACCGCTGTATTCCTCATGGCTATCTTCTGGCCACGTGCCAATGAACAGGTCTCTGTCTCTCGCTCTCTCTCTCTCTCTCTCTCTCACACACACGCACACACACACACACACACACACACACACACACACACACACACACACACACACACACACACACACACACACACACACACACCCCAGAACACACATTTGTGTTTCCATCATCTTACATGGCATTTTCCCCAACCTTAACCTAGGCATACAAAAAATTCGCAGGGCTGAAAATCAGTCTTCACTTTGATAGAATGACTGTTGGGACTTTTTTTTATGACTGTGCTGCTAACATTTTGCATATTTGTGTCTCAGGGGGCATTCTGGGGTCTGATGACTGGACTAGTGGTGGGACTGACCCGTATGGTTCTTGAATTCTCCTTTGTAACTCCTTCCTGTGGTCAGCCTGATCATCGACCCGCTATCCTGGCTGATGTCCACTACCTGTACTTTGCTCTTATCCTGTTGGCTCTCACCTGTGCTATTATTGTTGCTGTCAGCTTGGCTACTCCCCCAATAACTAAAGAACATGTAAGGAACATGTCATAGTTTAGTTTAATTCATGTTCTCATCTTTAAAATGAGAAACAGAAATACAGATTACTGGAGAACTGACATTAACAATTTATATTTTGTCATGCCTCCAAGACTGTACTGCACATGAGCTTAAATGAAGGCTGCTGGTAATGCGTGTTTCCTCCAAATATGTTGCAGTAGAATGGAACCTTGCAAGTACTTTAGCCTTTGTTTACAAACCCATTAATAATCCAATATAAATACAAGTATTCAGCACTCCTATGAAGCTCAAAGCTGTGAGGTGAGACAGTGTCTGTGAAAAGCGGCTACTTTTTGACCTCAGTGAAGGAAGTATCCTCAGAACTATAGTCAAAAGTATAGCCCAACTCACACTCACACCATGATTGCTCTCAGTAACAGTCACAACATCTGTAATTTTTATGGTTTGAACATCACAGTTACTATTGCAAAGTTCTATTATTGAGCACTTCAGAGGCAAACGCACTTTTGACTTAGTAATACAGGGTCCATATATAGCCCCCACTGCAGGAACTAAACATCACCTAACCCAGGGCCTCCCAGAACCTGAACTTTGTTAAAACCTTCTTTTTTGTATTTCCAGTGTATTTTACAAACCAGGACATTCACCTTTTACAGTCATCATTAATAATACTACAGCAAGATCAACATAACTTTCATATGCTGTTTGTGGGACACACAAGTGTTGCTGTCTGCTGCTTTTCCTTGGTGTTTCAAATAAGATACAAGTTCATACACCTACAGTGGTCCATTGTCTTGCAGGGGCCAGCACAAGCCAGTTGGTGGTTAAAAACAATACTGAACATTATGGAACCCCTTTGAATCACAGCCTACAGCACTGTCACCAGTCCCTCAAAATATGGAATATTGAATCCTTTATAAAGATTTGATTTCCATATCAAAGTAGGCCATAGTGAGCATTAATAGTTTTTGTGCTTCAAAGCTAAGACAGTTTTGATTAAAAACACTAACACGGATACATGTGCTGCATCTCCTCCTCTCCTGCCCAGCTGTACAGGCTGACCTGGTGGTCCAGATATAGCCAGGAACCTCGGATAGACCTCAGGGGGCACCAGATGACCTGTGACCCCAGCCCTGATTCTGACTGCTTGCAAGATTCCTGGTGGTGGAGAGCTGTTCTGTGGCTGTGTGGTCTAACTGGTTCAATCTCTGGCCCTGTATCTCCAGTGATTGAAAACGGTGAACTAAACTCCTTGAAGGAGGAGCCACTGTGGAGAAGAGTCTGCAATGTTAATGCCTTGCTACTGTTGGCTGTTAATGTGTTTCTTTGGGGATACTTTGCTTAATGTGCAGGTTTCATGACATCCTGAAGAAGTTGTAAGGTGAGACTGATCTACCGGATTAGCATTTGGTCTTTTGTTGAAAAATGTTTTAATGAAGTGAGAGGTTAAACCAATCAGCTGCTATGCTGGGTGTGTACCCTATGCACCAGTCTGTTAATTTATAACTGTTTTATCAGGAAATTCATCAGTGTGTAATAATTTTCACCGTACACTCCACTATAATCACTGACAAAGTCAGTAGTTGACTTCCAAGTTCTGTAATCACTGTTTAGACACTTGAAACCAGAGAGCCCTCTACCTCTGCATTCATTCAATAATTTGGACAACCCTCCCTGAAATGGGGGTGCAATATGTACAGGCAATAAAAGGAAAATTCTGGAAAAGAAAAAAATGTTGTCTTGAAGACACTTATCTTAATGCTTAACATGCAGTTTCTTTAACTACAGTATGGTCAAGTCTGTTCTCTAGCAACTCAAGATAATGTATACGTAGTTTTCAATTCAGAAAATCAGGAACTCCTTATTTGTGATTTGACAATCATCAGGTCTTTCCTGATTTGCTCCTTACTTGCTTAATAAATATTAGCAGGGAGTACATTAATACCCCAAAAAGCAACAAGCATGTTGCAAACTTGCTTAAATGTAGCAAAGCATTTCTCATCTGTGATGAAGCTCTGACAATATCCTGACTAGCCTCAGATGAACATGCTGATGGATACAGCATAACAGCATCCCAATTCAAGAGAAATGTTCAAAACTATAATCTGCTTTAGGGAATTGGGAAAATTTGTTGTCCAATTCAAATACTTGATCCAAAAAAGATGTACTTAGACAGCCAGTCTAATGATCTTAAGTCCATTCTAGGATCCTAAAAATCTTGAAAATGGCCTTAAAATAACTAGACCTTTTGAGAATTGATCAGGTGGAGAAATGGGAGCTCTGGGTCTTTACCCCATGGAGATATGATTTTACAAAGTTTGGGTTCTCTTGACACAACAGTTCTCCTGTCAAATTGATTGTAAAATCTCCCAGTGTTGCCACTGGATGGCGTTGTCAAATAGCAAAGCCTTATTGGCTCAGATATTGCCATGGTATGCCTACCCCTGCACCACCCTCCTCCTCTCCGCCATGCCAAGGCATTGCCACAGGACTCCTGTTGCTGGGTATAGCTCTTGGACGCTGGGGTCCCCCAATGCAGGCTGTTGCCACTGGACAGCAGGCAAACACACTGGTGAGGTATTGCCATTGTACACACTGGTGTCACTGCCTGAGAGGCATAGCTGTCACACACAGCTTTCTATTCAATAATAATCAATTTGACATCAGAATCAAAATTGGCTTCATTGGGTAAGTATGTGTGCACATACAGTGGTATGAAAAAGTTTGGGCACCCCTGATCATTTTCAAGATTTTCCTTTATAAATCATTGGTTGTTCGAATCAGCAATTTCAGTTAAATATATCATAGAGCAGACAAACACAGTGATATTTGAGAAGTGAAATGAAGTTTATAGGATTTACAGAAAGTGTGCAATTATTACTTAAACAAAAGTAGGCAGGTGCATAAATTTGGGCACCCTTTTTGTTTTATTGATTTGAATACCTTTAGCCCTAATTATTGGAACTCAAAATTTGTTTGGTTAGCTCATTGACCCTTGACCTACATACACAGGTGAAGCCAATCATGAGAAAGGGTACTGTATGTAAGGTGGCCAGTTGCAAGTTGTTCTCCTCTTTGCATCTTCTCTGAAGAGTGGCAACATGGGAGCCTCAAAACAACTGTCAAATGACCTGAAAACAAAGATTGTGCAACATCATGGTTTAGGGGAAGGATACAAAAAGCTGGCTCAGAGATTTCAGCTGTCAGTCTCCACTGTGAGGAACATAGTGAGAAAATGGAAGACCACAGGCACAGTTCAAGTTAAGGCCCGGAGTGGCAGGCCAAGAAAAGTCTCAGATAAGCAGAGGCGAAGGATGGTGAGAACAGTCAAACTCAACCAGCAGATCAGCTCCAAAGACCTACAACATGACCTTGCTGCAGATTGTGTCACTGTGCATCGTTAAACTATTCAGTGCACTTTGCACAAGGAGATGCTGTATGAGAGAGTAATGCGGCAGAAGCCTTTTCTACACACATGCCACAAACAGAGTCATTTGAGGTATGCTAAAGCACATTTGGACAAGCCAGCCTCATTTGGAATAAGGTGCTGTGGACTGATGAAACTAAAATTGAGTTATTTGGACATAACAAGGGGCGGTATGAATGGCGGAAGAAGAACACAGCATTCCAAGACAAACACTTGCTACCCACAGTAAAATTTGGTGGTGGTTCCATCATGCTGTGGGGCTGTGTGGCCAGTGCAGGAACTGGCAACCTTGTTAAAGTTCGCATGGATTCCAGTCAGTATCAGCAGATTCTTGCAAACAATGTTCAAGAATCAGTGACAAAGTTGAAGTTGCGCCAGGGCTGGATACTTCAACAAGACAACGACCCTAAACATTGCTCAAAGTCCACTAAGGCATTCATGCAGAGGAACAAGTACAACGTTCTGGAATGGCCATCTCAGTCCCCAGACCTGAATATTATTGAAAATCTGTGGTGTGATTTAAAGCGGGCTGTCCATGCTCGGAAACCATCAAACCTGACTGAACTGGAGATGTTTTGTAAAGAGGAATGGTCAAAAATACCTTCAACAAGAATCCAGACCCTCATTGGAATCTATAGGAAGCGTTTAGAGGCTGTTATTTCTGCAAAAGGAGGATCTACTAAATATTGATGTAATTTTTCTGTTGGGGTGCCCAAATTTATGCACCCATCTACTTTTGTTTAAGTAATTATTGCACACTTTCTGTAAATCCTATAAACTTCATTTCACTTCTCAAATATCACTATGTTTGTCTGCTATATGATATATTTAACTGAAATTGCTGATTCGAACAACCAATGATTTATAAAGGAAAATCTTGAAAATGATCAGGGGTGCCCAAACTTTTTCATACCACTGTATGTGTCAAACTGTCTCAGAATGACAGTTCCACTTTAGAAACATTCAATTGTGCATGTTTTTGTGGGACAACAAGGTTTATTTTGACTCTGTATGCAGCTACTGTGGATACGCCTCTGTCTCATTTTGTGCCTTTCTTGCTCAGAAAGTGTGAGTTTGACAGCCAAATGCAGCGAATGTCACTAATTAAGATTCAGCTGTTTTTCGGTGTCAAACTGTCTTAGACAATTCCACTTTAGAAACATTCAATCGTGCATGATTTTAAAGGGCAACATGCTTTATTCTGACTCCATATGCAGTTACTGTGAAAATAGGACAAGAATTCATATTGTGAGCAAAATGCAGCAAATGTCACTATATTGAAGAATCAACACAAAATCGACACTTGTATTTTTAAACAGTCACTTTGAGGGATGTAAAATCAAAGCATCTTGTCTTTCCGAAACATTCACACGTGTGTATATCAAGTGGAATTGTCATTCAAAAGAAAGATTGATGCAATAAAACAAATTAATCTTAAGTGATGACGCTCATTTGGTTTCACTGTCAAAATCACACTACATGAGCAAGACAAGCACAAAACACTTTTACTTGCCACAATTATTGAAAAGAAGTCAAATTAAACCATGTTGTCTTTCAAAAACATTTACAGTTGAATTTTCCTAAAACGGAATTGTCATTCTAAGACAGTTTGACACATAAAAACAAATGAATCTTAAGTGGTGAAATTCATTTGATTTTAATGACAGAATAACAGTGTATGAGCCAAACAAGAACAACATCAACACTTGTATTTTTCACAATCATTGATAAAGAAGTCAAATCAAACCAGGTTGTCCATTATAAAGATTCACAGTTGAATGTTTGTGGAATTGTCATTATAAAACAGTTTGACACATACAAAAAATGAATCTTAAATGGTGACATTCATTTTACAAGTGAGACAAGCACTTAAACACTTGTATGTTTCACAGTAACTGTGATTGGTCAAATTAAAACTTTTTTTTTTTTTAAGCATCCAGAAGCATGACTGCTTCTCAAGTGGAACTGTCATTCTAAGACAGTTTGACTCATAAAAACAAATGAACCTTAAATAGTGACATTCATCTGATTTTACTGACAACACATAAAAACACATGAATCTCAAATGGTGCCGCTCATTTGATTTGACTGTCAAAATCACTACATATGAGTAACAGGAGCACAATATGAACGCTTGTATTTTTCACAGTCACTGTGAAGGATGTAAAATTAAAACAAGTTGTCCTTTAAAAGCATTCACATTTGAGTGTTTCTAAAGTGGAATTGTCAGTCTAAGACAGCATGACAGATAAATACACATGAATCTCAAATGGTGACGCTCATTTGGTTTCACTGTCAAAATCACACTACATGAGCGAGACAAGCACAAGATGAATACTTGTATTTCTCACAATAACTCTGAAGGATATCAAATTAAAATATGTTGTCCTTCATAAACATGCACAGATGAATGTTTCTAAAGTGGAATTGTCATTCTAAGACAGTTTGACAAATAAATACACATGAATCTTGAATGATGACGCTCATTTGATTTTACTGTCAAAATCACTACATGTGAATAACAGGAGCACAAAATGAGCACTTGTATTTTTCACAGTAACTGTGAATTAGGTGAAATTAAAATATGCTGTCCTTCATAAACATGCACAGATGAATGTTTCTAAAGTGGAATTTTCATTCTAAGACAGTTTGACACATAAAAATACTTTATTCTTAAATGGTGATGCTCATTTGATTTTGCTGTCAAAATCACTACATCTGAGTGACAGGAGCACAAAATAAGCACTTGTATTTTTCACAGTCACTGTGAGGGAAGTAGATTCAAAGCATGTTGTCTTTCAAAAACATTCACACTTGCCTGTGTCTCAAGTGGAATTGTCATTCTTCGACAGTTTGGCACATCAAAACAAATGAATCTTAAATGGTGACGCTCATTTGGTTTCACTGTCAAAATCACACTACATGAGCGAGACAAGCACAAGATGAATACTTGTATTTCTCACAATAACTCTGAAGGATATCAAATTAAAATATGTTGTCCTTCATAAACATGCACAGATGAATGTTTCTAAAGTGGAATTGTCATTCTAAGACAGTTTGACAAATAAATACACATGAATCTTGAATGATGACGCTCATTTGATTTTACTGTCAAAATCACTACATGTGAATAACAGGAGCACAAAATGAGCACTTGTATTTTTCACAGTAACTGTGAATTAGGTGAAATTAAAATATGCTGTCCTTCATAAACATGCACAGATGAATGTTTCTAAAGTGGAATTTTCATTCTAAGACAGTTTGACACATAAAAATACTTTATTCTTAAATGGTGATGCTCATTTGATTTTGCTGTCAAAATCACTACATCTGAGTGACAGGAGCACAAAATAAGCACTTGTATTTTTCACAGTCACTGTGAGGGAAGTAGATTCAAAGCATGTTGTCTTTCAAAAACATTCACACTTGCCTGTGTCTCAAGTGGAATTGTCATTCTTCGACAGTTTGGCACATCAAAACAAATGAATCTTAAATGGTGACGCTCATTTGGTTTCACTGTCAAAATCACACTACATGAGCGAGGCAAGCACAAGATGAACACTTGTATTTCTCACAATTATTTAAAAAGAAGTCAAATTAAAACATGTTGTCCTTCATAAACATGCACAGATGAATGTTTCTAAAGTGGAATTGTCATTCTAAGACAGTTTGACACAATAAAACAAACGAATCTTAAATGGGGATGCTCTGTCAAATTTTTGACAGTTTCACTGTCAAAATCACATTCCATGAAGAAGACAAGCACAACATCATCACTTGTATTTCTCACAATCATTGAAGAGAAATTAACTTAAGGCATGTTGTCCTTTAAAAACATTCACAGTTGATTGGTTCTAAAGTAGAATTGTCATTCTAACATATTTTGATACATAAATACAGCTGAATCTTAAATAGTGACATTCGCTGCATTTGACTGTCAAAATGACACTTTCGGAGCGAGAAAAGCACAGAATGAGACAATATGAACACTTATTGCTTTATCACAGTAACAGCTTATGTAATCAAAATAGACCATGTTGTCCTTCAAAAACATGCACAATTGAATGTTTCTAAAGTGGAAATGTCATTCTAACATATTTTGATATATAAATACAGCTGAATCTTAAATAGTGACATTCACTGCTTCTGATTGTCAAAATGACACTTTCTCATCGAGAAAAGCACATAATGAGACAATATGAATCACTTATTGCTGTTGCCACAGTAGCTACATGCGGAATCAAAATAAACCATGTTGTCCTTCAAAAACATGCACAATTGAATGTTTCTAAAGTGGAATTGACATTCAATGACGTTGATGCATAAATATAGCTGATTTTTAAATAGTGACATTCGCTGCTTTTGACTGTCAAAATGACTCTTTCTGAGTGAGAAAAGCGCAAAATTAGACAATATGAACACTTGTTGCTTTTTTCACAGTATCTCTAGGACATGTTGTCCTTCAAAAACATGCACAACTGAATGTTTCCAAAGCGAAATCGTCATTCTGGAACAGTTTGGCATGTAACAAGTGCTGAATCTTCAATAGTGACATTCATCTGATTTTACTTTCAAAATCACATTCTTTGAGCGAGACAAGCACAACATCAACACCATCAACATTTTTCACAGTAACTATGAAGGATTTCAAATTAAAACATGTTGTCCTTTATAAACATTAACATTTAAATGTTTCTAACAAGAGCCCATGATGAACACATATGATTCACAGTAACTGAAAAAGAAGTCAAATGAAACTATATTGTCCTTCAAAAGCATTAACATTTGAGTGTTTCTGAAGTGGAATTGTCATTCTAAGACAGTTTGAGACATAAAAACAAATGAATCTCGAATGGTGATGCTCATTTGGTTTCACTGTTGAAATCACTGTATAAGCGAGACAAACACAACATCAACACCAGTATTTTTCACAGTAACTGTGAAGGATGTCAAATTAAAATATGTTGTCCTTCAAAAGCATTCACATTTGGTGGTAGCAAGTGGTAACACTGTTACCTCACAGCTAGAAGGTCCGTGGTTCGAATCCCGCTGTGGGCGCTGGTGGCGTGTCCTCCACCATGTCTTCAGTGCCTGCTGCTGGGCCTCTCTGTGTGGAGTTTGCATGTTCTCCCCGTGTTCACCTGGGGTTTCCTCCTTAAATTACCCCCACATCAAAACATGCATGGTGATGAAAAACGATGGGTCCCCGGGCGCCGGCAGCCCACCGCTCCTGGTCCACCGTGGAGGAACGATGGACCAAGATGGGTCAAACGCGGAGAAAATAATTTCACGAAGCATGGTGTGTGTGCAGTCTCCTCCCTGAAGCATGTGTGTGCAGTGATCAATAAAGTTAATTTTAATCTTAATCTTAATTTGAGTGTTTCTAAAGTGGAATTGTCATTCTAAGACAGTTACACATAAAAGCAAATGAATCTCTAATGGTGACGATCATGTGATTTTACACTCAAAACCACATTGTGTGAGCAACACAACAACAAAATCAACACACAAATCAAGACAAAGTCAAATTAAACCATGCTGTCCTTCAACAACCATCAACATTTCAAAGTTTCTAAAGTGGAATTGTCATTAGTGGACAGTTTGGCACATAAAGAAACAACAGCTGAATTTTAAAACGGGGTCATTTGTTTTTTCTCTCCAAATCACACGATATAAGCTCGACAAGCTAGCTAGACAAGCATAATGAGCACATGTTTTTGTCACAGTAACTGCAAAGGAAGTCAGATTAACCATGCTGTCCTTCAAAAACATTCACACTTGAAGGTTTCTCAAGTGGATTTTTCATTCTAAGACAGTCTGGAATATAACAGCTGAATCATGGCCATGCTGGCCTTCAAAAACATTCCCATTTGAGTGTTGTTCAGCTGCAGATTTATTTCTGAAACAGTTTGGCACATAAAAACAGCCAAACCTTAAATAGTGACTAGCGATATTAATGCTTCTTCTCTTAAGTTTATATTACCTTCTTGCAATTTGCTGTGTATGTGCAGCAACTGCAATGCAAGTCAAATGAAGCCACATTTTACTTCATGAACATTCAAATTTGAGTGTGTCTGAGATGGACATTTCATTTGAAAAAAAGGTTTGTTTTGTTTATGTGTTCTTGTGTGCTTGTGTGTGTGTGTGTGTGTGTGTGTGTGTGTGTGTGTGTGTGTGTGTGTGTGTGTGTGTGTGTGTGTGTGTGTGTGCTACTACTGTAGAATGTGTACAGTCTGGAGATCTCATGAAGCTCATCTGTTCCATCCGATGAAGCCACAGGTATGATCAAGTAAGCTGAGCAGTGTAGATCACACCCTCCTCAAATGAAAGGGATCCTGGATCGCTGTGTTTCGCTCCATGTCGTTACACAATATGAGGACACTAATGAAAAACAGCAATACAGAAATAAATAATTTCTTTATTATCAAAAATAATAATCCAAATAATATTTTATAGCTACAACTTATACAGCGCTTTCCAGGGTACAACAGTGCAAGTAATTAAATAAATGAATAGATCAATACATACATACATACACATGGCAGTTGACATGCTCACAATCTTTGGCTCCTTTCTTCTCTGAAATGGTAAAACCTTAAACAACATACTCCACTACGAGACCTCTCCAGTTCGCTGTCTCTCTGACTTTCCTCAGCCAAGGTCTAAGGTAATGTGCTCTTCTCAAAGGTACTTAGTGTGTTAATGCTCTCTGTGGTGAGCTCATGTTCTAACCACACTTGTTAAAATTTACTGGCTGGTCATTGTATGTGGGCCACACTGATAGCCTTCAAAAATATCCA
Source organism: Chaetodon trifascialis (assembly GCF_039877785.1). Taxonomy (NCBI): domain Eukaryota; kingdom Metazoa; phylum Chordata; class Actinopteri; order Chaetodontiformes; family Chaetodontidae; genus Chaetodon; species Chaetodon trifascialis. Next base: position 466,564 of record NC_092077.1, on the reverse strand, counting down.
CAGTTGAATGTCTCTGAGCTGGAAGTTTGATACTCAGACCTAATGGCACTTCATAAGAGCTTCACCCAAAATAGTCATGCTCATTTGATTTCAGTGTCAACATCACGTGGCCTCAGAGGCACGTAATACACATTTATTTTATATGGGGAACATTTCCAGTTTAAGCAAAACAAAACCAAGCCATATTTCATTGATACCCACATTTGAGTGCGTCTGAGATGGAAATGGTTTATCAAAGAATCGATAAAAATAAAAGAGAAAGAAAAAAAGAGAATTTAAAATGAGAATAAGGGAGCAGTACTGGGACAGTACTGGGATGTCCCTCAGTAAATTAATAAATCACCTCAGGGATGTGCCATATCATAACATATATTCATAATAATGCCAGTATAATTTCTGTGATTACAAAATTCATATTGTCTCATCTCTCATCTCGTCGTCTTCTGCTTATCAGGGTCTGGGTCGCAGGGGCAGCAGCCTCAGCAAGGAAGCCCAGATAGCCCTCTCTGCAACCACTTCCACCAGTTCCTGCTGAGAGATCCCACAGCGTTCCCAGGTCAACCGAGAGACATAATCCCTCCAGCTTGACAAGTTGAAAAAATCTTTTCGTTTGTATGGAACTACAGTTTATCTTTGTGGATTGTTTTGATGCCAAATTGACAAGAAGACTGCCGACATATAATGCCTTTTATCTTGTATTTCTGGAGTAATGTGTTTTTGCGGACATATAAGGAATTGTTAATACATCAAATTTCTTGAAGGGATATATATATATATAATTTTTAATTTTTTAAGGCTTTATCACAACCACAGAAACACTAGGTAACTGCTTAAGTATGGCAGAGTAGTCTGACAGCTTAGTTATTGGTTTGATTAATGGTTTACAGTCTAATAATTTGTTTGTATTGAATACTGACAGTATACTGACAGCTACAAAAGCTAATATTTTACTCTATTTATCTCCTCTTTTTGCGCTGCTGAACACTGCCTAAATGCTGCATGTCCTGTGCCGTTAACATTATCAGGGACTCTTCACATCCCTACCTACTGTTCATTTATACATATACATGTGCTGTACATGTATACATATATCTACTTTTTACTATTTTCTACCCTGTGCTGAGCCTGCTGTAATAGAAATTTCATTCAGTATACACCTGCTGTTTACTGAAAGTTTGTCTATGTCTCTTTTTGTCAGCTGCTGTGTGTCTACAGTGTATCTAGTGCCAAGAAGAGAAAAACAACTTTCTCATTGGTGTGTTTAATGTTTTGCGTGTCAAAAGTGATTTAATTCATTTTTGTGACTGCTCTTATGAGCTCAGACTCAAATGCTAATAGTTACATGGGTGCTGAAATACTACCACCCTGTTGCACTGACCTCCACCATCATGAAGTGCTTTGAAAGGCTCGCCATGCAACAAATAAAATCCAGCCTCCCCCCTCTGCTGGACCCATTTCAGTTTGAATTCCAGGCCAACTGGTTCACTGATGATGCAGTCTCCTCTGCTTTCCACTCAGCCCTTGCCCACCTGGACACAAGAGTTCGAGGAATTCTAAGATTTTCTAATAATGACGTCACTATTTTAGCCTTAAGATGCTTTGTTGTGAATATGGGCCCAACTCTATATCTTCTCCTTTTATTAAAGAAACTAAATAGCCTTAAGTTATTTAGCATGTCATGTCTGTCTCTACATGGTCGCACGTTTACAATTCTCCCTTGTGTGTGTGTGCATGACATACACACACACACACACACACACACACACACACACACACACAGACATGTGTGCACCCACCCACCAGCGGGCAGAGAGTGCTTTTTCACTGAATACATGTGGTCCACGATTTGGTTTTATTTTCTATATAGCGCCAGATCACAACATAAGTCATTTGAGCATACTTTTCCTATAGAACAGGTATATACCTTGTGCCTTTATTAAACAAACTTAATAGCCTTGTCTTATTTATCTCATTTACAGGAAGGCATGTCATTTCTATCTCTACATTGTCGCACGTTTACACTTCTCCTCTGCTCTCTGTATCACGCATGGCGGAGTTCCGCCCCGATGTCCGTCTGCGACCCACTTTTGGACCGTGACCCGCCAGTTGAGAATCACTGATTTAGAGGACAGTTAAGAAAATCACCACATAGCAATGGCCTTGCAGATACAGAGAGCATTAAGAGTGCATGATAAATTTACCTGGAGTTCATTAAATTCATCATACGTAGTGACAACAAATCAGCCCTTCTTGCATGTTATCCTTCCTCTGTTATGAAATATTGCACATTTACACAAAAATTTGTATTACGTATCTCAGTGGAGCCAAACTGTGAGACTGCACCTTCAACATGTTCAGAGGAACACGGCAAGTTGCCTTTACTTTGTGAGGCAGGAGGACCAAGCTGATAAATAGGCCTCAAAATGTCTTTCTGAAAGAGTGAAACATACATTTTTAAAATTCTTCAAATAACGTACTGATAACTCTTTCAGAAGCAAATTTAATCTATTCAAGGTACATGTCTGTCCTCACTCATGTACATTCTGAATCTCCTCATCAGTATTCTGAATAGCAGATGCTGGAATAAAATACCATCCCTCTAAATTTATGTAAAACATATACACATTTTAGAGACACAATTCACTGAAATAAGACATGTCCATGCAGTCTCACAGTTTGGCTTCACTGAGATATGTAATACAAATTTTTGTGGAACTGTGCAATATTTCATAACAGAGGAAGGACAACACACAAGAAGGGCTGATTTGTTGTCACTAGGTATGATGAATTTAATGAACTCGTAATCACTGACAAGACTTTATTGATCCCACACCAGGTAAATTTATCATGCACTCTTAATGCTCTCTGTATCTGCAAGGCCATTTCTATGTGGTGATTTTTTTTCTCAACTGTACTCTAAATCAGTGATTCTCAACTGGACGGTCACGGTCCAAAAGTGGGTCGCAGACGGACATCGGGGCGGAACTCCGCCGTGCCCGATACAGAGAGCAGAGGAGAACACAGGCGCGCGCGCGCGCACCTATCCAGAGAGCAAAGGAGAATTGTAAATGTGCGACCATGTAGAGACAGACATGATATGCCGTCCTGTAAATGAGATAAATAACATAAGGATTTTTAGTTTGTTTAATAAAAGGACAAGATATAGACCTGGGCTCGTATTCACAAAGCATGCTAAGACTAAAAGTAGCTCTCAGTGACGCCATTCCTCGAAAATCTCTGAATTCTTCGAATTCTAAGATTTTTCTTAGAATTTTCCCTTGGTAAGATAAAAGTTATTCACAAAGCGTCTTAGGCCTTAAGAGGGCTCCTAAGGTGAAAAACTGTTAAGAGCCTCCTCCTAACAGAGGAGGACGTTTAAGAAGCCTAAGTGTGTCTTAAACAGACAAATATTGCAGCAAATATTGCAGCACGTACCAGCGCTTCTCACACTCGTCGCACGTGCGTAAAAGGAGAGGGAACGACGCATTGATCTGCTGGGCAATGCGCTCCCAAGTCTGCCTCTTCCCTTTGGTTGTAATCCAGTTTCCCTCTGAATACTGTTTTATTTTCATCCACGAGCTGTGCCAACAGCAGGCACTGCTCTTGTGTACAGTTTGGCTTTCTTGTTCTCTTTTCGTTCACTGTTTTGGTCATTCTTCCAAATCTAACCGTCTTTTACAAGGAGGCCAGCAAACACAGGAATTGCTGACAGCTGAGTCTGTGTCCACCATTCATATCAAATACATTAAGTAGTAAAATTAACAGCATGGACAGTAAATGTTACAATAAGCTAATCAATATAATCAGCATGTGAATGAGGTACGTTCAAACATTTTGAAGCTGTGTCGCAATTAATTTAATTTTGCTGACGTTCATCATCATGACATAAAATTAATGTCACGATTACACATTTCTTAATACAGTCCAAGTTATATGATCGGTTGATTTTACTGTCCATTCATTACTAGGAGCGTTTTTTTTTTTTTCCAATCACAGTTTCTAGACGAATACGTCATACCTAGCAACGGGATCAACCACACCTCCTCACTGAGATAAAAGTTGCTCCCAGACACTTCCTGAATCACTCTTAAGCTAAGATTCCTTGCTCGGAATTTGAAGGCTAAGTTAGGAGCTCTGTTAGTGAATACGAGCCCTGTTCTATAGGAGAGATATTCTCAAATGACTTATGTTGTGAGCTGGCGCTATATAGAAAATAAAATTAGATAAAATTCACTTGACCTTCAAACTGCAACCTGAATGTTCAACCTTTCCACAGAATTTTGTCTTGGCTGATTTTTAAAAATTCAAATCATTATATTAATTGTTATTGTTAAATTTCAACAATAAAATTAAGTCTATAGATGGGCTACGGGTCAAAGTCAAAAATCAACTTTGTGTCGATAACACCACATGTACAGGACATAAAGAGGGGTCCAAGTAAGTCCCCTGTGTGTGAAACAGTAGAGGCAATGCTGGGCTTTCTTTGCCACTGATGCAGTGTTTCTTGTTCAAGAGAGGTCCTCAGTAATTTGGTGCTGCTCACCCTCTCACAGTAGAATGATTTGTGGTAAGTGCTGAGGGATGACAGTGTTGGATGGTAAACTGACATCTGTGAACAACATTCTCATGTAAGATTCTCTTGTGTCCAGGTGGGCGAGAGCTGAGTGGAGAGCAGAGGAGACTGCATCATCAGTGGACCGGTTGGCCTGGAATGCAAACTGAAATGGGTCCAGGAGAGGAAAGAGGCTGGAACTTATTTGTTGCATGGCGAGCCTTTCAAAGCACTTCATGATGGTAGAGGTCAGTGCAACAGGGCAGTAGAGTTTCAGCACCCATGTAACTATTAGCAATTGAGTCTGAGCTCATAAGAGCAGTCACAAAAATGAATTAAATCACTGTTGACATGCTAAACATAAAACACACTGATGGGAAACTTGTTTTTCTTTTCATGGCAATAGATATACTACAGACACACAGCAACTGATAAAAAGAGACATAGACTTTATTGTCATTCAGTAAACAGCAGGTGTATACTGAATGAAATTTCTATATCCAGCAGGCTCAGCACAGGGTAGAAAATAGTTAAAAAGTATATATGTGTATATATATATATACAGCATATGTAGAAATGAACAGTAAGGTGGTGAAAATATTTACAATTATCGTAAAGAATGTTAAAATAAATGATGGTATAGTTTTGTGGTGCAAAGATGCTCATTTAGAGTTCAATAGTCTGATGGCCTGAGGGAAAAATCTGTTGCAGAACCTGATGGTCCTGCAGCGAATGCTGACCGTCAGGGAGGACCCAGGACAAGCTGGAGGGATTATGTCTCTCGGTTGGCCTGGGAACGCCTTGGGATCCCTCAGCAGGAGCTGGTGGCTGCGGAGAGGGCTGTCTGGGCGTCGTTGCTGAGGCTGCTACCCCCGCGACCCAGACCCCGATAAGTAGAAGACGACGAGATGAGAGACAAGACAATATGAATTTTGTAATCACAGAAATTGTACTAGCACTATTGTGAATATATGATATGATATGCCACATCCCTGAGGTGATTTATTAATTTACTGAGGAACATCCCAATACTGTCTTAGTACTGCTCCCTTATTCTCATTTTAAGTTCTCTTTATTTTCTTTCCATCTCAGACACACTCAAATGTGAGTATCAATGAAGTATGGCTTAGTTTTGTTTTTCTTAAATTGGAAATGTTCCCCGCATAAAACAAATGTGTATTTGGTGCCTCTGACACAGAGGCCATGTGATGTTGACACTGAAATCAAATGAGCATGACTATTTTGGGTGAAGCTCTTATGAAGTGCCATTAGGTCTGAGTATCAAACTTCCAGCTCAGAGACATTCAATTGTGGATATTTTTGAAGGGTATCAGTGTGGCCCACATACAATGACCAGCCAGTAAATTTTAACAAGTGTAGTTACAACATGAGCTCACCAGAGAGAGCCTCTCTGGTGACCTCTTACATCCTCTTTGCCTGTTATTAAAAACACTAAGTACCTTTGAGAAGAGCACATTACCTTGGCTGAGGAAATTCAGAGAGACAGCGAACTGGAGTAGTCTCGTAGTGGAGTACGTTGTCTTAGGTTTTACCATTTCAGAGGAGAAAGGAGCCAAAGATTGTGAGCATGTCAACTGCCATGTGTATGTATGTATGTATTGATCTATTCATTTATTTCATTACTTGCACTGTTGTACCCTGAAAAGTGCTGTATAAGTTGCAGCTATAAAATATTATTTTGATTATTATTTTTGATAATAAGGAAATTATTATTTCTGTATTGCTTTTTTTCATTAGTGTCCTCATATTGTGTGTAACGACATGGAGGGAAACACTGTGATCCAGGATCCCTTTCATCTGAGGAGGGTGTGATCTACACTGCTCAGCTTACTTGATCATACCTGTGGCTGCATCGGATGGAACAGATGAGATCTCCAGACTGTACACATTCTACAGTGGTAGTACACACACACACAAGCACACAAGAACACATAAACAAAACAAACCTTTTTTTCAAATGAAATGTCCATCTCAGACACACTCAAATGTGGATGCTCATGAAGTAAAATCTGGCTTCATTTGATTTACATTGCAGTTGCTGCACATACACAGCAAATCGTGAGAAAGAAATACAAACTTACGAGAGGAAGCATTAATATCACTAGTCACTATGTAAGGTTTGGCTGTTTTTATGTGCCAAACTGTTTCAGAAATAAATCTTCAGCTGAACAACACTCAAATGGGAATGTTTTTGAAGGTCAGCATGGCGTGACATGATTCAGCTGTTGTTATATCCCAGATTGTCTTGGAATGAAAAATCCATTTGAGAAACCTTCAAGTGTGAATGATTTTGAAGGACAGCATGGTTAATCTGACTTCCTCTGCAGATACTGTGACAAAAACAACATGTGCTCATTATGCTTGTCTAGCTAGCTTGTCAAGCTTATATTGTGTCATTTGAAGAGAAAAAAAAACAAATGACCCCATTTTATAAATCAACTGTTGTTTCTTTATGTGCCACATTAGAGATTCTTTTTTTTTTACGTGTCAAACTATCTTAGAATGACAATTCCACTTTAGAAACATTCAATTGTGCAAGTTTTTGAAGGACAACATGGTTTATTTTGATTCCGTCAATTTTGACGGTCTAATGCAGCGAATGTCACTATTTAAGATTCAGCTGTGGTAATTTTTCAAACTATGTTAGAATGACAATTCCACTTTAGAAACATTCATTTATACATATTATTGAAGGACAACACAGTTTATTTTGATTCCGTATGCAGTTACTGTGAAACAAGCAACAAGTGTTCATATTGCTCTCTATGTGCTTTTCTCCCTCTGAAAGCGTCAATTTTGATGGTCTAATGCAGCGAATGTCATGATTTAAGTGGTATGCATTTACTGTGACAAAAGCAACATGTGTTCATATTGCTCTTTATGTGCTTTTCTCGCTCTGAAAGCGTCATATTGACAGTCAAATGCACCGAATGTCACTACTTCTCTCTGTCCCTCTCCAGCTCTCTCCTGCTTGGTGTGTCACATGTTTAGCTACTCCTCTGCCTCCTTTAGTGATACTGGTACGTGTAATAAATGTAGTTTATTTGGTGAGTTGGAGGCGAGGCTTAGTGAATTGGAAGCTCGGCTCCGCACCATGGAAACAAAACCATTAGCTATAGTTAGCCAGGCCCCCGTAGTCGGTGCGGACCGACCAAGTGCAGCTCCGGCTAGCCGTCCCTCGACAGCTCCCGAGCAGCCGGGAAACCAGGGAAGCTGGGTGACTATTCGAAGGAAGCATAGTCCCAAGCTGAAGCCCATGGGTCACTACCAACCGCTTCATGTTTCTAACAGGTTCTCCCCACTCGGCGACACACCCGCTGAAAAACCAACTCTGATTATTGGCAGCTCCATTTTGAGAAATGTGAAGTTAGCGACACCAGCGACCATAGTCAAATGCCTGCCGGGGGCCAGAGCGGGCGACGTCGAATCAAATTTGAAACTGCTGGCTAAGGATAAGCGTAAATACCGTAAGATTGTTATTCACGTCGGCGGTAATGACACCCGGTTACGCCAATCGGAGGTCACTAAAATTAATGTGGAATCGGTGTGTACATATGCTAAAACGATGTCGGACTCCGTAGTTTTCTCTGGACCCCTGCCAAATCTGACCAGTGATGATATGTTTAGCCGCATGTCATCGTTCAATCGCTGGCTGTCGAGGTGGTGTCCAGCAAACGGTGTGGGCTTCATTGATAATTGGCAGACTTTCTGGGGAAGACCTGGTCTGATTAGGAGAGACGGCATCCATCCCACTTTGGAGGGAGCAGCTCTCATCTCTAGAAATCTGACCGATTTTATTTATGAACCTAACCCCTGACAACTCAGAGTTGAGACCAGGAGGCAGAGCTGCAGTCCTACACGCTTCTCTGCGCCTCCATTAGAGCAGTTACCCACCCAACACTCCATAGAGACTGTGTCTGCCCCCCGACCACGTAAACTAAGTAAACCAAAAGTACAGAGAAGAGGAGTTAAACATAAGAATCTAATTAAAATTAGAACAACCTCTGCAATAGTACAAGAAGATAGGAGAATTAAATGTGGACTCCTTAACATCAGATCTCTGTCCTCTAAAGCTGTTCTAGTAAATGAGTTAATATCAGACCATAATGTTGATTTATTTTGTCTGACTGAAACCTGGCTGTGTCCTGAAGAGTATGTGAGCCTAAATGAAGCTACTCCTCCGAGCCATATTAATACTCACATTCCTCGAGGCAGCGGCAGAGGAGGTGGAGTTGCAGCCATTTTTGACTCAAGCCTTTTGATCAACCCTAAACCTAAACTCGACTACAACTCATTTGAAAGCCTTGTTCTCACTCTTTCTCATGAGAAATGGAAAACAGTGCAGCCACTTTTATTTGTTGTAGTATACCGCTCTCCTGGTCCTTACTCCGAATTTATAGCTGAGTTCTCGGAGTTTCTATCAAGCTTAGTTCTTGAAGCAGATAAAGTAATTATTGTAGGTGACTTTAATGTACATGTCGACGTTGATAATGACAGCCTTAGCACTGCGTTTATCTCAGTATTAGACTCAGTTGGCTTCCGCCAGAATGTACATGAACCGACTCACTGTTTTAACCACACCCTCGACCTTGTTCTGACATATGGCACTGAAATCGAAGACTTAATAGTCTCCTCACAGAATCCTCTTTTATCAGACCATCATTTAATAACTTTCGAATTCATATTACCAGACTACCAGCCAGTAGGCAAAAATTCTTATACCAGACTCCTGTCTGATAGTGCTGTAGCTAAATTTAAGGATATGATCCCATCAGTATTTAATTCAATGCCATGTCTCAATACAACAGAGGAGTCTTATGCTAACGTTAGTCCCTCCCAGATTGACTTCCTGGTTGATAGTGCTACAGGATCGTTGCGTATGACACTTGACTCTGTTGCTCCCCTAAAAAAGAAGAAAATTAAACATAGGAGGTTAGCTCCATGGTATACTCCTCAAACCCGCAAATTAAAGCAAACTTCACGGAAAATAGAAAGGAAATGGCGTTCTACCAATTTGGAAGAATTTCGGTCCGCCTGGCAAGACAGTCTTAAAATATACAGGAAAGCCCTCCGCAGTGCCAGGGCAGCCTATTACTCTGCACTAATAGAGGAAAATAAGAACAATCCCAGGTTTCTCTTCAGCACTGTAGCCAGGCTGACAGAGAGCCATAATTCTGTTAAACCATGTATTCCTTTAGCTCTGAACAGTAATGACTTCATGAGCTTCTTTAATGATAAAATTCTAACTATTAGAGACAGAATTCATCGACTCCTGCCGTTAACAGGTACTGTTTTGTCTTCAAACGCAGAAATCATAGAAACTGTTACTCAGTCTGTCGCAGTTTTAGACTGTTTTACTCCTGTTGACCTTCACCAACTAATTTCAATAATTTCATCATCAAAATCATCTACCTGTATTTTAGATCCTATCCCGACTAAGCTGTTTAAAGAAGTATTACCTCTAATTGACTCTTCAGTTTTAGACATGATCAATCTCTCTTTATCAACAGGCTACGTACCACAGTCCTTTAAAGTAGCTGTGATAAAACCGCTACTGAAGAAGCCTACTCTTGATCCAGGGGTTTTAGCCAACTATAGACCGATATCCAACCTTCCCTTTCTCTCAAAAACTCTTGAGAAAGCAGTTGCCAATCAGCTGTGCGACTTTCTAAACAATAATAGTTTATTCGAGGATTTCCAGTCAGGATTTAGAGTGCATCATAGCACAGAGACAGCACTGGTTAAAGTTACAAATGACCTTCTAATTGCATCTGATAAAGGATTTGTCTCTGTACTAGTCTTACTGGATCTTAGTGCTGCATTTGACACCATTGACCATGGCATCCTATTGCAGACACTGCAACATTTCGTTGGCATTAAGGGAACTGCGCTAAGCTGGTTTAAATCCTACTTGTCAGATCGCTCTCAGTTTGTACGCGTTAATGACGACTCCTCTGTGCTCACTAAAGTCAGCTATGGAGTTCCGCAGGGTTCTGTGCTTGGACCAATTCTATTCACCTTATATATGCTTCCTTTAGGTAAGATTATCAGGAAGCACTCAGTAAATTTTCATTGCTATGCAGATGATACCCAGCTATATTTATCAATGAAACCGGAAGAAACCAGTCAGTTAACTAGACTACAAGCATGTCTTCATGACATAAAGACCTGGATGACCTGCAATTTTCTGATGCTAAACTCGGACAAAACTGAAGTTATAGTAGTAGGCCCTAAACATCTTAGAAGGTCACTTTCTGATGACATAGCAGTTATGGATGGCATTGCGCTGGCCTCCAGCACCACTGTAAAGAATCTGGGAGTTATCTTTGACCAAGACATGTCCTTTCACTCCCATGTAAAACAAATTTCAAGGACTGCCTTTTTTCACCTACGTAATATCGCAAAAATCAGGCATATTTTGTCTCAAAATGATGCAGAAAAACTAGTCCATGCATTCGTAACTTCCAGGCTGGATTATTGCAATTCTTTACTATCAGGCTGCCCAAATTCGCTGCTGAATATTCTCCAGTTGCTCCAGAACGCTGCAGCACGTGTTCTGACAAAAACCAGGAAGCAAGATCATATTTCTCCAATACTCGCCACTTTGCACTGGCTCCCTGTAAAGTTTAGAATAGAGTTTAAAATTCTCCTCCTTACTTACAAAGCCATAAATGGCCAGGCACCTTCTTATCTTAAAGAGCTCATAGTACCTTATTGCCCTACTCGAACACTGCGTTCCCAGAATGCAGGTCTACTTATGGTTCCTAAAGTCTCAAAAAGCAGAACAGGAGTCAGAGCATTTAGCTATCAAGCTCCTCTCCTGTGGAACCATCTTCCAGTCTTTGTCCGGGAGGCAGACACTGTCTCTACATTTAAGAGTAGGCTTAAAACTTTCCTTTTTGATAAAGCTTATAGTTAGGGCTGGCTCAGGCTTGTCCTGGACCAGCCCCTAGTTATGCTGCTATAGGATTAGACTGTCGGGGGACATCCAAAGATACACCGAGCTCCTCCGTCCTTCTGTCCCTCTCCATCCGCACGCTCTCATGTCCTACCACGGCGTGTTACTAACTTAGCTCCTTCCCCGGAGTCTCTGTGCTTTGTCGTCTTGCAGGTTCCCATGGACAGTGGCTGAATCTGGATTGTGGATTTCAGCTGCATCTCCTGCCTTGGCCCTGCCTGACATCCACTGAAACTGCTACTGCTGTTATTACATCCACTGTCACTGTTACTGTGACTGCATGTCTGTCTCTCTGTCTCTGTCTCTCTCTGTCTCTCTCTCTCTCTCTCTGACTGCTTTTCTGTCTGTCTGTCTGTCTGTCTGTCTGTCTGTCTGTCTGTCTGTCTGTCTGTCCCTCTCTTGCTCTTCCTCTCTCACCCAACCGGTCGAGGCAGATGGCCGCCCACCCAGAGTCTGGTTCTGCTCGAGGTTTCTGCCTGTTAAAAGGAAGTTTTTCCTCGCCACTGTCGCCAAGTGCTTGCTCATGGGGGAATTGTTGGTTTCTTTGTAGATAAAAGAGCTTGGTCTGTACCAGCTCTATATGGAAAGTGTCCTGAGACAACTTCTGTTGTGATTTGGCGCTATACAAATAAATTGAATTGAAAAAACTATTTAAGATTCAGCTGTGGTGATTTATCAAACTATGTTAGAATGACAATTCCACTTTAGAAACATTCACTTGTGCATAGTTTTGAAGGACAACACAGTTTATTTTGATGCCATATGCAGTTACTGTGAAACAAACAACAAGTGTTCATATTGTCTCATTGTGTGCTTTCTCGCTCTCAAAGCATCAATTTTGACGGTCTAATGTAATGAATGTCACTATTTAATATTCAGCTGTGGTGATTTACCAAACTATGTTAGAATGACAATTCCACTTTAGAAACATTCATTTATGCATATTATTGAAGGACAACATCGTTTATTTTGATTCCGTATGCAGTTACAGTGAAAACAGCAACATGTGTTCATATTGTCTCATTGTGTGCTTTTGCGCTCTTAAAGCGTCAATTTTGACGGTCTAATGCAGCGAATGTCACTATTTAAGATTCAGCTGTGGTGATTTATCAAACTATGTTAGAATGACAATTCCACTTTGGAAACATTCATTTATGCATATTATTGAAGGACAACATAGTTTATTTTGATTCCGTATGCAGTTACAGTGAAAACAGCAACATGTGTTCATATTGTCTCATTGTGTGCTTTCGCGCTCTTAAAGCGTCAATTTTGACAGTCTAATGCAGCGAATGTCACTATTTAAGATTCAGCTGTGGTGATTTACCAAACTATGTTAGAATGACAATTCCGCTTTAGAAACATTCAGCTGTGCATATTATTGAAGGACAACATGGTTTATTTTGATTCCGTATGCCTTTACTGTGAACTCCTTGAGTTTTCCTCCACTCAGTTTGAGTGCGCCTTTTATCGTTTTCCACTCCTTTTGAGTGCGTCTTTTGTTTGTTTCCATTTCCGCTCGGTGAGCATGTTTTGTGTTCTCGTTTTGTTAATAAATTAGTTCTTGATTCATTTAAGTCCTGTCTCCCGGTCTGCATTACTGGGTCCAGTTAGTTATTGGCTTACCAGCCTAACAATGATAGCAGATAAGATACTATCCCTCTAAATTTATGTAAAACATACATGCATTTCAGAGACACAATTCACTGAAATAAGACATGTCCCCAACAATGTCCTCAGTATCTGACACACTGGCAGTTTCCTGTATGGTAGGTATGGTAGGTGGTGCAAAAATGTAAAGGAACATTTAGAGCTGGTATCTTTGAATGAGCCACAACTTACATGTCTGTGTTTACTGGACCTTTGGCAAGTAAGGTTAAATGAAGATTTTAAAATGAACAGTTTTGCATGGTCTCACTGGGCAGTTAAAAGTGCTAATTTAATCTGCCACACAGGTGTTCACTTGCATTTTCATGTTGCTATTGCCATATCCTGTGCAACTCACAATGTCCCACTTCTGTCATGCCTAGGAATGTGGACCACATTTTTTCAAAAGCACTTTTGCCACTTTTGCTGATCACAGACTCACAATAGCCCACTATGGTGAGAATGCAGCACATCAAAAAAAAAATTTAAGAAAAATGCCTGCTTTCTACCTATTCCAACAGACATGAAAATACAAGTGAACGGATTCTCTGCAAGTGAAACTGCAATATTACATCTTAAAAATCAATTCCACATATATCCACCATGAAACTAACAGTGTAACGTTACTGATATATGGCACATTAGCCTGTAATAAGTTCAGTCATGCCTGCAAATGGGGACCATGTTTGTTCCAAAAGCACCTTTGCAAGACTTGCTAATCAAACACAATTTCATCAGCGAAAGAAAGACGACAAAGTGCTATCAATTTAGCCTATGTCCCAGAGAGGATAATCTAAGTGAGTCAGATCATATTAAACCGCTTACCTTGCTAACGTTGACTTGACCTGACCAGCAAGGGAAGATGGGCTGGAACAACAGCAAAGTCCAGAGAAGTCAGAGGGTCTATGGGGGCAGAGACGTTGACCGAGAATACTTCAAAGATGTCTTTGATGTGTTGGATGAACTGCACATCAAAGATGTTTCTATTCTGGAGTCCAAGTGGAGTTTTTTTTTTTCTTTGTCAGAGGATTGTAAATGCATTGCACATTTGAGTACAGGTTGTGAACAGAAAGAGCACTTGCATTCAAACATCTTGATGCATCATTCAAACAACACATTAACTATGCACTGCGAGTCCTTGGTAATGTCAAGAGAGACAGCACTCACTGTCCTCGTCTGAATTTTTTGGACATTGTTACAGCCCATCTTCAGTTACCAGCAAGGTCAAGTCAATGTTAGCAAAGTAAGCACTGTAATATGATTGGAATCATTAAGATTATCCATGCATTTATGCTTCAAATGGCCAGAGTTCAGACCATGTCCTAGTTTCATGCTAGATGTGTGCCAGTTTGAGGTGAAGCAGTTGTGAAGTTGAAGTCTTGCAAAGGTGCTTTTGGAAAAAACGTGGTCCCCATTTGCAGACATGACCGAACTTATTGCAGGTGTAGCAGAACCGGCCTTTAACTGACCCCTTCTTTCCCTCCTTTTCTGGTGATAATCAAGGGAAATGGAGGTGTAAACCCGCCAACCGATTGAATTATAGACCGTCTGGTTTACCTATAATGCAATCTGGTTTCGAAGAGAGACAGGAAGTCTGGTTCAGTAAACTACTTTACTCAAACACTGAAGAAAGAAAGCCAAAAGGTCAACGCCTATCTCTAAATCAGGATGTCCCACTCTATGCTAATTACTTCCCCGATAGCCCGAGGACTCCATGCAACAAGGCTGCCTGAAGAGACAAATGGCAGGCCTCTGAGGAATCCGCGAACATCAGCAAATGCTGATGGTCGTAAACCGGACATCCCTTGAAGCAACTAGTGACTCACGTTTGTGTGTTTTCCTCAACACTCCAAGATAACCAGATTTTATGTCAAACTTAACTTTTCATGTTTTCAACTTACAGGACTCGGGGTACGCATAATATTGATGTTTTTCCCGTATCTCTGACCCGAAGTATGACCAAGTTGTGATTTTAACGGTTTTATAAAAGTTGTATGAATTGTCACCACAAACTATACTGCCATCCAGAGTTTCCTAACCGTCAGATTGAATATGCTTGACTTGGTACATTTATCGATAAGTAACCGTAATCGTGATAATCAATTTTTGACAAATATAATCTGCCTCTCTTTATTCCTACCTTTATTTTTGTATTAGTTATTCATTGAGTTATTATACCTGTTGGGATAAAACTGTACCATGATTATCATTTAATGTTTTCACCCAACCATAGAAAGTGTCTAATGCATGCTGTGAGCAATGTTGAAATGCCATTGAAAATTGGTCATTGAAATTATATGTGATTGACCATAGTGAGAAGCAGATGAGCCCCTCGTATGATTCTTTGATTAGTTCAGCTCCATGAGGCGAGATTACACCGCGCGTCACAAAGATTCGATGGCCTGCCTTTCGACACGCCCCGGAGCGACCTTTAAAAACTGCGTGTAGTGCGCGTTTCAGTAGTAGATTAGTAGATTTTCAGTAGATTTTTGTTTCTGTTAGTTGGTTTTAGTCCTGTTCTTTTGTTTTCTTTTCACGTCTAGTTACTCTCAGCTGAGTTATTTTCTTTGCTTTTGTCTTAAGTTTTGCACAGTCATTTTGCTCCTTAAGTTTTCGTCTTCGAGCTACTCCAAGCCATTCCGGGTAGCATAAATAATCTTCAGAAGACGTATTCTTATAATTTGCCGTAAACCTTAAAGTTAACTTCCTCTTTAGCCCAACGTTTTGTTTTGTTTTCATTAGTAAATTTAGGCAAGTAATACTAATTTCGTAGCCTTCTTCGACTGGCCATCGAAGAGACTCTTAATTTGTACTATTAGTCTAAAATAATCTGTCACGGACTCAACCGAACCAAACCCTGCGGCCAGCTGTTGATCCTTGGTCCGGTTCACAACCATCCGGAGCAGTCCATCATCTGTAACCGACCGCCGAACCAGTTCCAGAGACGCCCCGTTCCGCACCAGTTTGTCATCTTGGAGGTCTGGGCCTTCCACTAGACCACCAAGCAGATCGAGCCGCGGACGAACATCTGGAACGCCTTCGAGCCAGTTCGGAGCAGAGCACAACGGGACGCCAGCAACCAAGTAGGCACGCTAAGCGGGTTTGAATAAGAGTTGGTCCGTGAGGTTAAGATTAGGTCAATTCGTCCAAATTCTCTCCATTAATCGTCTTTCCCTTAACTCTGCGTTCGCGTCCCCATTATTCCTCTTTAGACTGCCTCTCACTATCGCCAATTTATTTACCCTTGTGTTGCCATAAGTTTCTTGTGTGTTCTGTCATATCACCTCCCATCTTCTGTCTTATTGTTCATGGTACATTACCCATTATCCACAATAGAAAGAAAGCAGGTGGGTTTGTTTTTCTTTTTTTGTTTGGCTGTGCTGCATTCTCACCATAATGGGATTGTGAGTCTGCGATTAGCGAGTCTGGCAAAAGTGCTTTTGAAAAAACGTGGTCCCCATTGTAATGATAAGTGCTAACAAAGTTGTCACCCATAGGTGGCAGCATTGCATCAGTTGGCCATATACAGAATAAATATTGTGACAGCAAGGCATTAGTAAATGTGAGTTACCCAGCGCAAGTATAAGAATAAACAGCAAGCTGAAGCTAGCATAAACTTCTATTTGATGTTTTATTAATGGATAAACAAGAACTTTACATGGTACCAGGAGTGGGGTTAAGAAAGAGAAGCAACAAAATAAAATGGAAGCAGTAAAACCACCAGGTCCATTGAAACTGACTGGAAATATTAGATGCAAGTTGGAGGACTTTCGAACAGCATTTCCAGCTGTATATTATGGCAGTTGGAGTGGATCAACAAGCAGAGGAAAGAAAAATGCTGCTCACCATCGCCTGCCTAGAAGCAATAGTAGTCCTCAACAAATTTTTGTTTGCTCAACCTGACGACAAAGACACAGACAGTGATGATTTGAGTGAAACATTTTTCATAAAGATGGTGTCACATGTTTCGTCACATGGTCCTCAAGAGCAGATGATACAGGCCAGACTGTTAATTCGGTAACTGAAGATAAATGGACTGCTCCACTGTTACTTAATGGGACTATTGTAACATTTAAATTGACACAGGGGCCAAAGCTAATTTGATGAGTGAGAAAGAATTCAAAGCACTGACACAGAAGCCTTGAAAATTCACAGAAAAAGTCATACCCCTGAGGGCTTATAATAATCAGCTAATACAAACAAAAGGTGGATGCAGACTGAAGGTGACAGATAAAGGCAAACAGAATAACCTGTTGTTCACCATTGTGCCTAATGGACATGAGTCAGTCGGAGATAAAGCATCTGAGGACCTAGGTCTGGTAAAGAGGATCCATCAGATAGACATTGACAACATGAAAATAGTCAAGCAAGGCAAAAGACTGGAACACCAACAGTGTAAGGGAACCACAGCCATAGTGGATAAGTTTCCCTCTGTCTTCAAAGGACATGGGACATTACCGTACACTTACAAAATTCAGTTCAAGGACGATGCCAAGCCTGTGTGCATGCCCCAAGGAGAGTGCCAGCAGCACTCAGAGCTGGCTTGAAAAAAGAGCTGGAAAGGGTAACTCAAATAGGTGTCATTGAGAGAGTGGAAGAACCCACAGACTGGGTGAACTCCATCACATGTGTCAAGAAGAAGACTACAGGTGCCATAAGAGTCTGCCTTGATCCCAAAGATCGAAATGAAAATATTAAAAGAGAGCATTATCAGATCCCAAAACGGGAAAAGATGATGAGTGAAATGGCACGTGTTAAGTTTTTTAGCAAATTAGATGGGTCACATGGGTTCTGGCAGCTGAAACTGGACCCAGAGACCAGCAAATACACTAACTTTAACACGCCATTTGGATGTTACTGTTTCCTGAGGCTCCCATTTGGCATCAAATCAGTGCCAGAGATCTTCCACAGAACAATGGAGTTCATAATAGTAGGATCTGGAAGGCATCCGAGTCTATATACTTGGTTGTCTGGGGAACAACACAACAACAACATGATGAGAGACTGGAGAAACTCTTACAGAGAATCAAAAAGACTAAAACTAAACAGGGACAAGTGTCTCTTTGGTGTCACAGAGATGACCTTGTTGGGAAATAAGGTCACAAGTGAAGGGGTGGAACTGCCCAGACAGCATGCCTCAGAGAGTTGCTACAGCACAACACAGTGTTTGAGTGGACTGCGCAACATGAGAAAGAGTGGAAAAAATTTAAGAAAACTGTGACCACTCAGCCAGTCCTCACATTCTGCGACCCATCAAAACCAATAAAAATCTCCACTGATTCCTCAAAAGATGACTTGGGAGCTGTACTGCTCCAAATGCGTGGAGACAAATGGCAGCCTGTAGCATATGCTTGTCGATCAGTGACAGAGACCGAGCAACGCTATGCTGAAATTGAAAAAGAGACTTTGGGCTTAGTGTTTGGGTGTAGAAAGTTTTACAGTTATGTGTACGAACTGCTGACCTTTATGACATAGACTGACCACAAACCACTCATCGCAATCAGAAAAGAGAACCTCAATGACATGTCACCCAGAATTCAGTGCATGATGACGGCGTTGCAGTGTAATAACTTGACCTTATTTACACACCAGGAAAACACATTGTACTGGCAGACGCTTTGTCATGAGCACCAGCACCAAGCAGTGACATGCTGGTCAGCCCTGTGTGTGATGATGCTGAAACACACGTAAACACGGTGACTGCTTCTCTCCCAACGTCAGATATCATGTTGCAGCAAATTGTGCAGGAGACGCAAAAGATCCACTGCTGCAGAAAGTGACTCACCATATCCAAAATGAATGGTCAAAAAGAGTTCCAGAGTTCTACCTGCTCTCTCTGTTAGTGTGTTTCTGTCTTTCTGTGTGTGTGTCTCTGTCTCTCTCTCTGTGTCTGTGTGTTTCTGTCCCTCTGTCTGTGTGTGTGTCTGTGTGTGTGTGTGTCTCTGTCTCTCTCTGTCTGTGTGTTTCTGTCTCTGTGTGTGTGTGTGTGTGTGTGTGTGTGTGTGTGTGTGTGTGTGTGTGTGTGTGTGTGTGTGTGTCTCTCTCTCTCTGTCTGTGTGTCTCCGTCTCTCTGTTTGTGTGTCTGTGTGTTTCTGTCTCTCCGTCTGTGTGTGTGTATTTCCATCTCTCTGTCTGTGTATGTCTGTGTGTGTGTACAAAGTGGTCGTCTGCGGAAATCCACCACCAGTTCTTTGGTTTTCCCTGCGTTGATCTGGAGGCAGTTCCACTGGCACCAGTCCACGAAGTCCTGCGTCAGTTCTCTGTACTCTCTGTCATCCCCATCTGTGATGAGGCCGAAGATTGCAGAGTCGTCAGAGAACTTCTGCAGGTGACAGGTGGGTGTGTTCCGTCTCTCTGTCTGCGTATGTCCGTGTGCGTCTGTCTGTCTGTCTCTCTCTCTGTTTTTGTGTTTCTGTCTCTCTGTGTGTCTCTGTCTGTCTCTCTGTCTGTGTGTGTCTGTGTGTCTGTGTGTTTCTGTCTGTGTGTGTCTCTCTCTCTGTCTGTGTGTCTCCGTCTCTCTGTCTCGGTCTGTGTGTCTGTGTGTTTCTGCCTCTCCGTCTGTGTGTGTGTATTTCTGTCTCTCTGTCTGCATGTGTCTGTGTGTGTGTGTGTGTCTGTCTGTCTGTCTCTCTCTCTGTTTGTGTGTTTCTGTCTCTCTGTGTGTCTCTGTCTCTCTCTGTCTGTATGTTTCTGTCTCTCTGTCTGTGTGTGTCTCTGTCTTTGTTCATGTGTCTGTGTGTTTCTTTCTCTCTTTGTCTGTGTCTGTGTGTTTCTGTCTCTCTGTCTGTGTTTCTGTGTATGTGTGTGTCTGTGTTGTTCTGTCTCTCTGTCTCTATGTGTGTGTTTCTGTCTGTCTGTCTGTCTGTGTGCATGTGTGTTTCTGTCTCTATGCCGGTGTGTGTGTGTGTGTGTGTGTCTGTCTGTCTGTCTGTCTGTCTGTCTCTCTTTCTCTCTCTCTCTCTCTCTCTCTCTCTCTCTCTCTCTCTCTCTCTCTCTCTCTCTCTCTCTCTCTTCTGTGTGTGTGTGTTTCTGTCTCTCTCTCTGTGTCTGTGTCTCTGTTTGTATGTGTCTGTGTGTTTCTGTCTCTGTCTGAAGTACAGTTCTTTACATTTCAGGGATCTTATGGTGGTTGTGAGTCCCTCAGTCTGTGGCAGACAGAGACATATTTAGCTGCTAGAGGAGCTGCTGTCCCCTCACCCAGGAAGACTGACAGTTTCCCCTCTGAGGTTAGCATTAGGAAATAAGATAAGATATACCTTTATTAGTCCCACAGTGGGGAAATTTCAGGTATTACAGCAGCAAAAGTGGATAGCAAACATAGAGGGCATCAGTAAAAGGACATTAAATATTAAAAATAATCCAAACAATATAAACAAGGAGTAATGAAATATGAGCAAACAATACTGATATTGCACATTGATATGGTTGATATGATTGCACATTGATATGAATATGAACCATCAGTACTGACATTTCACATTGAATGATAGTACTCCTGACTGGATGATTGATAGTGAATAGTTTCCTATATTGCACATAGGAATTGATATATTGCATCTTAAGTTGAAATACAAATATTTTCACGGTATGAATGAACACAGTTAATGTGTATTATAGTGCAGTCATACTGAAAGTCTTGTGAGTGTGTGGTCTACTGGGAGCACTGCTGGTTGTAGAGTCTGACTGCTGCAGGAAGGAAGGACCTGCGATAGTGTTCCTTCACACACTTTGGGTGAAGCAGTCTCTCGCTGAAGGAGCTTTCAGTGCTGTTAAAGTGTCCTGCAGGGGGTGGGAGTCATTCTCAATCACAGATGACAGCTTAGCCATCATCCTCCTCTCTCCTACCACCTCCACTGAGTCGAGGGGGCATCCCAGGACAGAGCTGGCCTTCTTGATCAGTTTGTCAAGTCTCTTCCTGTCAGCTGTCAAGATGCTGCTCCCCCAGCAGACCACTCCATAAAAGATGGCTGATGCCACCACAGTGTCATAAAAGGTCTTCAGGAGTGCCCCCTGCACTCCAAATGACCTCAGTCTCCTGAGCAGATAAAGTCCGCTCTGGCCTTTCTTGTAAAGTGCGGTTGTGTTGTGAGTCCAGTCCAGTTTATTGTTCAGGTGAACACCCAGGTACTTATAAGATGTCACCATCTCAATGTCCGTTCCCTGGATGTTCAACGGTGTCAAGGGGCAGAGTGGTCGTCTGCGGAAATCCACCACCAGTTCTTTGGTTTTCCCAGCGTTGATCTGGAGGCAGTTCCACTGGCACCAGTCCACGAAGTCCTGCGTCAGTTCTCTGTACTCTCTGTCATCCCCATCTGTGATGAGGCCGAAGATTGCAGAGTCGTCAGAGAACTTCTGCAGGTGACAGGTGGGTGTGTTGTATGAGAAGTCTGCAGTGTAGAGGGTGAAGAGGAATGGAGCCAGGACCGTTCCCTGTGGGTCCCCCGTGCTGCAGACGACTGTGTCGGACACACAGTCCCAGGTCCTCACGTACTGTGGACGGTTGGTGAGATAGTCCAGAATCCAGTGTCTGAGGTGATGGTTCACCCCGGTGTGCTCAGAAGTGCAGGCTGAATGGTATTGAAAGCACTGGAGAAATCAAAAAACATGATTCTCACAGTACTCCCAGGTTTCTCCAGGTGAGAGAGAGCTTGGTGTTGGAGGAAGATGACGGTGTCATCCACCCCGATGCCAGGCTGGTAGGCAAACTGAAGTGGATCTAGTGATGGGCTCACCAAGGGGCGGAGATGAACAAGGACCAGCCGCTCTAGGGTCTTCATTAGGTGGGATGTTAGTGCCACCGGCCTGTAGTTGCTGAGGTCCCTGGGGTGCGGAGTCTTAGGCACCAGTACCACGCAGAATGTTTTCCATAGCTGTGGCACTCTCCCCAGCTTCAGGCTCAGATTGAACATGTGTTCAACAATCCCACACAGCTGATCTGTGCAGGACTTGAGGAGCCTGGAGCTGATGCCATCTGGGCCTGCAGCCTTCCTCGCCTTGATCCTCTGGAGCTGGTTTCTCACCTGGGTTGTTGTGAGGGACAGGTTGGTGCAGGGGGGCTGTGTGCTAGAGGGTGTCGGAGTGGGGGTTGAGTGGATGGGATGAGCAGTGGGGGGTGGCGGTGAGCTGAGTGTTGTAGAGGGGGAAAGGGGGGGCTGCAGCATGGAGGACTGGGCTGGGGGTGGGGCAGATGACTTAATTTGTTGAAGAATAAGTTCAGGTCATTCGCCCACTTTTGGTCCCCTGCAGCTTGAGAGTCAGGTTCCTTGTGGCCAGAGATGGTTTTTAGGCCTCTCCAGAATACACTGACATTTTTCTCCTGCAGCTGAACCTCCATCTTCTTTCTGTAGGTGTCCCCCCGCCCACGGATCTTCCTTCTCAGCTTCTTCTGCATAGCCTTCAGCTCATCCTTATTTCCTGACTTAAAGGCCCTCTTCTTCTCCTTAAGGAAAGCCTTTATGTCAGGGATTTCTTGGCTATTTCCCCATAGTGGAAGTCTCTTACTGCAGAGAACTTGTTACAGTGGAGGAGGAAGTACATCTCTGTCTCCACCTCCCCTGTCGAGCAGTGACCACATACGTTTGTTTCGAGGCAGCGATGTCTTTCTGTGTCTTCCTGTTTCTGCTGCCAGATGGTGGTCACTGAGCCTGTATCTGGTCAGGATCCATCTCTGCTTCGTATCTCTGAAAGACTGAAGATATTCAGCCAATTTATATTCTCTGGAAACTTTTTATCTGTTTTTTAAATTTGGGGTGTTTATATTGACTTTTAAATTTAGGATTTTAAATTGGCTAAATATTTTTATTTTTATTTTTATTTTATCCACAATCATGTCTGAGTCCAGAGTAGACTGTTACGCCTGGCCTAAGGGAACACAGGCACAACAGGAAAAGAGCCCTCCATCTTCCCCAAGTCCCAAGTAGCCACAGATCCAGCGCAAGTTTCACCAGTGATTACAAACAATAATGGCTTCTGTGCCTTTCTTATGAACAATCTGCAGGTTAAAATCATGCAGGAGAAGACACCAAAGCATGAGCCGCTGGTTGGAGTTGCGCATGTGAGCACGAAACACTAATGGGTTGTGGTCAGTGAAAACTTTGACAGGCTGTGAACTCGAACCGAGATACACTTCAAAATAGGGCTGTCAGTTTAACGTGTTAATTAGATTAATTAATTACGCTGCAAATTAACGCGCTATAAAAATTAACGCAATTAATCATGAGTGGCAAGTCAATGCGCAAGCATTTGAAATTTGGCCCTTTGAGTGACCCGTATAGGCTGCAGTGGCAGGTCGCATCTTACCTGCGCCACTAGTCATAAGCAGGGTGACAACAGACATGGATGCGACAGCGGAGAGCGAGGTAAGCCTACTTGGACCTTTGAACGGCAAGTTTATTTATAAAAAGAACAAAGACTGGACTATTAACAAGAATGCAGTGATTTGTACCTTGTGTAAAAAAGAATTTTCCTATCACCGTAGCCGCTCCAGCCTGAATTATCATTTAAACGCTAAACATGTAGTTGCTGCTAGTGCCGCTAGTGCTACCGTGAGCTCACTCCGCCAACCCACACTTGCTGAGTTAGGAAAACGAATGAGCAGAGCCACGACAGAAAACTGACAAACTCAATCGCAAAGTGGGTTGCTGGTGATTGCAGGCCGATTTCAATCGTGGAAGACGAGGGCCTAAAAGAGGTGTTTAAGATAGCATCATCTGACTCTAATTTCCCGCTACCGTTTTATTGCATTTTTGAATAATGCACCTGGCCTAATTGGTTTGTTGATGTGCTTGACCTTTTTTCTTTTGAATTTCATTTATGAAGCACACTTCACCAATAAAAATGTGGATATCAAATCTTCTCTTCTTGGTGTATTCAATTGATAAGTCATGCGCTACAATTTTGTAATGTCCTAGAATTCAAATTCTTTATTTGGGGACCTTTAGCAGATATGAGATTAAAATGCGATTAATTAGATTAATTAATTACAAATCCTGTAATTAATTAGATTAATTTTTTTAATCGCCTGACAGCACGACTTCAAAATACTGCAAGGCAAGCAGAAGAGCAAGGGCCTCCTTCTCAATGGTGCTATAGTTTAACTGGTGCTTGTTAAACTTTTTAGAGAAATAACAGACAGGATGATCAATAGCCTGATCATCCTCCTGCATAAGAGCAGCACCTGCGCCACCCGCACTGGCATCTACCTCCAGCTTAAAGGGCCGCGTGAAATTGGGCGCAGCAAAGACGGGCACACTGCACAGTAACGCCTTGGCAGATTCCAAAGCAGCCTGGCAAGCGGGAGACCACGCAAAGATTTTCACGGGACTGACAAGACCAGATAGAGGAGCCACCACATCTGAGAAGTTTCTACAGAAACCTCCATAATCACTGCACATCCCAAGGAAGCGGCGCAAAGCTTTCTTGGACTGTGGGACTGGGAAATCAATAACCGCTTGTACTTTCTCGGCTACGGGACACACCTGTCCTTGACCTACCTGTTTACCCGAGTAGGTTACCGTAGCCTTGCCAAATTCACACTTTGCGAGGTTAAGTGTGAGCGAAGCTCCGAAGAGACGGTCAAAAATTCATGTCAGTGTGTGGATATGGTCGAATCAGGTGGAGGAATAAGCAACCACATCATCTAAATAGGCTTCACAATTTTTAACGCCAGACAAAACGATATGCATGAGCCGCTGGAACGTAGCGGGAGCATTACACAACCCGAACAGCATAATGGTGTACTCGAGGAAAGAATCGGGGGTGACAAAAGCAAATATTTCTGAGGCCCGTGTTGTTAAAGGAACTTGCCAATAGCCTTTTAACAGGTCTAACTTGGTCACAAATTTAGCAGAGCCTACTCGATCTATACAATCCTCCATCCTAGGGAACGGAAAAGAGTCAGGCTTAGTCACAGAATTTACTTTTCTGTAATCATTACAGAAGCGAGTGTTATCAGATTTGGGAACCAGAACAGACGGAGAGCTCCATGCACTCGTACTGGGAACAGCTAATCCGTGTTCAACCAGATAACTCACCTCTTGCTGCATCATAGCCCGTTTGGTCGGATTAAAGCGATATGCATGCTGCTTAATGGGTTTGTGGCCCTCCATATCAATGTCATGGAACAGAACAGAGGTTTGATTGGGATGGTCTGAAAAAAGCAGCAAGTTATCTTCAATCAAAGCAATGATATCTGCACGAGCCGACTCAGACAAATGGTACAAGAAAACTTCCAAATTACTCAGTACCTCTGAATTTCTCAAACGAGCAGCTGGCATCAAACCACTTTTCTCTGACAACCCGTCATCAGACAGGTGATACTGGGAAGGAGCAGCGGACATGGACATCATGGGCGCAGCAGGAGGCGGCGGCTGGGAATACTTTCTCTGGAAATGTAACGTTCAACATGTTAATATGGCAAACACGGGACTTTCTTTTCCGGTCTGGGGTTTGAACGACATAATCGGTATCATTAAGTTTTCTCTCCACCATGAATGGCCCGGAGATCTGGGATTGTAAACTGGATCCAGGTAAAGGAAGCAGCACCAAAACTTTTTCACCTGGGTGGAAAACACGGAACACAGACTTTTTGTCATAACAACGCTTCATTTTTGTTTGGCTTTGGGTCAAATTTTCTCTGGCCAGTTGACACACCTGGTGGAGACGCTCACGGAAAGAACTGATATAGTCTAGCAAACTATGCTCCATTTTTGGCGACTCTGACAGCCACTTTTCTTTGAGGAGCCGAAGAGGACCGCATACGGTATGGCCAAAAACTAAATCACAAGGGCTAAATCCTAACGATTCCTTCCTCATCCCACTCTCTGTTAGACTCGTGGCAGAACTTTCGCAGCATGGATTTGAGCGTTTAGCGAAACCTCTCAAGTGCACCTTGGTATTCTGGATGGTAAGGACTCGATTTTATGTGTTTCACTTTTAGTTCTGTCCCCTGTGCCCTGGTCAGTTTGAACAATTTTAGGACAACCAAAAGTTGAAAAGAATTTGGTGAACGCTTTCACCACAGGTTTAGCTTTCAGAGTGCGCATTGGGATGGCTTCGGGGTACTGCGTCGCAGCACACATTAAAGTCAAAATGTACTGATGGCCAGATTTAGTTTTATGGGAGCGGACCCACACAATCTACCAGCACCCGTTCAAACGGCTCCCTGAGCACAGGGATCGGATGCAGGGGGGCTGGCGGAACAGGTTGATTGGGCTTCCCCGCAACTTGGCAGGTGTGACATGAGTGGCAGTATTTCGCCACATCAGTTTTTAACGCGGGCCAAAAGAAATTGCGCAGCACGCGATGATAAGTTTTCTTAACACCAAGGTGTCCAGCTAAGCTGGAGTCATGTGCGAGACTGAGCACTTGCGGTTGGTAGTCCTTTGGCACTACCACTTGGTTAATGACATTTATCTCACAGGAGTCGAGGCTCCACCGTCTCATTAAAACATCATTATCTAAAAAAAACGATGGGAGTTCATTTCCCTCACCGGCTACAACAGAGGACAGACACAACGTTAGAGACGGGTCATTTCTCTGAGCATCAATCAGCATTTCTCTTGTCACATGTAAACTTAGCTTTGAGTCAGATGGAAAACACTCAAACTCTAGCTAACCTTTAACACATTTTTTTCACTTTCAGTGGTGGGAGACACTAACGAGGAAGGTTCGCTCTCATCTAATGTAGCCAGAAACGAATCAGACAAATCCACCACCTCACTCATTTTAATTGCGCACACAGGGAACACACTTGGCACAGAGACAGAAGCAGGACAGTGGGCAGACGCATCAGCAATGGGGTTGTCTACGACTTCGGGCAGAGGAAACACTTTCCCTCCGGCCAAATCATTACCCAAAATAAAATCGACAGCGGCTATTGGAAACCTAGGACGTATAGCAATCTAAAATCTTCCTGCCACCAATTTGGAACTTAACTGAACGAAGTGTAGAGGCGCACGCACAGCACTCATTTTTACTCCCCACACTAAAATGTCAGAGCCACAGTAGGACTGTGATGAAAAGGGTAGAATGTGACTGAGAATGCACGATTGTTTTGCCGCAGAATCTTGCAAGATAGTGACAGGCACTGGCGTTGCATTATCCCCCAAAGAAACAAAACCCTAGGAAATAAACGGCCTAAAGGCTTCATCGACCTCATCTCTCTCCGCGTCAGTTTCTGTCGTACTCATTGTGGAGAGTGGTTCAGTTTTAATTAGAACAACAGATGAGGGAACTTTCACACTTCAGGCTTGCTCTTTCTTTCTCAGAGCGGGACAGACAGCAATGAGATGTTCTGGCTCATGACAATAAAAACATTCATGGCTCTCACCCGCGGTTCGTGAGATGCTTTTATGCGCAAGTTTTGGGGACTGGTTTCGGCGCTCCAGCTTCGTATTTGAAACACGAGGTGCCGGCATAGAAAAAACACTTTTATGTGTTAGAATAAACTCATCAGCCAGCGTGGCTGCATTAGTTACTGACGATACCTTCTGCTCGTTTAAGTAGACAACGGTTCGCTCAGGGAGACATTTCTTAAATTCTTCCAGAAGAATCAATTCTCTCATCTCCTCCAGAGTTTTGACATTAGATGCTTGGCACCACTTATCGAATAACACACTCTTGTCGCACGCAAACTCGTCTGGTTGGCAGTTTTATCACTATTTCTAAATTTTTGTCGATAAGCTTCAGGAACAAGCCCATAAGCCTGCAACACAGTCTTTTTTAGCGTTTTATAATCAAGACTCTCTTCAATAGACAGACTGGCGCAGACTTCCTGAGCCTTCCCCACAAGCTTGCACTGCAGCAAAAGTGACCAGAACTCCTTAGGCCAATTTAATGCAACAGCTATGTGCTCAAACGCACTAAATAGGAGTCAACCTCAGACTCATGGAACAGCGGAACCAATGCAATGTGCTTACTGATGTCAAAAGCAGGAGCGGGAACTGTGCTTTGGTGAACCGGCATTTTGGTGGAGACCATAGGTGCTCCTCTTTCTAGTTCAAGAGCCCTGATACGGAGGCATCGCTTGCACTTCAAGCTGCTTATTCCGATTCACCGCTTCCTTTATTTGCAAGGCCAAACGGAGATCCTCCATGGACATATTACCACCGGGCGCAACAGGCTCCACACCAGCAGTGAGCACGCCAGCAACCTCCGCCGCTTTCGCATTCACCACTGGCGTGTCATCAGCAGTCTCAGCTGGATCAGCTAGCCTCGGTAGCACCCCTTGCTCCACCAACTGCTCACACAGCACCCGTTTGAGCTCCGCTTTTCTGGCATTGTAAGGCACCTGCACATCATAAAACTTGGCCACAATCAACAAATCTGTTTTTCTTCATTCTTCAGTTTTTTTTAATGATGGGCTCGTCAACTCATCCAAAGAAAATTCCATAGTTCCCACACACACCCCCCCAAAAAAACTGCCAACCAGAAGAAACAAATATACTCACCCTATTTACCAAGAAACAAGACGTGAAAAGAAAACGGACGAGCCCCCAATTCATGTTATGCCTGGCCAAGGGGAGCACAGGCACAACAGGAAAAGAGCCCCCCATCATCCCCAAGTCCCAAGTAGTCACAGATCCAGTGTAAGTTTCACCAGTGATTATAAAGATTTATTTACAACAGAAAATTTATGAACAGAAGGTTCCAAACAATAATGGCTTCAGGATGGACCAAGGCCAAAACAACAAACAAAACAATTCTACTTGAGGAGGATATAAATTACCTACCAAAATAAAAGAACCAAAAGACATGAAACTTACCTCCCTAACTACACAACACAGGAGAAAACAATAAGTTAACAAAACTGGCAGCCCACCCCTACTAGGAAACGTGTGGCCGGCTGGGAGAAGAAGGAGATGCTGAATGCCTGCTACTGTCCCACTGCCGGCCACCATCTTGGATCCTTTTATAGCTGGCACCAACAGCCAATCCACCAGCCAAGCCCGGGAACCACTGACCAATCACGTCTCCGCCATGACACACTCCAATCTGCATAAAGAAAATTATATAACACAGACAAGGAAACACAAGAACTAACAGAAATTATGACTGCAGTCGTAACAAGACTCAGAGGTCAAAGTGTACAAACTTTGAGGGCTTTTTACTGCTTGTGGCAAGGGACGAAGCAGTCCTTACAGAGATGTCTGTATTGTAATTGTCGTGCACGACCTCCACAGCTGGTTTGTGGAGCAAGGCTCTGTTGAGATTGGATCTCCGATTATGGATTTCATGAGAAGGAAATAAGGGGATAAAATTTTGAAATATTAAATGTCTGGACAGCTAAGTTTGGATTCCCAATAGGGGGATCACTCAGTTTGAAAAACATATTACAGGTAGAAGTAAAACTGAGGGGAAAGAACAAGAAATGAGAAAGAAACTTTCTGTAAAAAAAATGAAATTATAGAAGGTCAAAAAGAATGTTTACAAATGTGGAAAGGGGAAACAGAAGCATGAAACTGGAAAGTAATGCAGAAACAACTACCCTTTTCATGCGAAACAAAAAAAATTGAAACCAATAAAAAACAAAATTTACACACGCAAATAACACCAGACTCGCAGATCTCTTCTTTTTTTGTTTCCACAGCTGGCGGCTTTGAAGCTGGATCCAGACATTGACAGCAACCCACCAATTCATTCTTCAACTCCACCACCATACAACCCTGCAACATCAAACGAAAGAAGAGAAGCAGACTCCACCATGCCACAACAAAACCCAAGTTCGGGAGCAGCTCATCCTGATGTGTCTCTTCCACCACAAAACTCTACAACCTACCCCTCTTCTTCAATTGCACATAGCTGGACCAGAAGTTGCAACACTTATTTACCTTCCATGGACTTCTGCTGATTTCACAGCAGCCTTTCATCATCTGGCCAACCCCACAGCATCAAGCAAAAGGATGGTGACAAAACCCTGACGAATATCTCACTCACCTGACAGAGGTATTCAACACCTACAGTGGCCTTCAACTGCCTGATGAGTTGAGCAACACTTCAGATGTGTGGGAAATTCATCTTTGTGATTGACTAAGTGGACTGAAACCAGATATTGCATCAAACTTTTACAATTTCCTGCATTGGCTGGCGTGACCCGTGTCTCTGGGTCTGTGAGAGACAATTGCTCCCATTGTTTACAGTAGGGATCAACTGCTGGCCCTGCGTAACACGGCTGTGCGGCCGGAGGAGCGACCTGATGTCCCCCGTGAGTTAAGGAGGAGGATGCGGGCGTGCAGCGCTGGGATCAAATGTCGCGACAGGAGGAGAGCTTACAGACCGACTCTCCCATCTGTCATCATGGGGAACATAAGATCGCTCCCCAGTAAGATGGATGAGCTGACGGTGTTAACCCGACATGAGCAGGATTACCAGCGGTGCAGTTTGCTACTATTCACAGAGACTTGGCTGGGAACGCAGCACACAGGCACGACTGTAGCGCTGGATGGATTTTCATTCGTATGGGTGGACAGGACAGAGAGAAGCAATAAGAGGAAAGGAGGAGGGCTGGCAGTGTTTGTGAACGATAGATGGTGTAACTCCAGGCACAACACTATCAAAGAGCAGCACTGCTGCCCGGACGTTGAACTGTTGGCTGTTAGTCTGAGACCATATTATCTGCCACGGGAGTTCTCACACACCATAGTGATGGCTGTGTATATTCCTCCCTCTGCTAATGCCAATGCAGCCTGTGACGTCATCAACACTGTGATCAGCAGGCTGCAGACTCAGAAACCACAGGTCCTCTTACTGATCTCTTGGGATTTTAAGCATGCCTCTCTGTCCTCCACTCCACCAAAATTCATCCAGTATGTCACATGTGCCACCAAAGACAATAAAACACTGGACCTATTCTATGCCAACACCAAGGAGACATACGAATCATCACCCCTCCCTCCTCTGGGAAGAGCTGATCACAACCTGGTTCATCTCCTGCCTGTCTACAAGCCCCTTGTTAACAGGCAACCAGCTGTGTCCTGCAGAGTGAAGAGGTGGTCTGAGGAGGCTGAAGAGGCTCTGAAGGACTGATTTGAGACAACCGCGTGGGATATATTCAGTGACTCTCATGAGGAGGACAGTTTGAGGGACAGCATCACGGACTACATAAACTTTTGTGTGGAGAACACTGTACCCACCAGGACTATACGGTGTCACTCAAACAACAAACCCTGGATTAATCCTGACATTAAGGCTCTTTTAAAGGAGAAGAAGAGGGCTTTTAAGTCAGGAAACAAAGAGGAGCTGAAAACTGGTCGGAGGGAGCTCAGAAAGTAAATCAGGGAGGGGAAGGACAAATACAGGAGGAGAATGGAGGAACAGCTGCAGGAGAACAACACCAGGGGAGTCTGGAGAGGCCTGAAAACTATTTCAGGCCACCAGAAGCCAAAATCTCAGGCAGCTGGGGATTCAAAGTGGGCAGATGAGCTGAACACCTACTTCTGCAGGTTTGAGGATGCAGCTGCCCCTCCCCCAGCGACATCAACCCTGCAGCAGCCCTCCTTTGATCTGCCAGCACTCTGCCCAAGTACCCTACTGACCCCCCACCACAGTATTCAGCTCACCACCACCAACGCCACCCCCCACTGCCTCTCCTAGCCCCTCATCCACATCACAAGACACTCAGCTCCCCTGCTCCAACTTGTCTCTCACACCTCTCCAGGTGATAAATCAACTGAGGAGGTTAAAGACCAGGAAGGCTGCAGGACCAGATGGCCTCAGTCCCAGGCTCCTCAGATCCTGTTCTGATCAGCTGAGCGGGATCATTGGACATCTGTTCAACCTGAGTCTGAGGCCGGGAAGGGTGCCACGATGCTGGAAGACGTCCTGCGTGATAACTGTGCCAAAGACCCCACATCCCAAGGACCCTAGCTCCTACAGGCCGGTGGCACTAACATCGCACCTGATGAAGGCCTTGGAGCGGCTGGTCCTTGCCCACCTGCACCCCCTGGTGAGCTCATCCATGGACCCGCTGCAGTTTGCGTGCCAGCCTGGCATCGGAGTGGACGAGGCCCTCATCTTCCTCCTCCATCGAGCCCTGTCTCACCTGGAGTCGTCTGGGAGCTCTGTTTGGATCCTTTTCCTGGACCTCAGCAGTCCTTTCAACACCATCAGACCATCAGCCATCCTGAGAAACAAGCTGGAGCTTGTGTGGACCAACACCTCACATGCTGGATAGTGGACTACCTCTCCAACTGCCCACAGTATGTGAGGACACGGGACTGTGTGTCAGGGACTGTCCTCTGCAGTGTGGGGGTCCCCCCAGGGAACTGTGCTGGCACCATTCCTCTTCACCCTCTATACGGCTGACTTTTCCCACCTGTCACTCCGCCGCCGCCACCTGCACTCTCCCCCATCACCAGTGAACATCCAGGGAAGGGACATTGAGATGGTGACATCTTATAAGTACCTGGGTGTTCATCTGAACAACAAACTGGACTGGACTCATAACACCACTGTACTTTATAAAAAAGGACAGAGCAGACTCTATCTGCTCAGGAGACTGAGGTCTTCTGGGGTGCGTGAGGCACTCCTGAAGACCTTCTCTGACTCTGTTGAGGCCTCTGCCTTGTTCTATGGTGTAGTCTGCTGGGGGAGCAGTATCACAGCAGCTGATAGGAAGAGGCTGGACAAACTCATCAGGAAGGCCAGCTCTGTCCTGGGATGCCCTCTGGAACAGGTGGAGGAGGTGGGGGAGAGGAGGATGACAGCCAGGCTGTCCTCCATGACAGACAATGACTCCCACCCACTCCAACACACACTCACTGCACTGAGAAGCTCCATCAGTGATAGGATGCTACATCCAAAGTGTGTGAAGGAGTGGTATCGCAGGTCATTACTTCCTGCAGGTGTCAGACTACACAACAAGAACTGCTGAAAGTAATTTTTTGATAATTTATTTGTAAACCATCTGTAAATTACCTGCACAATAATCTGGGCAATAACCGGTGCAATAATCTGTGCATTTATATGTAATTTATCTGCAAATTATCAGTACAATAATCTGGGCAATAACTGGTGCAATAATCTGTGCTATTCATCCTGTACATAACAGTCCGCAAATACAATTTATAATTTAAGATAATGTTTATTTTTATTACACTCTTTTGTATATACTTACTGTTTTTTACCTAATTCTATCTTTTACTGGTGCTGCTGTAAATTGGAATTTTCTCTTGCGGGACAAATAAAGGTATATTGAATTGAATTGAATTGAATTGAATTGAATTGAATTGAATTGAATCATCAAATCCAGCAAACACACAGGACTGACAATGGCCAGGGGTTGTCGGAGGGGGATGGACTCCTGCTGACAAGCCAGACCAACTTGTGAGATCGGAAGAAGGTATACAATTTCTCTAACATTTGTGCAGTACACATCTGATCATTTCAAGAAGTTTCCACAACATACATTGACCATGACAGAACGAAATGTTGTGTTCCTAGTTGATTCAGGGGCCACACATTCTGTGTTTAAAGATTTAAAACTAACTACAAAACCACAACTGAGTGGAGATTATGTGTACTCTGTTGGTTCATCAGGTCAAAGAAAACAAAGCAAAGAAACAAAGAAACATCACTGTCCCACTCAAATGTGCGGATGGACCGAATAAAAGCTTCAAACATGCATTCTTGCTCTCTAAAGTCTGCCCCATTAACCTGATGGGCAGAGATTTGATGTGCAAATTAGGCCTTTGTCTGATCTCAACCCCAGGAGGTATCAAAGTTCACAGACTATCTGATCTGGAACCAAATTTCTCACACTCCTTTGTTCACCACACCCTAAACCTGCAGTATGCATATCAGTGGAAATTGCAATCATTGACTGCCTCTTCTGAGCTTGTTGCAGAAGCTAGAAAAGTAGTCTTAACAGCTGCAACACATTTCATGACACCAGACGATCTGCACTGTATCTCTCATGTGTCACCAGGACCTGATGAGCCATATGAGGAATGTTGGTTGAGAGAGATTCGATAGACTAACATTAACACGCATTTATTGGACAGCATAAAAACGCTATATCAGTCTCTCTCACACCAGATCAATGTGATGTGTACACCATGGACCATTTGGTCACACATCACACTTGCAAAACACACATCAGATAACTGGGAAGATTTGGGCCCATTTATGAAATCATGTCTGCGCACAGCCGAACATCTGATCGATCTATTTTATTTTATTTTATTTTATTTTATTTTTACCAACACTGCAGTGCTACTCTAAGAGTTTAACATCTGTTGTGCACACTCAAGGAACAACCCAGCTGGTACCAAAAAGCGCTTCCAAACCTTTTTCTTGTTCTTTTTTGTAGAATTTCTATTACAGCCCTACATCAGGTGCCTAAGACACTGTGGGCTGTCAGTAAGTATGAAGTTGGCCTCATCAAAGACTGAACCTGTTGTCATCACTCCAAAATCAGACTTCAGACCTTGCAAGACTCAATATTCACTCAAACAAGAAGCCATCAATGGCATAACACTGTTTTTTGAGTCTCTTAAAACAGCAGGAGCAATTGTTCCCTGTGGTTACTCTCCAGTACATACACCTTTGTTCCCTGTCAAAAAAAATGAGAGATAAAGATCAACCAACAGAATGGCGTTTTGCTCAGGATCTGCAAGCAGTAAATGCAGCAATCCAACCCAGAGCCCCAAACATTCCAAATCTTTATACCATCTTGTCTCAGGTCCCACCCAATGCAAAATTCTTTTCAGTGGTGGACCTTTCAAATGCTTTCTTTCATATTCCAGTTCATCCAGACAGTCAATTCTGGTTTGCTTTCAACTTCAATGGGCGGGGCTACACATTCACTCGCCTGTGCCAAGGTTACTGTGAAAGTCCCATCATTTACAATGAAGCTCTCAGACAAAGTCTTGAATCTGTTGTTCTCTCCCCAGGCACTGCTTTGTTCCAGTATGTTGATGACCTGATCTGCAGTTCAACTGAAAAGCAGTGTGAAGTCGACACAGTGAAACTCTTGAAACATCTGGCAAATAGTGGTCACAAAGCCAGCTTGTCTAAACTTCAATTTGTGAAGTTGTCTCAGAGCTCTGGCTGCTGCTGAAAAGGCAGTTATAGCCTCCAGAGACATAGAGGGTTACTCTGATGTAACTCTGCTGGTTCCACATGCTGTGTCCATGATTTTACTTGAACAACAACAAAAAAAATTCTAACCTCTCCACAGTATGATGGCTAAGATACAACACTGCTTACAGAAATGCCAAATATCACTGTCAAAAGATGCAATGTTTTAAACCCTGCCACTCTCCTTCCCACACCAGATGATGGACAAGAACACAACTGTGTTGCTGCCCTCGAACAGGTTTCCTCCCCAAGACTGGATCTCCAAGAAACACCATTAACTAACACTGGTTTGGTTGTTTTTGTAGATGGATCTGCTTCACGTGACCCACAAACTGGTCACAACAGAGTTGGATTTGCTGTTGTAACTAATCATGAAACTCTTGTCTCAGGTTCACTCCCCTCTCACTATTCTGCACAAGCGGAAGAACTGACAGCATTGACAGAGACATGCAAACTGGAAAGCAACAGGACTGTAACTATCTACACTGACTCTAGTTATGTATTTGGTGTTGTGCATGATTTTGGCACTCTATGGAAACACAGACAATTCTTAAAATCTGATGGAAAACCCATTCTCCATCATGACAAGGTTGCAGCTCTCCTAGATGCCATTTTGCTACCAGTCAATTGTCGTTTGCAAATGCCTTGCTCATACTAACAACTCGGATTCTGTCTCCTTAGGAAAAGCAGGAGCTGATGCTGCTGCAAAAAAGAGCTGCAACCCAACCCACTATCCTTGAGTCATTGTTTGTTTCAACCCCAGTCTCTATTTCCAGCTTCCTTACAGCAATACAGTCCTTTGCCACACCACAAGGAAAAACGCAATGTGGTGGGGACCCAATGATAAACCTTGCCTCCCTAAACATTTCTTTCCTCACTTTGCAAAATTGACACACAGGCTGGACCGTGTTTCTGTCTCTCTGTTACTGTGTGTGCATCTCTGTCTCTCTGTGTGTTTGTGTGTCTGTGTGTTTTTGTCTCTTGGGCTGTGTGTGTGTGTGTGTCTGTGTGTGTGAGAGTTATGTGAGATGATGGATAAAGAAAGTGGAAGGACCAGTGCTCAGGTAAGACACCCAACCTTTTATGATGACATGAATTCTTCACATCTGTGGGTGCGCATATGCAAGTGCACACATGCACTGGACTGTAGTCCACAGGGACTGTAGTTTAGCAGGAGCAAAGGTGGTGGGAGCCTCCACCGTTAAGTCTGCTGCAAGGATGGATGGAGGGGTGGTGATCTTTGTAGATGAGGTACAGACACGTGTCTCCACCCAGCAACACACATCCCGCTGTCCCATCACCTACCCTGTCCCCTGCTCCAAACCCACCAGTTCCCTCCGACACCAGCAGCAACCCCCTCCCACAGCCTTTACCTATGACTCAGACCCCCACCCCCCATGACATAGATTCCCTCCCTACTGTACAGTCCGTATTTAACACAGAACCCAACCCTAACAGACCAACCAAACCAGAATCCCAAGTGGTCCTACACATGGACTCCAATGGAAAATACTTGGATACCAAACGGCTGAAGGATGAAGGATGTTACACTCGGACGCAACCCCAACAGCCCCACCCATAGAGCTGCTACTCCCAGGAACGATAAACCACCGAGATACCAACAAGAAAGTCAGAGGAACCCTACCTCCCACCTCCCTGCAAGACCATGCCCCCGACAGCACTCCATCCCCCTACAGCACTTCATCCCCATCCTACATCCCACCCTCCTACCCCACCCAGCCACAGAGGACTCATCATCATCACCAACAAATGACCTACGCGTCCATGATGAACAGTCCTACCCCCCTCCTAATCACTACACCAATGTCTGAACTAGGAGCAATCAAAGAGATGCTCCACACTCTTTGTAACAGACTACTACAGACATGAGGTACCTTAGATAAAAAGAAACAAATAAATAACACACACACACACACACACACGCACACACACACACGATTAATTTAAATATTTGATTCTCTCGTAAATTGATTGCACCAGATTGTTTTTTTTTTTTTTTTGGTCTGCTTTGTTTTGTGCACGTTTAAGTTGATTTAGTTTCTTTCTTTTTCTCACCATCCATCCATCCATCCATCCATCCATCCATCCATCCATCCAGAGGTATCCGGGACCTCGTTCTTTCGGTCATGACCCAAAGTTCATGACCATAGGTGAGGGTAGGAACGTAGATTGACCAGTAAATCGAGAGCTTCGCCTTTTGGCTCAGCTCCTTCTTCACCACGACAGGCCGGTACAGCGACTGCATTACTGCAGCCACTGCACCGATCCGCCTGTCAATCTCACGCTCCATCCTTCCCTCACTCGTGAACAGGATCCCAAGATACTTAAACTCCTCCACTTGAATTTCCCCTCGTGGGACTAATAAAGGAATATTGAATTGAATTGAGGCAGGAACTCTCCCCCAACCTGAAGGGAGCAAGCCACCTTTTTCCGGTTGAGAACCATGGCCTCGGACTTGGAGGTGCTGACTTTCATCCCAGCTGCTTCACACTCGGCTGCGAACCGCCCCAGCGCATGCTGAAGGTCCTGGCTCGAGGTAGCCAGATCATCCGCGAAAAGCAGAGACGAAATCTGCCGGCCCCCGAACCGAACCCCCTCCGGCCCCTGGCTGCGCCTAGAAATTCTGTCCATAAAAATGATGAACAGAACCGGTGACAAAGGGCAGCCCTGCCGGAGTCCAACATGCACCGGGAACAGGTCCGACTTACTGCCGGCAATGCGGACCAAGCTCCTACTCCGGTTGTACAGGGACTGTACAGCCCTCGACAGAGGGCCTCCAACCCCATACTCCCGGAGCACCTCCCACAGAATGACGCGAGGGACACGGTCGAATGACTTCTCCTAGTCCACGAAGCACATGTGGGCTGGTTGGGCAAACTCCCATGAACCCTCAAGCACCCTGCGGAGGGTATAGAGCTGGTCCAGTGTTCCATGGCCAGGACAAAAACCGCATTGTTCCTCCTGAATCCGAGGTTCAACTATCGGCCGGATTCTCCTCTCCAGTACCCTGGAATAGACTTTCCCAGGGAGGCTGAGGAGTGTGATCCCCTGATAGTTGGAACACACCCTCCGGTCCCCCTTTTTAAAAAGAGGGACCACCACCCCAGTCTGCCAGTCCAGAGGCACTGTCCCCGTCTGCCACGCAATGCTGCAGAGGTGTGTCAACCAAGACAGTCCTACAACATCCAGAGACTTGAGGTACTCAGGGCGGATCTCATCCACCCCCGGCGCTTTGCCACCAAGGAGCTTGCGAACTGCCTCAGTGACTTCAGCCCCGGTGATGAATGAATCGACCTCCAAGTCCCCAGTCTCTGCTTCCTCTACGGAAAAGACATGACAGAGGGATTGAGGAGATCCTCGAAGTATTCCTTCCACCGCCCAACAGTATCCCCAGTCGAGGTCAACAGCTCCCCACCTCCACTGTAAACAGTGTTGACAGAAAGCTGCTTCCCCCTCCTGAGGCGCCGAACAATTTGCCAGAATTTCCTCGAGGCCAACTGGTAGTCCTCCTCCAAGGCCTCCCCGAACTCCTCCCAGACCCGAGTTTTTGCTTCTACAACCGCCCGAGCTGCCGCATGCTTGGCCTGCCGGTACCCATCAGCTGCCTCAGGAGTCCTATGAGCCAGCCATGAAGCTCTCCCGGAGGTGGGAGTTGAAAACTTCCCTGACAGCGGGTTCCGCCAGACGTTCCCAACAAATCTGTCCCGCTTCTTCCCCTGCCAGCGAATCCAACTCGGCACCAGGTGGTGATCAGTTGACAGCTCAGCCCCTCACTTTACCCAAGTGTCCAAGACATACCGCCAAAGGTCAGATGATACGACTACAAAGTCGATCATTGACCTCCGGCCTAGGGTGTCCTGGTGCCACGTGCACTGATGGACACCCTTATGCTTGAACATGGTGTTCAGAACACCACTCGGGTTCAGATCGGGGAGGCCGTTCCTCCCAATCACACCCCTCCAGGTGTCACTGTCGCTGCCCACGTGAGCACTGAAGTCCCCCAGCAGAACAATGGAGTCCCCGGTTGGAGCACTTTCCAGTACCCCTCCCAGGGACTCCAAGAAGGCTGGGTACTCTACGCTACTGTTCGGCCCGTAGGCCAAAACAACAGTGAGAGACCTATCCCCAACCCGAAGGCGCAGGGAAGCGACCCTCTCGCTCAGCGGGGAGAACTCCAACACATGGCGGCTGAGCTGGGGGGCTATAAGCAAGCCCACACCAGCTCGCCGCCTCTCACCGCGGGCAACTCCAGAGTAGAAGAGAGTCCAGCCTCTCTCAAGGAGTTGGTTTCCAGAGCCCAGACTGTGCATGGAGGTGAGCCCGACTATCTCTAGCCGGTACCGCTCAACCTCCCGCACTAGCTCAGGCTCTTTCACCCACAGTGAGGTGACATTCCATGTCCCCATAGCCAGAGTCGTTGTCCAGGGTTTGGGTCATCGGGGCCCCCGCCCACGACTGCTACCCATATCACATAGCACCGGCCCCTTCTGATCCTTCCTGCAGGTGGTGGGCCTACGGGAAGGCAGATCCACGTAGCTCCTTCGGGCTGTGCCCGGCCAGGTCCCGTGGGCAAAGACCCGGCCACCAGGCACTCGCCTGCGAGCCCCAACCCCAGGCCTGGCTCCAGGGCGGGGCCCCGGTGACGCCAATCCGGGCGACGTACACTTCCTTGATTTGATTTCTTTCATAAGGGGCTTTTTGAACTGCTCTTAGTCTGACTCGTCACCTAGAACCTGTTTGCCTTGGGAGACCCTACCAGGGGCATTAAGCCCCGGACAACATAGCCTTTAGGATCATTCGGGTACTCAAACTCCTCCACCACGATAAGGTGGCAGTTCAAGGAGGAGTACTGGTACTGTATATATATATATATGTGTGTGTGTGTGTGTGTGCCATTATATAAATATAAATATATACACACACACACACACACACACACACACACACACACACACTATATATATATATATATCCTTAGCCATTCTTCATGATCTGAGGCGGTTCAGGCTGATGCAGAGCAGTGGTGGTGACAATGTATCACCTCGGTACAGTATATGCCGCACTTAATGGTGACTGATGCATTTGGCTTAGAGTTGGCCTCCGGAGTCGTTTTCTACAGCCCCATTGAGGTCTTGATGAAGGCTGTCTTCCAACATCCCACGTTCCATGTATGTGGCATTGAGTCATAGGCTTTCTTGTAGTCAGTCCAGGCGGTTCACAGTTTGATTTATCTGGCCTTGCAGTCTCTGGTGACCACTCTATTGACCAGTAGCTGGTGCTTGGGTCCCCTGGTCTTTCTACCAATTCCTTTCTGGACCCTGTTCATGTATTGGGTCATGTGCCTATTCATCTTAGACAGTATGATGCCTGACAGGAGCTTCCATGTTGTACAGAGGCAGGTTATTGGTTGGTAGTCGGATGGGATCACACCCTTCTGGGGGCCCTTCATGATCAGGACCACCCACCCTTGGGTCAACCACTCTTGGTGGGTTCCATCCATCAGTAGTTGGTGCCTGTACTGCCAGGCATTCATGAAGTGCAGTTAGCTTATTCAGCCAGTAGATGTTAATCATGTCCAGGCCTGTTGCTGTCCAGCTCTTCATACATTGCTCTGATACACTCTTTTTTTGATGTCTGCCATTGTGATAGTTACCGGATTTTACTTTAGGAGATTGCAGTGGTGTTAGGTGTTGCCTTTTCCCAAGATGCTTCTGCTACCTTTCAGTCTCAGTTCTGGGTGGATCTACTCTCATGGTCTTACTTTGCCACTGACAGTACACTTTGGATGGTTCTGTGGAGAATATCCTATTTATTCTCCTGGCTTCTACTTATCTAGTGTATCTCTTAAGGTGGGTAGCCAGCCAGAGCTATGAGTCTTTGCTTGTCAGTTGCTAGTGCCTCTGGTTAGGACAGTTGGTGGTACTTCCTGCAAATCTATTTCTCCCCCACACTTTTCTGGAGTTCTTAGAGTTGACTCAGAGAAGTTCTCTCTGTGTTGGCTTGACCCTGGCCTCTAGCCTCTTTCTCCATGGGGGGTAGTGCTTGCTATACATACTGTATATATAATGACAAACAATTTTATGATCATGGGTGTGGAATCAAGTGAATCTTGTAAATTTCCACTGAACAACATCCAAATACCTTTATTGGTGCCCCAGAGGGGAAATTGCCTTTCAGTTACATTTCGTCCAAGAAACATAAAAAAGACAGTGACACATAACAGTGGGAGGACAGGAGTGGGAGAACTGTGGGTCACCACACAAGCGGCACCCCATTTACTTAGATGAGAAAAGAGGAGAGCAAGAGGAAGAGGGAAAAAAAGCAACTCCCAAATTAGGCTCCTGTGGTGGTGGTGGGGGGGGGGGGGGCACAGTGTGGGATTAGGAAAAAACACCTCTGCACATAAGCAATGTAATAAGACATTACAACAAAACTTGAAGACTTGCAAATGTGGGAGGGGGGGAAGGGTGTTGGAGAGGGGAGGTGTCGCCTTGGGAAGGCCGGTTATCTCGGGGAGCCAGTGAAGATAACAGTTGTTTTGGTTCAGGCCGACACAGCAATTTTCCGTCTGCCTTTGAGTCTCTCTGAGTCTCCCAGTGGCTTTATTTCAGCCGAGCCGAGCTGACAACTTCTCCAAGTTGGCATCCATCCTGCAAAGGAGTTCAGGAATCGCATCCAGCCTGTGAATTTGATCCAGAATTGCATCCTGTTGTGATGGAGCTCACATATCGCTTGAGTCTGAGTGTTGACAGCCCTGCACATTCCCTCAGTCATGATGGGCAGCTTCTCGATAGCCAACATCTGTGCCGCCAACAGATAGATCAGGAAGCTGCTTACTCAAACAGCAGAATGCCATCCACTCATCCATCCATTTTCTACGCCGCTTATCCCTTTCGGGGTCTCGGGGGGGGCGGAGCCTATCTCGGCTGTCAACGGGTGAGAGGCGGGGTACACCCTGGACCAGTCGCCAGCCAATCGCAGGGCACAAACACACAAGCATTCACACTCACACTCACACCTAGGGGCAAATTTAGAGTCACCAATCAACCTAAGGAGCATGTTTTTTGTCTGTGGGAGGAAGCCCAGGAAGAGAACCCACGCATGCACGGGAAGAACATGCAAACTTCACACAGAAAGGCCCGACCCGGGAATGCTGTGAGGCACGCGCACTACCTGCTTGCGCCACTGTGCAGCCCTCAGCAGAATGCCTGTTATCATAATTCCAATATGTAGACATCTTCAACATCCTCAACGGAAAGGATAGACAGG
This sequence comes from Chaetodon trifascialis, assembly GCF_039877785.1. Lineage (NCBI taxonomy): Eukaryota > Metazoa > Chordata > Actinopteri > Chaetodontiformes > Chaetodontidae > Chaetodon > Chaetodon trifascialis. Next base: position 424,019 of record NC_092077.1, on the reverse strand, counting down.
CACACTATCCTCCACTTTTCCCAGGAGTCCATCATGTATCCGGCTGGAGACATTCCGTCAGGGCACACGGGCTCTCCTTTACCCAGTCTCTTTGTTGAGAAAATCTGGTCGATTGCATTGAGGGACCAGCTGATCAAATCCACAAGACAAAGAGCAGCAGCAGGGCAGATAAATACGGGGAGGGAGCGAGAGAAAAAGCATCCGCCTTTGTTGAGAGCCAGAAGAAGACTGTGACCAGTGGCCTAAGCCAAACCAAACTCAAGCTTAGTGGAAAATTACCAAAAGGACATGCATACGTAAAAGTGGCGCATGCACTGGTCTAACATGTTGTGTGTAAAAGGATGTGTGCAATAAAGAGGAGGGATTAAGAGACAGGCGTATAAAATAGTAGAAAACATGGCTCTTGTTCCTTAGTCTCTTCAACTTCAAGCCAACTCATGAGAAGGAGAATATGAGGAGCCTGACAGCAGAAAGGAGGACTTAGAAAAACTATAGTCAATTTGTGGGTTTCCACTCTTGTGCAGGAAGAGACAGATTGCACTGGCCAGATAACCAATCTCTCATCCTCTCTAAATTAGATGATTAATGTTTTAGCTACAACTTTTTTAATAGAGCTATATGCTCAAATTGTTGATTTATCTACAAATTGATCTTTGATTAATATTCACTAAGAGATTTAAATGAAAGAGATTATATATATTAGTGCTGTCAGTCAATTAAAATATTTAATTGCGATCTCATGAATGTCATAGTTAACTTGCGATTAATCGCAAATTAATTGCACATTTTTATCTATTCTGCATGTCCCATTAATTATCATTTTAATACTCTTATCAACATGGAAAAGTGGATAGGCTTGCTTTGTGCAAATGTATTTTATTAAAAACAATGTAGTGTTATATTTCACACTAACATTGTCACTTTGAGCAGTCATTCACATGTGAAGCAAAATCTCACACAATTTAACACTGTCAATAAACAGGTGATAAAAAAATAAATACTTGGTTACAAAAAAGCCCCTTCAATAACCCTTTCTAAGTGATCAAAACAGGGTGACACAAGATAAAGTTACAAAGTGCACATCATTGTAAACTAGGACTCATGCTATAGTGCCGTTAAACCATGGCTTAAACTTTCCTTTCTTAAGTTTCCTTTGAACATATAAGCAGTCAGACTATAATGCTCTTCTATTTATTCACCAGAGGCTTATCACCCCAGTCTCTCATTTCTCTCCAGAAAGAATGAACATTACTTGGCTATGGCTCCAAGCTTGTTCTTAGTTGCGGTGGCCATATGCCTCATCTGGTCATCTGGTTTTGACAAGGAGGTGGCGGAGAATTCACATTAGCAATGTGTTTGGCTATCAAGTGGTATTTCAGACTGGATGATAACTAACTGTGAACTGATAACTCAGTTCACATCAACAGTACACGCAGATAACTTTGGTCTTGTCAGTTGACCCATCTGGCAACTTTTTTAAACTAAACTCTCCATTCAGAATCTTGTTTGCATCCATTCTGGCATTTCGCGCTTGACATCCACACAAACCGGTAGCCTACTCTTTTACAGCTAGCGAGCAGGCAAGACCAAACGTGTGCGTGAGGCGTGCCTATTTTTGTTTTGTTTCCAGTTTACAATCGGATCCTGCACTGTTAACGATTGCTGTATATTTACGGCGAAATTCTACAGCCCACTCCCGTTTCTGTGGAATACGGCAACTTGCTGCAAGGAAAATTGCATTCTGGGAGCCTTGTGCGGACAACCCACGTCGATATTTGAATCCATAGACATAATAAAGAGTAGACCCCGCATCGGCCGCTACCACGAATAGGTGCTGTCGAGGAATGCAGCTGCCATCTTGGTCCAGTTGTCCGCCTCACTCTGCACTGCTGTTTAACCGGCACAATGAAGTCTCAGCGCATTAAATGAATCATAGTTCGCTCAATACTACGCAATTTTTTATTCCTCTGCAAACATCAAAGAGGCATGATAGAGACCATAATTTTTTTTGGCGTTTTCAAATACTCAAAATGAATAATAAGATAATATTTCAGAGGATGGCGGCAGTGGCTGTAGATGCCATAGTATAATAATTAATCAAGGGTATATCTAGGTTTAGAGCTAGGTTCCTGCTATGTCTCAATAATTATTAATAACTGGCGGTTTTATTAGGCTAATTTAATATTTATTTGATTATATTTTATTTAGTTTAATTTTATTTATCTATTTGTATACACACACAAATAATGTCATATAGAAGCAGACTGTCTATTTTAATAATTGGAAAAATGAAGAAATACACACAAATATATAGCCTACATATAAAAAAAAAAATGCACACTTTCAAGTTAAACACAAGAACAGATGAGATGATATTCAATTTGTTGTCATAGCACTATACACTGTGAACAAACAAGTACTGTGAAGCCAAAAGTATTATTTTTGTACATAACACAACCCTACCTAACAGGACAGCACCTAAACTACATATTTACATCGATTTGCTCAGGCCCTAAAAGCCTTGAAAGAGGACTGCTTTGGTGTTTTTTTTCCTAGTGCTTCCTTTCTGCAGCTCCAGAGAGGTGAGTTTTGCAATGTGGTGTAGCCTTATTTTCAGAAACACAGACACAACCAATGACAACAGTGTAAAATGGAGGTTGTCAATGCCAAACTGTGTCTCCTCAATGTGTTCCCCAAGATGAAAAATGTCCTCTGTTCCAACCTCCTCCCGGACAATGTAGGTGACTGTTGACAACTTTGGTGCCTGCCTTGTTGATGCTTGCCGGATGACCCTCTCTGCAGCTCTTAACACCTTCATGGTACCTTGTGATGGAATCACAAGGCCGCCACAGTTTTTCAGTGTCAGCAGGTGGTAGTTTTCATCAAATGATGACGGTACAGCATCTCTCACCAAGCTTGCACGGCATACATCACAGGACAGCTTTTGCAGAATCTGCCGGACCACAAATCCCGCGATGTAGACAAGGGCATTTTCCACCAGCCCCCCAAACTGAGAGGGCAGGTAACCGTGATCTGTCACAACGGCCGAAATGTTTGCAAATGGAGATGGCTGTTCTTCAGCTGTTTCCGGAGAGGACATCTGTACTGCAGCTAGGCACACAGTCTCATCTTGGGCTGCAACATTGCCAGTCTCACTGGGTGACACACCACATCGAACCATCAAGCGGCGGAAAATGGCCTGGAACTGGCTCGCAGATGGGTTATTATTCCAGCCACCTTGCATGTAAAACAGGCAGACAATACTCACTGCATTACTCACATGACATAAGATTCATTAAGAATATTTTCTGAATTCATTTAATTAAAAGAGCCTACCTGACGCTCTGATGGAATTAAACAGGAGCTTCAAGTGATCCTGGCTAAATCTGTATGTTAGGACATACTGCTGAACTTGGAGGAGCTCTGGAATCTTTACCATCAATGTGTCGATGTTAATGATAAATCCAATGACAGACAAATACCTGCAAAAGAAAAAAGTTGCATTTCTTGGGTGAAAACTCAGAGAATGAAAGCAGCTACCAGAGCAGATACAAAATTAGTTTGCATCCATGTTTTTGGGAACTTGAGAACAAGAACACATGCACGAACACACGCACAAACACATGCAATACTTACCGTTTTGACTTACATGTACATGATGTTGTGTAATACATACCCATTTAGAGAGACATTCTAAGACCTGCAACACACTTAATACAAGCTTTGAATCCTTTGGCACGAGGATTGCGTCCATTCATAATATCAAAGAGACTGTCAATCATCTATAAAAAAAATATTGGCATATAAATGTCATGTCAGTTAAATATAATAAACCTATGATACAATCAGAATCATTAGGGAATTACCTCGATGAAATCTGCTGTTGCCTCAGTCTCTGAACTGAGAGTACCCAAGATCTCGCATTGTGCGGAGAGCCACTAACACTGAGCGACTCAGTGTTTGTGCGGCTAGGGAAACCTTCATCTTGTGGTTCTCAAAGTGGACATGCTTGTCTGTAATTTTATTTGCGGCATGCAGTCCATCTTTTTTTTTTCCACATCATTGAGCTGATCGATGTACCTCCAATTTATCTGTCCACTGGTAGATGCAATCGGACTGTATGACTGCAGAGAAAGAATTGGTCACTACTCAAAAACAAGTACAAACAGCACAATGTTGATCTTCACATCCAGTAATAAATGTGCAACTGAACAGACAAAAATATTAAGAGTTAACTTTTAGTAGCAGAGACATAACTTGTACAAATAGGTATACAACAATAATTATTTACCTGGAACATATTACGTGCCAACTTCAGCATGTGGCATGCATCCATCATTATAAATACTTGGTCACCAGTCGACGGATGTGGGAAACTGGTTTTAAGTGGCTCTTGTGGGTTACCCCTCAGCTCACAACCAAGTTGATTGAACATGCTGATGTTTGTAGCATGGCCATCCATTGTGACACATACCGCCTGAATACCCCGTGCATGCAGCTCCTCCAAAGCATGAGTGAGAAGGACCCTTTGTGTGTCTGGAGACAGAGCCTTCGTCAGGTAATATGCAATGGGAGCCTTCCAAAGGCCAACCACCAGGAACACAAGCGCCTCAGTAGCAACATCAGTCTCATTGTTTCCATCACCCATGTCTACAAAGCCAGACATTGACTGGTTGTGTGGATTATATTGCACATGTTTTCTTATGGCCATGGAATCTAACATGAGTGCAACACGCCCATATTTAGCCTGGTCAGCCTTCCGTCTTTTCTCCAGCATGTCCAACATCATTTTGTTCAGGCCAGGCTTGTCATCCACAGAACAAAGCCACCTGTACAAAAAATATTGAGAAATACTATTGGATGTAACTTCCCGAAACTGAATTTGATAACATTATGACTACCTTAGTAATGTATGTGGATGGGGGAGGGGAAAATTCATAGTGTCTCTGAGGTATTTGTATACCTTAGGACTATGAAGATGGAGGGTCAGGCCAAATTCTTTGTGCTCTTTTAAGTACTCATGACCCCGCCTGGCCATGAAGTCGAGTTTAAGATCTGAAATAGTATGAGGCAAAATTCACAAGTCACCTTCAATTATGACTAAAAGTTTTAGCTAATAAATACATTTCACAGTGGTAATTTCATCGTACTTGAGTAGAACTCAAGTCTGTCTTTGAGCTCTTCATTAATGAGGTTCTTGTCACTTAATTGTGCAAGAAGACTCTTCACATTGGTCTTTGCCCTCTTTTCACGTGCCTTGGCATTCTTTTTTTTCTCGCTCCAATATGTCAACTCTTTCCAGAGCCCCGGTGAGTCTGGCCTTTAAAGCGGCTGGGGAGGAAGGCATTACATAGCTGTGATGGGGAGATGAGGAGAGATGAACATTGTTTGAGTTATGTTTCACTAGCTGTACTCAGGCGAATCTTTAACAAACACAACATCCCAGTACATTTCAAACCTGGGAACACTCTCAGACAAAGGCTGGTGCACCCCAAAGACCGGACACCTCATACTCAGAAGAACAATCTGGTGTATGCAGTCCAGTGCAGTGAGGAATGCACAGACTTATATATTGGTGAAACAAAACAGCCACTGAGCAGACGCATGGCACAACACAGAAGAGCTAACTCTTCAGGTTTAAACTCAGCTGTTTACCTGCATCTCAAGGAGGAAGCACACTCCTTTGAGGATAAAAATATGCATATTCTGGACAGAGAAGGCAGATGGTTTGAAAGAGGAGTGAGAGAAGCCATCCATGTCAAGGTTGAAAAACCATCTCTGAACAGAGGGGGAGGCCTGAGATACCACCTATCTCCCACATACAATGCTGTCCTTTCATCTCTTCCAAAGAGATTCAAAAACTTAGCCTCTGAAAATAAACAACAAAGCCATTCACACATGGTTCAAGGAGCCTCCCAATGACAAGAATGGGACACTAACGAGGCAGACGACTGTCGCTGACACCCAAGGGTCGCACCCTACCCCACCTTAATGGGGGATCGTTTGCCTCACAATAGAGTGATACCATCCTTGGTTTTGGGGGTTTAGCCTCACTCAGAGGATAAATACTTGAACCTAACACCATTTCATTGGACTAGAGCTGTCCTATCTAGTCCGGTGCGCATGAACTGATGAAGCCTGCTCGGATGAGAGGCGAAACGTCTTCCAAGACAAACTGACAAAGTCCAGTTGCGATCGATTGAATGCCCTGAAACTAGCTGTATCACACATGACACAAATGGGCTCGCATCATTTCTAAAAGTCATCAGCTGTTAAATCTGCTACCCGTCTCTAAAACCATTATGACATGCTCAGATGTCAAATTGAAATACTCACATCTTTAGGCTGATGTTCTGAATGTGAGGTTGAGGCCGCTGGGTCATCCTGTTGAGTCTCAGACAGGCTCTCCTCAGATTTTCTGGAGGCAGATGTGTTGCTGCGACAATACAGAAAGACATAGATAGATAGATAGATAGATAGATAGATAGATAGATAGATAGATAGATTCACAATGATAAGTAATTTATGCTCTGTAATCAATAGAATATTTCCCTTCAAGAATGCTAACAGCCTTATTGTGATGCACCTACTCTTTGGAGGTGATCTGGAAACTTGAAGATGGACGGAATAACGCCATCTCTAAAGGCCCATTTATACCCTCTGGATCTGGACGAAATCTGTCCGTCCGTCCCACACGTTGCCTCCATAGGGGGCCTTCATACCTCCGTCCGTTTTCAGTGTTTTGTCAGTGTGTCCTCTAGGGGGCAATGTCGAGTCATAAATTACAGAGCCGTTGTCATGGCAGCTGATGCCTTGTCAACGCTTCTGTCAGCATATACCGGCATCAGTAATGGCGTCAGTAGAGGAGGTTATTATAATGACAGTACTGAGAAATAGGAAAAAAAGATTAGACAAATCTTTTTTTTGACATAGAGCCGGTTCTCTTCTTCGTCGGTTTTTAGTTTGACTCATTTTGCTCATTTTGACTCTACACTGCCCCCACGACTTCCGGTGGTTTCGAGTGGTTTCGTCCGGAGAGCTCCGGATGGCTAAGCTCAGAGCCGACGGACAAACTGACGGATGAAACAGCCTCCGGATACGGACGCTTTCGTTATTTACGGAGGGTATAAATGGGCCTTGAAGGCCCATTTATACCCGGATTTCGTCCGGATCCGGAGGGTATAAATGGGCCTTAAGACGGACAACCTGTCCTGTCCGGTCGAAATCTTGTACTTTGAAGTGTTCACTACAGAGCGCAGATGCGTCACTTGCTGTGAATTTCTCCCTTGTTGAAAAAACGTTTAATCCTACCTGTGAAAAGTTATTCCTTGAGCCCTGCTCGCTACCGTCCGCCTGTTGGCGCAGGAATAAGCCGCACAGTGCTACGGCATCGCTGAATCACCATATGAATGACCGGAGCGTACGGGAAGCCCGACCGGACCAAGATGGCGGCCGTATTTCTCGCTGCGCAGATCCCCGAGCGGCGTCTACTGCTTACTATGTCTATGTTTGAATCCACAGCAGAATGCTGTAATGAATTGCAATGTCACAGCTGCTGAAAGCCGTGTAGCTAATCCACTCTCAAGGAACGCATTTCCCTCCTCCCCTTTGCTTCGGCGTTCAGTCTCCAACCTGGCTCTACCTCCGACAGAGACACTTCCTTGAATAAAGATTCAATTCAGGTACGAACCAGGCTAATTTTGATAACAGCCAGCATAAAGGCGAGCCTTATGCTACGTTCATTTGGGAATGCAGGAAGCCGCTAGCCTTATGCTGGTTATTAGCAGCGACTTCCCGCTTTATGCTAACGCTTTTACGCTCGCGACAGACTTTCTAGTGGCTTCGACTATGGCAAGCCATTTCTGTCAGAAATCCGCCACATTCAGTCGTGTTTCAACTGCATTACGGCGTAAAAAATGCTGTTTTTTCAGACTGTACGCCGTTTTTTACACCATAATGCGCAAAAAGAACGTCGCTTTTTACACCGTAATGAAGTCCTCCGAGAACGCCCATAAAATACGCAGTTTTGTGCATCACAACGCGCGTAAAATACGTGTGTTTGTGCACATCACAACGCGCATAAAAAACGGCGTTTTCCCAGTATGATAATAATCTCCACCCTTCTTTTCTCTCAGCCACTCAACTTGAAGTGTCTGCGCCCAATCGCTGATCAAGACAAGCAGACCAAATCAGCAGCAGTGAACTGCTCACTCTGCTCTCATCTGCGGGAGTTTTGCCGAAGCTGACGCTTTCATTTACATCTATCTAGTCCAGAATCCTTCTTTGTACACCGAAGAGTCCCTCAAGACATTCAAGAGCACTGAAGCCTTCCGGTACGTCACCTTAGGATGTTTAATGATCCGAAAGTGTTTCATCTGGACGAGAAAAAACGTTTCTCCATCACAGGAAGGCTCAGCAGCAGTTTGTTAATCAAGCGATATTACACCAAAGTGTATTGTTTTCTCCTAGTCCCGTTTGCATGAAGTTACTGATTTCATGCAAATGCAAATAATTTTGTGATCAATCATACAACAGTTAACAACCAAATAGGACATGAAATTCCTATTGTGAGGCAATTTACTCTCATGAAGATGAGACTATATGTCATATATGATACAACATACAGAATATAGGCGACCTGTTGATGTTTGGTCCTAAAGATGGCGCCGCGACTGCTGTGTGACATCACATGAAACCCATGGATACTGCATCTCAACTGCGTGGCAGAGAAGCGCTGTGCCTGCAGAGCAGGTCCTTTTTCCGAAGTCTCCACTTGAAAATCACCACATTTATATATCACTATAACCGTGATTTATATTTAATTTAGACATTTAATGGGTGTAGTAAACCCACACATAATTACAATTACTTTGCATCTTTATACTTATTTTGTGGGTCACAGACGTCAGGATTATTTTGCACCCCCACAATGAGTTTCGTATCGTCCATAACTGTCTGTCAAGTGAGGACAAGAGTCAGACCCTGGCAAAGTAGTCACGTGACCGAGACATACAAACACAGACAGAGAGGAGAGAAACGGGAGAGAGTGTGGGGTCGGCAGGGAAGCACTGAAAGGTATTGGTCCTCATAGCATTTGCCCTTAAAATGAAATGAGCCCCATAAAATGGCTGTTGTTTGAAGCTTTCAAAGAATTCAGCACACATATCGGGAAATAGTTCTACATTTTAAAGCCTTGTTGAAACAATTGAAGTGACTCAGTCCATATTTGCGAGGGCTTTTAATTTGAAAAGCATACCGGAAGTGTGTCAATGTTCGTAAACAAGATACGACGTTAATAAACGCTGATAATGTTGTTAAAATGACTGTAAAATGACTTGTTTCTGGGTCTGTTTATGCCTGGAGCCGCGCGTCTCGCGCGGAATAAATCGGCGAGACCTGTGGCCTGTACCATAAAGCTTGATTAACCTAGCCGGGCTTCCTCTTACTTATTGGGCTTCACTTTACGAGACATCCGCCCTCCGGATTTTCGGTACCATAAAGCCGGCTATCAACTCACTAATTCAATTCAGGCTTGTCCAATCTAGATCTGTGCGCGCTCACATAAAAAGGGCGGAGTTTGCTGCATGCGACCAATCGCAAACATGGAAAAATCAGCCCGAGCCGCATATTTCACTACGGAGGAGCAAACAATAATAATTAATAAATACGAGGAATACAAATCAATAATCCAGGCAAAAAGCAACACAGTTGCAGCTGCCAAACGGCGCAAGGATTGCTGGCAAAAAATCGCCGACTGTGTCAATGCGTAAGTTAGTGCCATTATAATATTACTTCCCCACTGTGACTGCACTTGTATATCTGACTACAGTAACATTTGTGTGTTCCATAAATGTATGTGTGTATGACATTTTTCGTTATGGCATGTGATTGTGGCCTTATTATTTCAGATGCAACCCGAGTGGAGCAAAGAGAACATGGGAGCAAATCAAACACAAGTATAAAAATATACTTCAAAGTGGTCAGTACGCTTACTATATCTTATACATGTAGCATATGTATATGCAGGCCTACATGTTGGAGGCTATACAATACAATATACAACGGCAAACATCCCAGGGCTTAGTCTACATTATGCAAATTACACATCAACCTTGCTTACCTGCGATGTCATAAAAGCCCTCTTTGATGCATTGCGTGGGCAGGTGGCCGGGAAACACCACGAATGCATCGACAAGCTCAGTCAGGGCCCCCGCGACTTTATGAATAGCTCTACATACTGTGTTTTTCCGGAGGTTTTCGGCATCGCCAACAGAATACATAAAAGTACCTATGAATGAATGAATCAATCCATGATTTACTTAAACAAATAATTGATTAATGGCATTTTATCTGTGGCTTGCTTGTAACCCATCCAACGAGGGATTTAAAGACATCATAATAATTACAAACATCACTAAGAAATATATTACCTGTGGCAAAAAACCTCAGTGCAATGCACACTGTCTGCGGGACTGTCAGCGCATGGTTGCGGTGCGTTACATTACTGATGTAAGGCTCCAGCAGCTGACAGATGTATTGTAACCCCTCTCCCGAAAACCTGTACCTTTCGTACAGTGATTGTTCAGACAATTTGAACGGATTACAGCGATCTCTAAATATTCTCTCGCGCCTGAGTGCTCTTCGCACAAGCTGTGCACCAGGATCCACCGGGTTCTCATAAAACGGACAGGCCATTTTCCAAGAGAACTGATTGGTCAGTAGGTGGGGCTTTTATACCTGCTGAGCTCTTATCCTGAACTTATCCTGCTCCGGAGCAGGTTAGGTGTTCAGCATAGGTTACCACGGCAACGTAGCCCGATAGAAAGTAAGCCACCTTTATGGTACCGAAAAGCCAGGGTTAAGCCTGAAGTTATCTCGCTAAGCCGTAATCCAGCTTTATGGTACAGGCCTCTGGAATCTCTAGATGACGCGCTGCAGCAGCCACGCAGGACTCGCGCGACTGTCGCGCTGCTCATGCCGGCTATGTGGACAATGTAACCTGTTAGTATGGAAACCAAAATGAAAACCATGCGGTAACGCCACACTCACGCTCTGCTCAGGCGTGCTGTGTGGCCCGGGCCTAACATCGTTATACTGATCCGGTACAAAGCCAAGGCATGACCGGCACCCATATAGCTTGTTTCAATGTATTTCAGTGGGGTTAGGTATCTTTGGATTTTGTCAGATCATTCATTAACATGTTCCTTTTTTTCCCCAGGATGTAATGCCTGTGGTGTTTTGAGTGAATGTAAGTACACACACACTGCAGTTCAGTGTTGTCCAATCTTATGTTTATGTCCTGTGATGTTGGTCAAGTTTTTATCCTCTGTGTTTGTGTCTTCCCACAGAGCCTAGTGGATCTTGTGTGAGCAGCTATCCAAGACACTTCAAACAGAGAGCGCAAGTTCACCAACATCCCATCAGTTTCAGTGTGTCAGACTCTACTTTAGAGGCAGAGTGAGTGCACATGGTACTGACATTGTGGTCATCACTCACTCACAATGACAAGTGCACTGTGTAGTGCACTTTTTCTGTGATAAGGAACCAAGCTCCTGTATTGGTTTTTCTTGAGTGCTTAAACATCTTGATTTATTGACAAGATTAAACATCTTACCAACATGTTCCACTGCCAGTTTTGTGCACATGTAAGCAATGATATTCCAGGATTTTTAAGGCACTTAAAAGTCCACAGAAACATTGCAAACTCTCTTTACAAATGTGGTTTTCCTGATTGTAAGAGTGCTTTCAAACAGGTTACGGTTTTGAAGTCCCATGTTTATAGACATCACAGACAGAAAGAAAAAGGACAAAGTGTGTGTTCTGACATAAGTTTAATATGTCATGTTGATTTTTGTGATGTCCAGGGTGATGGTTTGAGTAGTTTTTTCAGGCATTTGAAGACTCATATCACAGAGGGTGCAATGGTTACTTGCCCATTTAGATTGTGTGAGAAGACATTTACAGTGAAGTCCACTTTTACATCACATTTGTCAAGAAATCATAAAAGCTGCACTGAGGGGAATCTACTTGGTTCCATAATAGAGGCACCTGTTGTGAATCCAGGCAGCTCCCAACAGATCAATGAAAAGGACCAGCCCTCTGGTGGCTTATCTGAGTCTTTTCTTGATGATGCTGAAGAAATAGAGGTTTGCCCAGAGATTGCAGGTGAAACCCTTTTCTTGCAAAATCTGTCACTGTTTTACCTGAAGTTGCAGGCAAAGTTTCTTCTGCCAGCCTCTGTCATTCAAATGATAATAGATGATATTCAGGACATACATGATGTCAATCAGTCTCAATTGCTTTACAAACTCAATGAAAAGTTAGTGACTCTTGGGTTACCAGAAGCTAATGTTAAGAAAGTGATTGATGTGCTAAAAAATGAAGATCTATTTCGGGAAACCAATACTAATGCTTTGAAAACCGACCAGAGACGAAAAACTCTATTTGAGAAGAGCTTTAACTATGTAGAGCCAGTGCCCATATGTCTGGGACAAAATGAGTCTGGTAAAGAATGCTTTGCTCAATATGTTCCCATCAAAGACACTTTGGTTTCTCTTTTCCACTCTGAGTCAGTGAGGCAACAGCACGCACAAGTCCATGCCTGGTATGAGTCTGGTAAAGAATGCTTTGCTCAATATGTTCCCATCAAAGACACTTTGGTTTCTCTTTTCCACTCTGAGTCAGTGAGGCAACAGCACGCACAAGTCCATGCCCGCGTCCAAAACAAAGACATCATTCAGGATGTTTGGGATGGTCGGACTGTTTCAGACAATCCATTGTTCAAAGCGGAGACCTCGTCATTAGGCTTAATCCTCTATCAGGATGCATTTGAAGTGGTCCACTAGGATCTGGAAAGAGAAAACACAAAGCCCCTGGAGTCTATCTTAGCCTTGCAGATGTGTTGCCTCATAATCACTCCAGGATTGATCAAATGCAACTTGTGCTCCTTTGTAGAGAGCAGGATTTCAAGTACTTTGGCCAAGAATTGGTCTTTGGCAGGCTGGTCAATGACTTGAAGGACCTTGAGATCCACGGTGTTACAATGCCTGATGGTCAGGTGTGTTAAGGAACATTGTGTGCCATTTGCGGTGACAATCTTGCATCACACAACATCGGGGGATTTGTGGAAAATTTCAGCAGAAGTGTGCACTTTCGCAGATTCTGTGAAATTGATAGACAGACTTTTCAGTCAGAACCTCTTTCCAAAGCGCCGACCAGGACACCACAGTCTTACAATGAACATTTACAGAACAAAGATGATGAATCAAATGTACAATTTGGAATCAAATTTGACTCTCTCTTTAATGACCTCACTTACTTTCATGTTGCTCAGCCAGGCTTACCACCATGCCTCGGTCATGACCTTTTTAAGGGTGTTGTTTCTTATGACCTGGCGCTATACCTAAAACATGTCGTCACCAAGGAGAAGCACTTCAGCTATTTAGAGTTGAACAGAAGGATAAATAAATTCAAATACCTTGGTAATGATGCAAATGACAAACCTTGTGAGGTTAACCCTGGTAGTGAAAAGCTTAGTGGTCATGCTATACAGAACTGGTGTTTCCTTCGAGTTTTGCCTCTTTTAGTGGGAGACAGAATTGATTGCCCAGCTGAGAATGAGGTATGGCAACTGGTATTACAACTCCGCCAGATTGTTGAGCTCATTTGCGCTCCAGCCATAACCACAGGTCAGATAGCCTACTTGAGGGTCCTGATTGAGGAATATTTACATATTAGAATGTTGACCTTTCCTGACCAGCCACTAAAACCCAAGCATCACTATATCATGCACTATCCAGAACTCATAGTCTGCTGTGGGCCCCTCATCCGTCTCTGGACGCTCAGGTTTGAGAGCAAGCACACATATTTCAAACAGTGTGCAAGAAAGTTACATAACTTTAAAAACTTGTGCTTAACTCTTGCAGAAAGACATCAGCTCCTCCAAGCTTTCTTGGGTGCGGGGAGCCTCTTCCCACCAGACGTGGTAGTGGAAAGGGGGACTGTGTTTTATTCAGTTGATTACAATGATGAAATCAGAGAGTCAGTTGCCCATTTTGACTTTCATTCTGAGAACACAGTCATGGTACATAGCGTCACAGTGAAGGGTATATGTTACAAGAAAAACATGGTTGTCGCTATAGAAAGAGTAGATGAGGGTATTGTGTTTGGTAGAATCAAGATGATTCTTATTCATCAGGAATCCGCAGTGCATTTTATCACAGAGCGATGTCTATCAGTGTGCTTGCCTGATCAAGGTGTTTATTGTCTGGAATCCACAAAAAAATACCTCTGCATTAGTCAGGACAAGCTATTAGACTATTACCCTTTACCAGAGTATTGCATGTGTGACTTACCTGTCGTGGTTCTTCACCACTCTTTCCCCTCACTAGAGTAATGTCCAGCGTAGAGGAGGAGGGAGACAGTGGACCAGTTTTTGAAGAGGCTAATAGAACACTGTGGTGTGGAAAGTACAGAGGATCTACAATATGTAAGAGAGGAGGACATCTCAGAATTGCTCAGGCCAATTCAGTGCAGGAAAATCCTCAGTGCTTGGAAATTAGGTAATGTGTCTAAGTACATGGACTCTTTGGAAGATGTTCATTAATGTCTCAGATCACTGATAGATCACTAAGATCAGACTAAAGGCTAATTGCCATTAATTGAAGGGGACTTATCCTTGATAGAAAGCTTAATTGTTACGTGGCAGATAAAAACAAGTGGAAACAACAAATCATAGTGTACACGAAAATAAGTAGTCCAAAATTTGATACTGTGTGTGCAAAAAGATAATAGTCTAGCTAAAATAATGAAAATATAAGAAAAAAAAACTGAGTATTAAGTAGGGAGGCCATGGTGTGGAATTTTCCCCACAGAGTAATAAACTTTTGACAACACCGGTAGAGAGTATACTGACTAAACATATTAAATACATTTTTAAACAGTCACTGCAAGTCGTAGCCCATCGGTGCACTGCAGCTTTTTTAGTGTACTCGCTTTTGTTGCCAGTGGCTCTGAGTTATTTTCCAGGACAGTACATTTGCCCTGTTACACTGTACACTGACCACTTCACATTGTTCCAAAGTGTCATATCTTGTGTTTTCCCATGAAAGGACATACTAAAATATTAACAAATGTGACTGGTGTTGGACCGTGTACTTCAGGTGTGCGACTGTAGCTTAAAAAACATAGGCCAATTTCAATCAAGTTTTTTTTATTATTATTTTTTTTTAAGTCATTTGGGATCACTTTTCTGACCACCCTTAATGGACATATGTAACAAATTTGGTTCTTTTATCTGCTGCGTAACAATTTTGCACAAAATCCACCTACTATTATACAGTTGGTTAAGGTTTGAACAAGAACTACTTGGACTAGTACTAGTATATATCCTTAGATATGTTTTGGAGAGCCGGTTTGCCTTGTGATATTTTTGTTCTATTAATATTTTGTGTACTTTTCTGTACTTAGTGCCTTGTATTTCAGAGCCAGAGGGCCACACTCCAAACCGTTCAGTCCTGTCATCGAGCCCCACCAATGACTCCAGCTCACTATCAAGCTCCTCAGCCTCAACCACATCAAGTTCCACCACATCAAGTTCCACCACGAGATCTCTCGCATCCATCACCTGGTCAGAGACATTTGAGGTTCAGTGGGGCAATATGCCAGAAGCACTTCAATTGGCCCTTGAAAAGGAACAGAGACCACTCCCTGCTCATCGCCGGCAAATGATTAGAATTCTTGCTGATGAAATAGGCAAGATTGAGGCCAACCCCACCAGAGCAGTGTCAATCAATCTGTCGTAACATAGTCAGGCAGGATCCAAAGAGCTTTGAAGATATAGATACAGAAGGATCAGGCGTTAAGTACACATCACTTCTGGCGCAGCTGAAAAGCCGCATAGAGCACCTGAATAGGGGCAACTACTTGGCACACCGCCGTTATTCTAGAGCAGAAAGTAGCACACGAAAGAGAGGGTACACTGACATGTACGGCTGTACAAGTTGGCAACCAGATATAGCGCCTGGTGATACCTGTGAGAATCTTGAAGAAGAAAGGAACAGGATGGTGGAGCTCTTCTTACAAGAGGGTGTAGCCGGTGGAGAAAGAGGAGAAGTGAATCAACTGATGAAGTCAACGTACAGTCTGCAACGTCACATGATAAATGCCACCCCAGCCCCTACCATTGGGGATTTGAAAAAAGCTTGGCCTTTTCTTTTCATTCCAAGCAGCATGCTGACACATTTCAAACTTCTGACGGAGAAAGATGCCCGCAGACAGCTGGAGCAGTCACTCGCTGAGTGGGGTGCACCACTTGTTGAGTTGTTGAAGCGGAAGGCAAGCAACAAAGATGTCCAGTCTTTGTCGAGTCGAGTTGATGTAGCCTCCTCCACTGTGCCACTTCTCTTGGCCAACTTCAAGGAGGACAAGGAAGGACTTCTCCTTCAAGCTGATGTAAGTTCCTTTCTCTTAAGTGCACTTGTCTTTTATTAATGCTTGTTGTGTGACATTGCTTGCATTGCCTGTGTGTATTTTCCCTGCCTGCCAGTCCTCGGTTGATACTGGTTGGTATGTGCTCTAAGTATATTGTATCAAATGCTACCAGTCATAACCATTAATCTTTCATTGTTCTTTATTGGAAATATATGAAATCCTAAATTATTTGTTTCAGGTGATGCTCAGCACTGGATGCTGAGCATTGAGGGCCAGGTGGTGTGTGAGGGGACCACCTTCGTGGCTGGCCTTGCAGTGCTTTTTGCGTCATATTACAACTTTAACCTGCAGTACCAGGATGAGGCGAAGTCTATGTTATTCACAGGCTGCGCAGCACGCATGCACACACCCCTCCCCCACCAGCATGCAAATGAGCCAAGACGCAGCCTGAGCTGGAAGCTGCATCCTTTCTCTGTCACAACCACAAGCCGCGTTTCGCAGATTGGTTAAGAAGCTCTCAGTGCTAAGATCTTCTTAGGAGCCTCTTAAGAGCGATGTGAAAGAAGAATGTGTTTCCGAGTCAGTGGCGTAGATGACGTAGGGTTGGTGGGTTTTGTAAACCCATGGGCCCTCTTGTGGTCAAACTTTTTTTTTTTTTTTTTAATGTAATTTCGCCGCGGTTGACCCTCGCAGCTGCAGGTAGCATGGAGTGTAACGTCAGACTGGATCACTGCATTGTGTTGCATATAAGGCGGGATACGAGCGCCCCCTCCCAATTTGAACTGATCCATGCGTCTATTGATTGTGATTGGCTCAGCCGCTCAGACGGCGACCGTTATTTTTCTAGAAAGAAAGAAAAAAAAAAAAGCAAGGTAGAGTCAAAGATGCTTAAAAGAAAGAAGCCATCAGAAAAAGAGATGTGTGGTGCAGATAAGCGGAGGGCAAGAAAGAAAAAGAAGTGAATTGAGGATGCGGCCAAATGCACAAAGCTGACAGATCTATTCTGTCGTGGTGGGAGCAGCCAGGCCAGTGACGACACGGGTCCGAGCAGCAGCACGTAAACAAGCATTGTCTGCGGTAACACGGCGCTATCATGACCTCAGACTTGAGACTAGGGTTGTCACAAGAACCGACACTACCGGTAATCTGAACGTGACCGAACCTGGATCCGCTCCAGCTGCTTGGTGTGGCCACAGCCACAGGTGAAGCCCATAAACATGACGTCTTTCTCTGGTCAGTTGTCATGGGAACAAGACGCTCTGACGGTGGTGCGCATTTAGACCATAATACATCCATGGTTTGGAGCAGAGACAGACAAACGTGTGTGAATATATAAAACGGAGCTGAAGAATGAAACAATAAGTTGCAGTTCAAGTTAAGTTCATTGCAAATGACCTGCACCGGGCCTATCCGAACCTTGAAAAATTATATAGGATCTATCTGACTGTTCCAATAAGCAGTGCGCAGGCAGAGCTTTCAGGCACTGTCAGTCGCCTTAAACTAATTAAATCATACCTGCGCTCAACGATGAGTGAGTCTCATCTCTCAAACTTGGCATTACTTTTCACTGAGAGAGACCTTACTGAGAGGGCTAACTTTAACGATGTTGTTGAGACATTTGCTACGATGAAGAAAAGAAAAACAAAGTTCTAGGCTAAGTCAAATCGTGGCAGAAATGCAAAGTTCTCAACTCATTTATTTTGTATTTTTTCAATAGCCCTTTTTGCTGTCATGCAGCTGCACTTTTATGTTAAACAGTGTTTACTGAAGTTTTTCTTAGATTTCTATGCCTGGTGGTGCAATGGCACCTTGAGTTGTTTATTGGAGCCAAGTTTTATTTTGTGTATTGTATTGGGAAAGTGTTGATATGCCCGTCACGGGAGTGTAATGGCACCTTAAGTTATTTTATTGTAATTTTATTTTGTGTGTTTATTTGTGTCGGGATTGTGTTGGGAAAATGTTATTTATGTGTTATTATTTATGTTATGGTGGTCATGTATGTCATTTATATATTTATTATTTTGCCTGTTTGTATAGGGTCTGGGGAAAGGGTGGGAATGGATAGCAATAAAACAAGACAGCTATTTCAATTCTAATCACTGTCATGGTGTATTCCTGGCTTACTTATTCCTTACTTTTTTGGCATTTTTCTGTCCTCTATTCGAGTGTGCAATGTCAGGCCCCTTTGACCTCAAAACCCATGTGGAATACAGCCTAGCTACGCCACTGCCAAGAGTAACTCTTAGGCTACGTTCCCTCCAAACGCCTCAAATCGCGCCTCAAATGAAATCGCGTTGCGCCAGACGCTCTAGTTTTGACGCTGGTACAAAAACCCCTTGTAGCGTCATTGCGTCGCGCGACAAGCCCGCCCAACAACAACATTTCTTCCGCCATTTCATTCTCTCGTCGACCACGTCCGTACATCAGCACGTCGATGACGATCTCAACGCTGATAGGCTGTCGCGGCGCGTCTTCACGCGAATCCGCTGCAAAAGTTCAATAATTTCAACTCGAGCGATGAAGCGATGGCGCGATGGGGCGATGATGAGAGCGATTTTCGCGGCCATCGCGTCGCCCGGCAAAATGACGCTTCACATCGCATCTTTGCATTGACTTTGTATGTATCTTGCGGCGCAATCTTGTTTCATCGCGTTTGGTGGGAACGTAGCCTTAGCTGAAGAAGATCTTTCACTAGCCGCGTGAAAATTTATATAGGTACTACACTTATCAAAAATAATAAAATTATGTAAAGATCAATTATGAATATGCGCTCGTGGAACACAGGCAGCCTAAGAAAAATAATAGTATGAAGAAAAATAACTTAAAAGAATGATACGATCGCCACATTCGCTGTGAGGCCAAACCCACAAGCAGAGATGAACTGATCTCTGCAATAAAATCATCAGCACTAAGGGATCTCCTCCTGCGGGGAGACTGGGGGTGGGGGTAGCCTAATCACTCCGCTACTGTAATGTGAAGCTGCTGATGGTTTATACAGAAAACCATCAGCAAATCCACCGCTCCCGACTCAAACAACCAATCAGAGCCAGAGGAGAATCAACGTCAACTGTCAATCATTGCTCATGCAGACGCTTCGCAGCTCCGCTCCCCCGCAAATGCTCTGTCACTGGCAGCGGAGGGGGAGGATGAGGGACCTGGCAGTTGTGCTCATTCAAATTTTCTGGCGAAGTCCGCTCTCCTCTCCATCTTACTGACTCCAGCTTTAATTGGGAAAACAAAGCCTGGCATTCTGCGCAGGCGTCAAAGCACTTGTGAGATGCTCAGTTGATAGTTGTACACGCATTTTGATATGTATGGAACTTCATAACACACACAATGTCAGAGGCAGTAGAGGATATCGGATTGCTAAGTGCATGTATTTATTTTGTGCATTTTTTTGTGTTTTCCATCTAAAAAATTCAGACGGTTCATCGATATAAATCCTGAGAGGGGTACGAGAGCCAAACAAGGAAAAGTGGTGTCAAAGAAGACTGGAGGAGGAGTGCAAAAGAAGCTACGCAATGTCAATCCACACGTTGCCACACTTCTGCGCAAGCTTATGGATTACAAGTGGGACTTTGTAAATTAGTCAACACGTACCCTCTCTCTCTCTCTCTCTCTCTCTCTCTCTCTCTCTCTCACACACACACACACACACACACACACACACACACACACACACAGGGAAGGAGGTGAGAGGGACAGAGGAGCAGGAAAGGGGAGAGAAAGAAGAAAGGGATGGTGGTGTGAGGAATGTTTAGTTCGTCTAAAAATGTTCTAATAGAATGTTTTATATTAAAAGGGGCGGAGGAGCAGGAAAATGGAGAGAAAGATATCTTATAATAATATCTTAATATGTTCTAATAGAATGTTTTATTGTAAAAGGGACAGAGCAGCAGGAAAAGGTGGAGTGGGAAGAGAGGGAGGAGAGGGATGGCAGTGTGAGGAATGTTTTGTTGGTCTAAATATGTCCCAGCTGAAATCCCTTTTTGCATTTGTTCTAAAATGCTAGAACATTGTCTGTTCAAAAAATGTTTGGTCAATCAAATAAAATGTTTTATACTAAATTGCATTTGCTCTATTTTTAAGTAGCTAGATCAAATGTAGTGCTGCCATTAGATTGCTATATTGAAAGCCAAATAGCTATCAAGCTATCAAGCTCCTCTCCTGTGGAACCATCTTCCAGTCTTTGTCCGGGAGGCAGACACTGTCTCTACATTTAAGAGTAGGCTTAAAACTTTTCTTTTTGATAAAGCTTATAGTTAGGGCTGGCTCAGGCTTGTCCTGGACCAGCCCGTAGTTATGCTGCTATAGGATTAGACTGTCGGGGGACATCCAAAGATACACCGAGCTCCTCTGTCCTTCTGTCCCTCTCCATCCGCACGCTCTCATGTCCTACCACGGCGTGTTACTAACTTAGCTCCTTCCCCGGAGTCTCTGTGCTTTGTCGTCTTGCAGGTTCCCATGGACAGTGGCTGAATCTGGATTGTGGATTTCAGCTGCATCTCCTGCCTTGGCCCTGCCTGACATCCACTGCAACTGCTACTGCTGTTATTACATCCACTGTCACTGTTACTGTGACTGCATGTCTGTCTCTCTGTCTCTGTCTCTGTCTCTCTCTCTCTCTCTGACTGCATTTCTGTCTGTCTGTCTGTCTGTCTGTCTGTCTGTCTGTCTGTCTGTCTGTCTGTCTGTCTGTCTGTCTGTCTGTCTGTCTCACTCTCCCTCTCTTGCTCTTCCTCTCTCACCCAACCGGTCGAGGCAGATGGCCGCCCACCCAGAGTCTGGTTCTGCTCGAGGTTTCTGCCTGTTAAAAGGAAGTTTTTCCTCGCCACTGTCGCCAAGTGCTTGCTCATGGGGGAACTGTTGGTTTCTTTGTAGATAAAAGAGCTTGGTCTGTACCAGCTCTATATGGAAAGTGTCCTGAGACAACTTCTGTTGTGATTTGGCGCTATACAAATAAAATTGAATTGAATTCAAATACTGTGAATTAAATTTACAAGACAAGGCTGTAAATGGAAATGAAAATCACTGAATAGTAGTGTAATAAAAATTACAGTAATAGTAGATATCAATATGAAATTGCTGTAAATGGAAATAAAAATCACAGAAGTGCTGTAATTAAAATTACAGTAATAGTAGATATTTACATGAAATTGCTGTAAATGGAAATGAAACTCACAGAATAGTACTGTAATAAAAATTACAGTAAAAAGAGATATTGACATGAAATTGCTGTAAATGGAAATGAAACTCACAGAATAGTACTGTAATAAAAATTACAGTAATAGGAGATATTAACATGGAATTGCTGTAAAATGAAATGAAAATCACAGAATAGTACTGTAATTAAAATTACAGTACTATTTTGTAAATTATATTTACAGTAATACTGCTGTAAATTTACAGCAATTAGCTGGCTACTCTGCTGCCAGTAAATTGCTGTAAATTTACAGTTAAATTTTTTACAGTGTACAGAAACATACCTTGCAATATAACCGGTTGAATGGTAGCAACCCATATTCATAAAGAATGTAACATGGAATCACAACATACCATATCATTGTCCACACCTCATATATTTGTTAGAGGCCAGTGCAAAGCAAAATTAGTCTCTGTTTTATCTGATGGGTACATTAAACAGCTTCTGTTGAGGGGGTTGGTGAGGAGGCTGCTGCTGCTGATATGACGTTTCATACTTTTTCAAATTGTACTGTATAGCCACGAATTTAATCCATTCATAATATGCTCTTTATTATTCCTAGTGCTAAATTAGTAAAGTAAAAAATAATTAAATGATATAGAAATTATGTATTTAAATATTTTTGTGCTTTTATTCAGTTTGACTATCGACTTTGACAGCAAGGTTCTAAAAGTTATATAATTTGTATGCATATTATATTTATTTGTGTGTAAATCTTATAAACAAACAAGTACTGATATGTTTAAATGAGAGGTTGAGAAAATCAAAATTCAAATTCTTCTATTATTGTTGTATTTATACTGTAATAGTCCAAAATTATGTGAATATGCATATTGCATAGTTTTAGTAAAATAACAGTCTATGCCTCATTGCCTCTAGAAACATAGGAAAAAACAGTTTGACAGTAAAATAACACATGATATCTCTCTAATGCACTTTGCCCATGACAAGAGAAACATACAGAAACAAGCAAACAAAAAAGATTCACACACACGCCGTGTGTGCTTAACTAGCAGTTATAGCTTGTGAGAGGTGTGTATGCAGAGTTGGATGACACAGAGGATGCTCATTGCTCACTTCACATCGTCAGTCATCTTGCAAGAATACACCGTGCCCAAGCGAATACGCTGAAAACCCTATTCACCGGACCAGTTGTTTACTCCCTCGGGTCTTCTTCAGTTTCGCGAGACTCGCAGTGGCCGCACGGACGTAATTTTAGAGGGGGGCGCAGGAGACATGTCCTCTACACTTTTTCAAAACGCCGTTTTTGTCCCCTGCAGTTTTTACCGTCCACAAACAATGTTACGCTATATTAAACAGAGACGCGCCAGGCACTAGGACAGGGGTCGGCAACCTTTAACACTCAAAGAGCCATTTCGACCCGGTTTCCACGGAAAAGACAACACTGGGAGCCGCAAACACTTTTTGACATCTGAAATAAAGATATTAGCATATATATATATATATATATATATATATATATATATATATATATATATATATATATATATATTGCATCTTTACACTTGTAAAATAGTGTTGCTTATGAAATCCATGCAGTCCATCCATGTTTCAGAAAATTACATTTTATTTATTAAATGAACACATTTTGAACTCTTACAAAAAATAAAAATCGCAGCGTTGAAGGTCTCTTTCAAATGAATTAAAAAGCTGAACTTAAATTATCCATCTAGCAAACAAAAATGCCGTGAGCCGTCATCCTTTGGGCTTTCGGAGCGTGTAGCGGAGCCTTGACCCGAATTTAAAAATACAATGGAAATAAGAGCACTATTTCACTGAACAATGAAAATAAATATTTGCAAAAAAAACTGCCTGAATATTTATTTTACCTGGTTAATGGGACTTCTGCTCCTGAACCTCTGCGCACAGCGTCTGCAAATCAAGGCTGTAGGAAGTCCTGTTACGCAGGACTGTAAGATGCCGTCTGTGAGGCGTGAGCGGTGTTTGTTTTCAACATAGTACAAGGTGGAGAATAGCTGCTCACGTGAATATGTGGATCCAAAGATCGACAGGACTCCGAATGCATATTTCTTCATGTTTTTGTAGGTGTCGGGGATGGCATTCCATGTTTCAAATACAAGTTTGTCCGGTCTTGGAAGATTCTCAATATCACTCCATTTGTGATTCTGAGCAAGAGTGGCCTTCTGACGGGAAACATCTTCAAGATCATCTCTCAGGCGTTTAAACTTAGACACCCATATATCTCTGTCGGCTCTGTCGGCTATGTCAGCCAGCTTTATTTTAATATTTCGAGATCACAATAATCTAACAATTTACAACTACAATTAAACAAACGAACAAATACAAATAAAATACTTTGTTCAGATATTGTGCAGTTTTGGTGTCGCTGGGCTTTCCGCGCATGCCGGCTGTCAAATCTGCTTGCTGACACGTTAGGTGCTGTCAACGTCTCTAAAGAAGGCGAATGCTGATCACCGAAATTGCACAAGGTCTGAAGGAAGAAGTTAAAAACTTTGACTCAATAAGAAGACATGATACACGTTTTTGAGACAAATAACAAAGCCACGCAGAGCCGCAACATAAGGATGAAAGAGCCGCATGCGGCTCCGGAGCCGCGGATTTTTTAAATACATAATTTAAAAATATGTATTCAATCAGTCAATCAGTCACTCAATCAGGTTGCAAACCGCCAGGATTTGTACACCTGTCTGCTCTTTGCCCAGAAGACAGGAGTTCCCGACTCGAGCTTCCAGTTGATCTGCCGCTGCCTGTGGGCTAAGTTGTTGAATATCATGTTGGTCGTTTGTTCTGCCTGGGTCACGTCAGCAAGACGGATTGTAATATTAGAGATTTAATTTACACTAACGTTTGATTTATGTCCGTGTGCGTGCCCATGTGCTATCTATGTTGTGAATCGCGTGTGTGCGTGCAGCGTGCCTCTGTGTGTGTGTGTGTGTGTGTGTGTGTGTGTGTGTGTGTGTGTGTGTGTGGTAAATAGGCGCAGCCAGGATGTCTAAAAAAAGAAAAGTGGACACTAGGGACTTCTTTAGAAGTCAAAGTGAAGGTTGCTCAAATTACACCTATCCTATGGCGTTATATTTGTGCCACAATCCTGAGCAGCACAGAAAAATATTTTGAGCACAGAAAAATATTTTGTGAGCACAAAAATATGTGTTGTGAGCACAGAAAAATATTTTGTACAAGGACACGAATCAGCTTTTGAGGACAAATTAAATGTGTGCCCTCTCACAAACTCGTTCTTAGTGCGAGCTGTCCGCAGCGCACTCGCTCAAGATGTATCTCTCTCTCCCTCTCCACCTGATCTCACTGTGCGCTCAACTGCCCCTACGCGCTTGCTCGAGTTGTACACGAGTGTTACAAATGTGCCACAATTATTAACCAATCAGAAAACTTGGGGCGGGTGGGTACATTCTGATTGGCTGCTTCGGCTCGAATGACGTTGCAGCATCCCGGTGGAGTTCTTGCCTATGTTGCCTCCCACCAAAGGTCAAGACGGAGGAAAAGTGATTGGATGGAAACACATTTTCGGTCAGTATTTCACTATAAATATTAGTATTATTAAATGATATTACATTATAATCCCGCTGCGTAAATTGGATAAACATTAATGCTAATTGTGACAATTTTCATTCATATCCCTCTTTAGCAATCCTGGCTGCTGCTTGCTTCAAACGATGTCTACTGAAGCTAACGAACCACGGCCACATGTAAGTAGTTTGTACTTTAGTATTATGTCATGTTTTATAAACCTTTATGAAAATATGTTTGATTTTGTCTGTACGCTTTTAGCCTGTAAGTTAACTGTCTTGGTGGGTTGTTAAAGTTAGGTCGGGGAGAAAAGCAGAACCTTACAAACATTAACGTTACTTACACGATAGTTGGCAAAATTGACAGTGAAAAAAGACAACGCATCAAAAGCCGGCATTGCGGCACCTTCTTCCAGCTTATTTCAACATATAACACCCGAAGAAATTTGATTTTACTATTGATATGTCTGTCGTCATTAACTGAAATAGACTTATAACCTGTAAGTTTGATAATCTTATGTTACTACATCCACAGCTGAAGCACACAATCATCTGTAAGAAATTTTGTTATAATCAAAGACACACGTTTTCGGCAGTTTTTTTTACATCTAATTTTAAAACTCTAACACTATTCGGAATCATAGAAGGGCAAGCACAGGTGTAATGGATGATATATTAATTAGAGTTATACCATGGACTGGGCAAATACTCGATTCTGATTGACTGCAGGGTGTCCGTTAAAAAGTGTTATAGGACACCTATAAAAAAAAGTTCTGGTCAAATACCCTGATTGTTCTAAATTATTGCGCTGGCTCAAACGCTAGTTGGTAACCATGGCAACAGAAACTCGGAACAAACGTTAACGTTAACGGGGCATCGCTGTGAAAGCAGCCTGCAGGCTTACTGGGCTCCGTCAGTCCAGGAGAGACGAGAATGGAGCAACATTTTGTCGTCCCGCAACGTCCCAACCAGCAGTGGTCAGGGTCCACAAACGTTAAATCTCCATCCTTCAAATGCCACTATGATGGACATGCCAGTATCTCTATCAAATTTCATGATCAACGGCAATGTTGCATTTAATTTTAAATAGTTCGTCGCCTGTCTTTCTGTCTTGTTTACCTTACTTACTTAATTACTTACTTACTTACTTACTTACTTGATACAGAGTGAATGGTGGATAATATTTATAAGAACGATTTAGGATAGACTTACTTGCTTGAAACACATAATGATCAGAGTGAATCTTGGATAATATTTCTTGCAATAAAAACGATTTAGGAAACTATCTGTGAACAAAACTTCGCAACATCCTCTGGACACACACAAGCGGTAAGAGGTGTAATTGCCCTCTGAGATGATACTTTGCATCACGTAACATAACGTTAAGCAATCATCTCACTTCCCTCTACTGATTAGGCCTAATATAACGGCTGCGGCCGACCGAGCTGCACGTTCTGTGACCAGAGCCGGTTACCTTGGCAACGCGTCACAGCGAGGGATATTAAATAGTCCGCTCAGCCGCTTCTTGTGAAAAACTTAGGATTTTAACGGTAAAAAACAACATTAACGTATTAATAATTGATTTAATATTTCTTTCTTTCGTAAGTGAGGGTGCTGCTGCTGTTCCTGGCGTTGTGTGCTGGCTCACGGGAGTGAGTCATGGATATTTAAAGAGAACATAACACATTGTGGTGTCAAGTTACAGCACTTGCAATTTGTTTACGGTTATATTTGTAATCGTACTTTTCTTTGAAAGATTGTTGTAGATTTGTAGGACTGTTTAGAAAAATTACCATAAGGCATAACCTGAGATGTCAAATACAACACATGGCTTTTTTTTTCTTATTGATCTCTCTGTCCAACAGGATATGCTGAGGCAGCAGTTGATTGAGAGACTTCTCACCAGACTGCAATCTGCCTTAAACCAGCAACCACTAAATCTGGATTATTTGGAGTTCCTAACTCGCCATGATTTTATACTATTTGGATCATTCTCTGAGCAGATAGGAGGTGTATCAGAGATTACAGAGGCACTCCAAAACCTCCATCACATTGTCCAGAGGGAAATTAATGCCAGCTCTATGCCTATTGTGGAACAGGAAACAGAAGTTGGTGCAGGTCCTGGTCACCCCAGAATTGTAATAGAGAAAGAAAAACTGAAGAGTTTAATGGACACTCATCTGCCAGTCGTCTGCATTGCAAAATGCCTTGGTGTTTCAAGAAGAACTGTTTACAGGAGAAAGAATGCAAGAATTTGGCCTGTCAGTAAGAGGATCATACAGTTCTGTGACTGACCAGGAACTTGACAACATAATTTCAGGTGTTAAAATTCAGATGCCAAATGCTGGATACTGAATGGTTCAAGGCCATCTGGTTTCACTGGGCCTTCGCCTTCAGTGGTGGAGAATGATGGCCTCCATGCACCGAGTTGATGCTGCAGGAATCTTCTCACGGATCCTAGAACTGGGGTGTGTTGTGCGAAGAAGTTATTCTATCCGCGGCCCTGTCTCCTTGGTCCACATTGACACAAATCACAAACTGATAAGGTAGAGTAAAATAGCCTGTTTATGCAAAAATCTACATACAGAACATTGGAAGTGGAGTCATGTCATACATTTAAGAACAGCCTTAGTTATATTTCAACCTTTTCTCCCCTCTTTAACAGTTACAATATTGTGATCTTTGGTGGAGTGGACGGATACTCAAGGAAGGTAATTGATTTTTGTGTGTGTGTGTGTGTGTGTGTGTGTGTGTGTGTGTGTGTGTGTGTGTGTGTGTGTGTGTGTGGTTAATGTCATCAGTTTAATGTAGATTGTTTTGAATTCCAAATTAGACCTTAATATGCATATTGTTAAGATCTCAACATCCACTCAGGGATGTA
This sequence comes from Chaetodon trifascialis, assembly GCF_039877785.1. NCBI lineage: Eukaryota > Metazoa > Chordata > Actinopteri > Chaetodontiformes > Chaetodontidae > Chaetodon > Chaetodon trifascialis. Next base: position 395,974 of record NC_092077.1, on the reverse strand, counting down.
GCAGGCCTAGGCATAAAATCCTAATCGGCTGTTTAGGATGTAAAGTTCTTTTATCATTGTGAGTTCATACAAATTGTGTATAGTTTATCTCCAGCTCTCCCGAAGAATTCTTCAATTACAGGGTAGTGAACCTTGATCATTGTTCCGCATAAAAAAATACTGCCAACAATCTGAGTGCTAAGAAATCATTATGCAAACCCCACAGCTTAGCTATGAACAGAATAATTGCATTGGCCAGTAGATGTCAGTATGGAATTCCTGCTAATATCAAATAATGATCACATCTGGTTATTTTTTTCATATACAAAAAAATCTTAAATAGAAATGATTTGACTTCATATAACCTCTCCAAATAGGCAGCAATCAATCAAGTTGCATTTCTTAAACATTTACCTTACATATTTCTTGCGGGAAGTGCTTAAAAATACACAGCATTTCATGTTGCTAAACTTGTTTTTCAGAATTTAACTGCAAGTAGTCCCTAACTCATATCTACTTGCCTTTCCTGTCCCACAGAGTAATAATTTAGATGCAACCAAATGTATAGTTGTGTATTTCAAATCAATGCTGTGTTTGAGTGTCTGACTTCTCTCAACCAATTGAAGTGTTAAACATGCAAAATAGTCAGTTGCACTATAGTGGTTCACTATATATAGTATTTTGGTATATAACATATACTGAAGTGTTATCAAACGCAACCTAAGGTTCTATTGCAATGGTATGTTATGTTTAAAGATGTACGACCTACCGATGTCTTCTTATGATATAATAAAATACCAAAAGCTCTATGACTGACTGTAAGAATACAATACAGTAGCTGATAGCATATGTAAAATTTTCCATGTTTTATTGCAGATAATGTACTTGGATGCAGCAACAAATAACAAGGCTTCAACTGCATTCTCATTCTTCCTGAGATCAACCCATCTTCATGGCCTACCATCTAGGTAATTATCCTGACAAAAACACGTTTGGAGAAGTGGCATTTATTTATTTATTATATACTAGCAAAAAATATTTCATTTCCTCTACTCAAGTTGAAGTAAACCTTTTTAAATGTTATTAAAATTTATTTTCATCTTAGGGTTAAGGGCGGCTGCACGGTGGCGCAGCAGGTAGTGTGCATGCCTCACAGCAAGAAGGTTGCCGGTTCGATCCCCGGGTCAGGCGGGGCCCTTCTGTGTGAAATGCAAACGCATGTTCTTCCCATGCATGCGTGGGTTCTCTCCGGGTACTCCGGCTTCCTCCCACAGACCAAAAACATGCTCATTAGGTTAATTGATGACTCTAAATTGTCCGTAGGTGTGAGTGTGAGTGTGAATGTTTGTTTGTCCTTACATGTTGCCCTGCAATCAGCTGGCGACCGGCTCAGGGTGTACCCCGCCTCTCGCCCATTGTAGCTGGGATAGGCTCCAGCCCCCGCAACCCCGAAAGGGATAGGCGGTATAGATAATGGATGGATGGGTTAAGGGCGGAGCAAGGTGTGGAAAACGTGGACGTCGCACACTTCATGTTTGCCACACGGGGAACTGGAAGACAAAGCTTTATCTCAGGAAAGAGCGTTCATAATCAGAAGTTCATAGTTTTTCAGTCTTGACATTTTTGATTGCATAATTATTTGCAGTTAGTTTGTTATTTTAATGAAAGAAAAAATAGCTTTGTAAATCCAAGTCAAGCAATTAAAATTTCATTCTAGGATTGAGAGACTTTGACGGGATGTCTGGGTTGTGGTCACTAGCAAGTACCATGACGTTCTTCACTCCCTGGAGGAAGATGGCCTACTAGACATCTCTGATGTGGTCCACCTCTTCGGTGTGCACTACATCTTTGTCCCCCGACTACGAGCAGACCTTGACACCTTCAGTGAAGGATGGAATAATCATCCTCTGCAGACAGAGGGAGGTCTCACTCCTGAACAGCTGTGGTGTATGGGACATCTACAAGATCTAGATGAAGGGGAGAAACTTGAGGTACACCATAATAAAGGTAGTTCACATAAAACATTTTAAAAACAGTTGAGTTGCAAGGGTAGACAGATTGCATCAAGTGATGAGGCATATCTGACAGCAGTATATAATTAACAACAGCTATCTGTTCTGCTACCAATAGTTTGAATATTAGTTTTACAAAACTTTTCAGTAAACAAACACCTTTTTGTAATATTTGTGCATTTATTTTTTTAAACACACATACAAAAAAATCCACCATAACAATGTTTTAAGTACAGAGTCTTAACTTAATTTTGACTCAGTTTGAACTGTTTTTCTGAATTTGTACGATCTTCAAGACCCAGGGGTTAACTGGGAGAGTGCCATGCTACAACAAGACTCTAACAGTACTGTTGTGGTTTCTGAAATTGTGTGCCCACTGGATGACGAAGTTCTAGAAGAACTTCAGAGAGTTGTTGATCCCCTGGAACATTCTCAGTCACATGGTCATGACTTGTACACACGATTCTTGCACTGTGTGTCAAGCCAACAATGACAGTGAAATATGAACTGAGCTGGTTATAACATTGCAAAGCTCTTTTCCCTAAAACATTCCCTTAAGTTTATTAATGGACAAACAAGCAAAAAAGGGAAGGGGAGGGGCATTTAAAGGAGTTTTGTCAGCCAGAACATATAACTGAAATAAGAAAATGTTCAACCAATAGTAACGTTGCAGAATTCACAGAATGAGACTGAAGCCCTCGCTTCAATTTGAGTAGAGCTGGTAGTATTAGACTCTGTGGAATCCACCACCATATCTAACTGCTTCACTCATGATTCTTCTAAAGTCATCATAAGTGCCAAGATGCTGTACTGGAAAAGTGACAGTCTGAGTACATGCACTGACAGTTGGGTAGCACACTGAGTGATCTCCTTGCTGCTCTCTGCATTCATGGTTAAAGTTGCATGTTATTTTGAAGCATCTCTTTTCATTAGGGAGGATGGGGATGTGGGATTGCCCCGTCATCCACTGGAGCACGTGTTGCACTGCAAGAGGCCCTGTGTCACCAGCTGCACTGTCTGTCTCCCCACCTGTGATGGATATATTAATGTTTCAAATAACACAGATTAAGAAGAGCAATTTAAAGTCATTGTCTTTAAAATAGTTACAGTATTTCAAAACATTTATATGTATGTGCGTATACAGTATATAGTACCTGACGTTTCTCCTGCAAGAAATCTTGTAAAAAGTTGATTATCTTCCTCTCAGTTCTCTCCTTAGATGTCCCCTTTTCACTGAATTGCGACTGGCAGTTCATCATTATGAAGTCAGCATCAGGCTATAAAGAGAGTGAATGCATATTCAGTTAAATATTCTTGTATGTTCAAACTCAGGCTATGACTGAAACACACAAAACCGAGCAAAGTGAATGTCTGTAGTTTCTGTGTAGAAAGTGGCAGTTAAAATTGTTACCTTCATGATCTTCCCTGGAACAAACAGGGGGTGACAAGCTTCAGGGTTTGTAGCCATCTGGTTCACCAGGCCATACAGTTCCATGCCCTTTCTGAGTTGCTGCAGCATTGGAATCAGTCTTGTTGTAGAATGTAAGACAATTGCTCTTTGAAGAAAAGCACACAAAAATTCAAAACTGTTGCAAAGTTAACATATTTGCATGAAAAATATTTAAAATGTTATTCTTTGAAAACCCACCGAATTATGTTTTCTTTGCTGTCCAGTTTGATCTGCCTTGTGTATCCAGCTTACAATTTCATCAGCCAACAACATCAGAGATTTTCAACCTGAAAATGTGCAACGTAAAATAGAGAATTCAATATGTGGTAAAGCATTATAAATCTAATTCTGATCTAACAATACTAAACAGAATGCTGACCCTGCTGATGAGCAGACAGGATTCTATATCGGTCACATCCTCCTGAGACAGAGAATTTAAGTCCACCTCTCCTGTGCAGAGGAAGTTATAGCACCACTCCCTCAAAAAAGCAGGGGGTGGACCACCTTGTGCGAGGCTGACGGCCATTATTTCACCAACAGTTCTGTGAGCAACATAGAAACAGTTTGAGTAAAAGAAAAAAAATCTTTTCCATATATGATTAATGTGCAAAAATGTGTATATTACCAACCTAAAGTTCTCATTATCAACATCTGTCAAAGAGTACTTGGGATTTTTACCCTGGTTCCCAGCTCCTTCAAAAAACCTCTTTTCAATTAGGCAAAAAAGCAATACGAAGGTTTAGATAATCCAATGGGTTTGTTTCATATCAGAACAGTTAAATGACCAACTTACCAGTCAGAAACTCTTTCCTAAGTGCTCCTGTATCAATGCCTGCCTCTCCTATATAGACCACCTTAAGAGCACTGGCAGGAGATGCAACTTTCTTCCTTTTCCACTGGAGAATGCCTCTGTCTGGAAGCTCCTCTCTGTCCACACACAATTTAAACTCTGTACTGGTGGCAACTTGTTGTTCAATGAAGCACAATACATCTTTCGTACTTGACGAAAAGAGAAAATAAAAAGTCCCAAATTAATTTCTACACTATTTGTATACATTACTGCCATATAATGATGTCATTAAGCAATACGCTGAACAGTGTTTGGGAAAGAAAGGGTAATAAGATTACATGTGCTTACACAAAACTGCACCATGTGCTGTGGTTTTAATTGTCAGTTAAAATGATTTGAGATAATGTGATTTCTAGCTGTTGTGGAAGACAGAAAAGCATATGTGTAAATCTGTGGTTCTTAACCTTTTTGGTATCAAGGACCTGCAAATTGAAACACATCAGGCCATGAACCTGTATTTTTTGATGAATTGGTCTCAGGGATCACCATCTAATTTTAATTTAAACTTGAATTTAATTATTCCATAACTGTCTATACTATAGACTGTAGATTAACAGGGAAGAGTAAAAACTATGAAGAGAATAGTCATCCTTACACATTCTCTCATTGGGATAATTTCTAGTCAATGACATATTAGTCAAGTTACAATATTCCCCATTTCAGACCCCAGGTTGACAACCACTGGTGTAAATGATGGTACACATCATATATTCTTTATTTGATATAAACTCATGCAAAGCCCATCCTAATGAAATGTGTTATCTCATCGTCTGGGAATTCTTTGGCACAAATTGGACAAACTGCCTGAAATTTGAAATGTTTCCTTACATTACAGAGAGCCAAAACAAAAGATTACTGGTAAAAGGGGAAATAAAGTGATTCTGAATTTACCTTTTGCTTGTTCTCCACAACGCATACATCAGAGGACTGCAGATTCACAAAACAGTGATTAATTAAGATAATATTTTGAGGATGAAAATGTACATATTCTTGACAGAGAAGATAGATGGTTTGAAAGAGGAGTAAGGGAAGCCATCTATGTCAAACTTGAGAAACCATCTCTGAACAGAGGGAGAGGTCTGTGACACCACCTATCCCCAGCCTACGATGCCATCCTTTCATCCCTTCCCAGAAGATTCAACAATTTAGCCTCTAAAACTAAAAACACAGCCCAGACACACTTGGCTCCAGGTGCCTCCAACGACTGTCGTTACAACAGAATGGAACACTAATGTAGGGGAACTACCTTAATTTGATGTTGCATTCGTTGATAAAATGACGGGGCACCACCTTCCTCAGCTAAGAAGGACTGCAGAAATTAACTGCTATACGCTGATAAAATACTAACAAATGAACGAACAGTAAACCAGTCTGATAATCTGAAGCGTAAACTCTGGATACAGGGATCATATATATTCAGCTCAAAAGGACACCGTTTAACCAGGACTTAAATAAAAATCTCATTTATTAAGCAGAATTATGGATAATGAATGATATGTCATGAATGGTACGACAGAAGACTTGAGGTGATATGGCAGAACACACAAGAAACTTATGGCAACACAATGGTAAATAAGTTTGGCGATAGTGAGAAGTAGTTGTAAGGGGATAATAGGGACGCGAACGCTAAGTTAAGGAATTAAACGAGCAGTTGAGAGAATTTGGATAAATTAGCAGTATCTTAACCTCACGGACCAACTCTTATTCAAACCCGCTTGGCATGCCTACTGGTTTGATGGCGTCCCGGTGAGTTCTGCTCCGAACTAACTCGAAGATGCCCAGGTGCTCATCCGTGGCTAGATCTGCTTGGTGGTCTGGTGGAAGGCCCAGGCACACCAAGGTGAAGAGCTGATGTTGGACGGTGATGACTCTCGAACTGGGTTCTACGGTGTCGGTTACAGATAAGGGACGGCTCCGGATGGTTGTTAACCCAGACCAAGGATCAACAGCTGGCTGCAGGGTTTTGGTTCGGTTGAGTCCGTGAAGGATTATTTTAGACTGATAGTAAAAAAATTGATAGTCTCTTCGATGGCTGATCGAAGAGGGTCTACAAAATTATTATTATTTGACTAAAATTTACAGACTAAAACAAAAACGTGTGGCTTAGAAAAAGGAAGGTTTACGGCAAACTATAGAAACGCGTCTTCGGAAAATTAAATCACGCTACTCGGTTTGGCTTTTACGTAGCTCGAAAAGGGGAAAAACTTAAACTAACTAAGAAGTAACAAACAAAACTAAAACAAACTAAGACATAACTTAAGACAAGACTGAGTAACGCGCACTAAACTCATGCTGCGGCTGCAGACATTTAAATCTCGCTCCGGGGCGTGTCTAATGGGCAGGCCGTCGCACACGTGAGACGGTTTGTGAATGTAATCTCGCCTCATGGAGCTGGAATTAATCAATGATTCATACGAGGGGCTCATCTGCTTCTCACTATGGTCAATCACATATAATTTCAATGACAAATTTTCAATGACATTTCAACATTGTTCACAGCATGCATTAGGCATTCCCTATGGTTGGGTGACAACATTAAATGATAATCCTGGTACAGTTTCATCCCAACATGTATAATGACTCAATGTATAACTAATACAAAAATAAAGGTAAAGAAATAAAGAAAGGCAGACTATATTTGCCAAAATGATTATCATCCTTATGATTGTTCCGCTGCACGGTGGCGCAGCAGGTAGTGCGGGTGCCTCACAGCAAGAAGGTTGCCGGTTCGATCCCCGGGTCAGGCGGGGCCTTTCTGTGTGAAGTTTGCATGTTCTTCCCGTGCATGCGTGGGTTCTCTCCGGGTACTCCGGCTTCCTCCCACAGACCAAAAACATGCTCATTAGGTTAATTGATGACTCTAAATTGTCTGTAGGTGTGAGTGTGAGTGTGAATGTTTGTTTGTCCTTACATGTGGCCCTGCAATCGGCTGGCGACCGGTTCAGGGTGTACCCCGCCTCTCGCCCATTGAAGCTGGGATAGGCTCCAGCCCCCCGCAACCCCGAAAGGGATAGGCGGTATAGATAATGGATGGATGGATGGATGATTGTTCCTTAATAAAAGTCTCATAAAGCACAATCAACTTCAACCCTAAGAACCCTTAGATGGTAGGAAGGCTCCATGGCAGAGCCTCAGGCAAATCTTAAAACAAAGTTAGATTCACAGCTTTGTCATGGGACATGAGAGAACATGGACATCATACAGATCATGGGTTTAGTCATGTGAAAATATCCAGCGTTGAGTCATACAGAGATGCAATTGTCAGGTATTCCAAGAAACAAAGTCCTCCGGCTCACAAACAGTTCATTTCAAGGTTGGCTAATTTGCAACCCATCAGCAGACTCGGTTTGTGGATTCAGTTGAAACCTGGCCTTTGTTCTTCCCAGCCGGCTTTACTGTATTGAGTCCTTAGGGCTATTGGGGGAGTAATCAGCATTGAGTGGGACATCCTGGGTAGGAGATAGGCGTTTACCTTTTGGCTCTCTTTTTTTCAACATGTGAGAAGAGTAGTCTACTGAGCCAGACATCCTGTCTCTCTTTGAAATCAGATTGCATTGTAGGTAAACCAGATGGTCTATAATTCAACCAGTTAGACTGGTTTACAACTCCATTTCTGTGGAGTATTGCAGAGAGGGTAAGAGAAGGTCAGTTAGAGGCCAGTTCTGCTACACTAATGAGTGACACTCTCCCAATGACTGTTGTTTGGCTCACTTGGGTTTCACCCCATTCAACCCCAACGACTGTCGTTAGGCCTCACAAAGGGAGTGAAAACATTCTTGGTCTGGAGGCGGCCTCTCTTAGAGGATAAATATTTGAGCCTACCACCTGTTCATCAGACTAGAGCTGTCCTATCTAGTCTCATGAGCATGAACTGATGAAGCCTGCTCAGATGAGAGGTGAAACATCTTCCAAGACAATTTTACCAGTCCAGGTGCGATCGATTTAATGCCCTAAGAATGTAATATTTTCCTTGTCATTTTGTAAAGAAAATTTAACAAAATAACAATAAAAATGATCATAATAAGAATCTCAACTTATCGCCAGTGTCATCAGAGGACAGTCTTCCCTTGCATGTCTTAATGTGTACTGCGAGCATCTGCAAAGGCATCACTTCATCACACTGAAAGCATGTCTTCTTTGGCATTTTTGAAAATTGCTGTGAGTTGGGAGGCAGAGGAGACGTGTCTATTATCTCCTGCAGTGGTACGATGTAAAAAGTGGCTTTGCCACCTGCAGACACAGCTTGAAGAGCATTGACAGAATACCCTTCTGCTTCCGGTGGAATGACGGTGAGCTTTCGTCGACCACTGCCACCTTTGAGAAAAATAAAGAAAAATGATTTGCTTTATTGTGGAAAAATTAAATTTTGTTAGTCTTTGTTAGTCTACCATCTCCAATGTTTACAGTCAGTGATCAAATGCACAATAAGGATGTATGTACATCATGAATAAATGAGAGTGGGATGTGATAAAGAGTGTATGTCCATTGTCCCTGTCAAATAAACCAACAAATAAATAAATACATAAAGTCAATAAATACAATCTTAATCTTACAAACCTGTTGCCTTATGCAATAGCCATCCTCCAGAAAGATCCTCCATTTTTGGAAACGTTTCAGTCAGGAATCTAGAAATCTTGGTGAGCAGAGAGAGCGAGAAAGAGAGAGAATCACTTACAGTGACATCTTACAAAAACATCCTTTAATGATAAGTAAAACAACTGGAGTTGACCACTGTAGCTCTAAGTGGTCACCATCTTCAGGAAGAGACACCGTTTGCCTTCCCATACCTGCCTGGAGGAGTTCAAGCTCCTCAGGTGGCAACGGTGTGTGGGCTGTATTTTTTGGCAGCAGGAAAAAATTCAGAGCTGTTGTCTTAGTGGTTATCTTAACAGAATGCTTGGTGGCAGTCAAATACCTCTTTTTACCACGGCTGAGGTTTGATTTGAAATAACCAGGAAAAGATCTGTGGATTAAAAAAAAATATAGTGTAAGTTTAATATCAATCAAGTGATGCATTAAATTTCCAAACAGCATGTATATATTTTTTTAAAAAGTCCAAAGTCCTGTCTGGAAGTGAATCAAAATGTGTATTTGAAATTACACGCGATTTAACAGATAGGGCCTACCAAATTGCATTAATGATGCAGACTTATATGTATACACACACACACACACACACACACACACACACACACACACACACACACACACACGACTGAATAACAAACCTTGCCATCTCTTGCTGCACAGTTAGATTTCTAGGGGCAGGGGCAGGCTGCCCTGTCTCTGTTGGCATTGTTGAACTGCTTGAGGCCAGAGTGTTAAACAGCAAAGACACCAGGTTTCTGGCTGCTGACTCAACTGCACCATGGCTCGAAATAAATTCAGAATTAACATTAATATCTATTCAGTTAAAATTGCAACAATTAGACATGAACCATACTTAAAACATGTCCTGTTGTACAAAGAGAGCTCAAATTATCAAAGAGGGACTCGCGTGCTGTAATGTGACGTCTCATAATAAACTACATGAGAGAGACAACAGGCCATGTGATGCACCCTATATTCATTGCCAACAGACATTTTACTAGGAGAAGGCGTTCGGTGCCACAACGGCAGCTTTTGATGCGTTGTCTTTTTTTTTCCACTGTCAATTTTGACAACTATCGTGTAAGTAACGTTAATGTTAGTAAGGTTCTGCTTTTCTCCCCGACATTAACAAACTGACCTAACTTTAACAACCCACCAAGATAGTTAACTTGGTTTACACACTCAAAAAAATGATTCATGGCCCTAATAAACATGAAGAACTATTTTTAAATAAACTGTAACAGACATGTATGAAACGACTATTTTATTTAATAAGAACAAGTGAACACTATGTAAATATGCTTTCTACAAACGGAATGCAAACAAATCAAGTAGTCTTTATCTGACAAGATCACCTAAGAGAATAGTGGGCGTGTGCCATGATGTTGTCACCTTGGTAACCACCGAAATCTACGGGTTCACCCACACTGCCCCTGAATTGCCCTCACACAGGCCGTTGGCAAGAGTTGGCACTGCCAATGCACGCAGACCACTGGAGCTGGATTTAGGAGGCGACGAGTGTGATTAATACGGTAAGTTTAATTGTTTGAAATATATTGTTGCTGGCAGTGTCGTGATATTTTAGAATTAAGTCGCTATATCCTGTTTTTAGTTTCTTAATATCTTTGTTTTGGCCTTTATATTTTCGTCTGGTGACACACCTTGTGGGCTGCACGGTGGCGCAGCAGGTAGTGCACGTGCCTCACAGCAAGAAGGTCGCAGGTTCGATTCCCGAGTCGGGCCTTTCTGTGTGAAGTTTGCATGTTCTTCCCGTGCATGCATGGGTTCTCTCCAGGTACTCCGGCTTCCTCCCACAGACCAAAAACATGCTCATTAGGTTGATTGGTGACTCTAAATTGCCCCTAGGTGTGAATGTGAGTGTGAATGGTTGTGTGTATGTGCCCTGCGATTGGCTGGCGACCGGTCCAGGGTGTACCCCGCCTCTCGCCCGCCTACAGCTGAGATAGGCTCTGGCCCCCCGTGACCCCGAAAGGGATAAGCGGCATAGAAAATGGATGGATGGACACACCTTGTGGAATTTAGCATGAGCTGGTAGCACTACTTCGCCCAGGTGCGTTATAACTAAAGTACTGTTGGTGTTGCTAAGGCTGACAAAGGCTAGAGCTAACAGCTAGGTTAAAACATGGATGAGGGTTACCAGAGCAATGTTTACGTTATTCTCTTAGCCGTTTACAACGGGCTGTTGTTTCCGGTGACAGTGAGAGACACAGGAATGACCGGGAAATCATTCAAAAATGATTCATGGCCCTAATAAACATGAAGAACTATTTTTAAATAAACTGTAACAGAAATTTTTGAAACAACTATTTTATTTAATAAGAACAAGTGAACACTATGTAAATATGCTTTCTACAACAATGGCTGAAGTGCCTCTTTAATAGCCAGTTTTACCCCATACAACTCCACTTAAAAAGTTGAAATAAGCTGTAGTAATTACGTATTTTCATAATCTTTTGTGTCCTGTATTTGTTCCCTAGAATACATGAAGTGAACGATGGCAAATCCCGTCCAACTGAGAGTCGTCTTTGCCAGTGATGATGCCAGAAAACTTAAGCTGATGTCAGGGATACCAGCATCTGTGGAGCAACTCGTCAATGAGATAAAGACTGCTTTTGGGCTTGTGCAGCACTTCAGACTCCAGTACAAAGATGCAGACTTTGGAAATGAATATGTCAATCTCATGTCAACCAGTGAAATCAAAGACAAAGATACTCTGAAAGTGGTATTTTTTGCAAGTGAAGAAACTACCTCCAGCATCCCAGTGACTCTACCACCTCGCAGGACCAGCACGCCACTGACTTCTCCCTCAACATCCCACAGCTCTGTGAACCCCAGCAGCTCTTCAACTTTGGATGAGGATCCTTTTTCCTCTGATCACTCATTTGGCAGTGCAGACACTGTCATTTTAGATCCAACCTCAGAGTCAAGAAGCTCTTCGTGGCCTCCGATCTTCATTGTTCCCAGCTTTTCATATTTTGCTGAAATTCAGCTTCAAAGAGCAAATGCTGAATTCAGAGAAAACGGCACACCTCTTACCCCTCCTCCAAAGCTAAGAATGGATATCCTTGAAGGCATGGCTGAACAGATCTTCAAATATACACCATACCCCAGTGATTCCCAAATTGAGGAGGCTGCCGAGGTGCATACCCATCCATGTTTGAGGCAAAGAGGAGCTCGGGCTGGCCATGAAGGATGGAAACTATATCTGAAGACAAAAGTAGCCAATTACCGCACAAAATTGTGCAAAATTGGACACCCGGAAGTCAGTGTTAACTCGCTCAAGAACAAGTGCAAAGGTCAGGAAAAAGCAGCTTCAAACATAAAAAAAGCAAGAAAAGCAGAAGTTAACTTCCTTCCATCGTTCCCTTGCAGCGAAACAAAAGAGAGTCTTGAGAATGAAAGAGTAGCTCTCTTGAATGAGGTGAAAAAGAGACACAACGAATCTGTGGTGAAGGAGAAAATGGAGAGGACCTTCTCCTACAGACGGCAAGAGGTTGTCCAAGGCTCACCTTTAATCTCTGAGATGGTGAATAGATGGCCTGCCTTGTTTACCGTGAGTGAGGTAAGCATCACTGATGATGTCTTACACACTGCTGCTTTCCAAAATTGTTAAGTGGGGGAAAAGTTGACGACTTGGGCACAAAGTATCTGCTCTTTTTCAGCCCAGGAAATGATACCTGTAAAGCTAGAAAGTTATTATTTTTTCCTTTCTCAAACACCTCTTTTTTTTTCTCGTTTCCTTTTTTTTTCTCTTACAGATAAATGCAGAATTCATGAGGATCACAACTTTGCCACTTCAAGCGAAATTCTTGGCCGAACTCAACAAACAAACACTGAACTTGATGAAGGTCTTCAGCAGCAGAGGAGGGGCTGCTGGAAAAAAGATCAAGCTCCTCATGGCACCTACAACTAAGGCAAGTGCATTAAAAGGTTTATTAAATATGGTTTTCATCCCCCTTTCCCATTTATCTTCATCTGTTACATCTTTTTCTCAAAACACTTTGTCATTCACAGTGTTGGGCAAGTTACTTTAAAGTAGTAACTTAGTTACAGTTACTAGTTACTTCTTTCAAAAGTAATTAGTTTACATTAAGTAACTTTTTTTTTCTTACTATAAATTATCTTGTTGTATTGCCTGCCTAACTGGATGTCCAGGGTGGCTGCCATTAATCTGTCTTGTTTACATGTATCCTACAAGCAATTCAATTCAATATTCCTTTATTAGTCCCTCAAGGGGAAATTCCACAATTCCACAATTCCACAATGTGCCACCTAGTGACCTAAACCTGCCATAGCAGTGTAGTAGTGTTAGTGCAAATGAATGAAATATATCTATAATTTCCAACTGTTTCCAACCCTCTACAAATGCAGACACATTATTTTGGGGTTGATGTGGCATCATGTTTGACAAAACAAATGTAGAAATAGTGATTATTTAATTATTTAATTTTATTCCAGCGGCGGGGTTGAACAGCTCTGGTCAGAACAGATCTCTGCTGCTGCAGCCTGTTGTCCTTTTACTCACCGTGACTGGATCACCATGATCCACCGGTCTCTTCCCTCACATTGTTAACGTTGCGTGCTTGAACCCTGTCACACACGTGGTGTGGCCACTGCACCAGCTGACAGACAGCATCATTGTTTATGTGCAGAGAACAGTGACTTGCGACACTTACTGGTAAACCGATTTTCTCCTCTCCTGAAAAAGTCAGATGAATTGGTCCTCAGACACATCTTAAAGTTTCACATGTCGGTCCAATCCTATTAACTGTGACACTTGAAATGGCAGACACAGCTGATTGACCCAAAAACAAGATCACCTGGAGTGAATTTTACAGTCGGTCACTCAAAACAGGTCCTTGCATTTAACTCGATCAAAGTAAGACGTATCCTTTTTACAGCTCTGTTAGGTCAGACATGATGTAGTTACATGTTGACCGATTTAGATGGAAACCACCACAGTGTGACCATAAAGTAACGTAACTTCTTGATCTCTGCTGTTTCTTTCATCTTAACATCCCATTCATCTTCCTTTCTATACCTTCCACTTCCCAATATCCATCTTTTGTTTACCTCTACAACCTTCTTTCCACTTGACATGGGGATTATGTGTGATGAAGATATGATAAATGCCTTAAAATGTATTGGAAAATGAAAGCTTTAATATTTCATATACATTCTTTTGCAGAATCAGGACATCGAAATCAAGAGGGACTGTGTAATCCAAGGGCTTTGTGCTTACCTCAACGAGGACAGCAGCACTCTTATCAAGGAGTACTTGGTCAGTAATTGCCTTTTACTGTGAGCAATCAGTCTTGCAATGTTTTATTGGTGTATTTCAAAATGCTCAATTTGTTTTTCACCATTAGGACGTCAACTTTGAAGAATCCGAGAGAGGCATCGCACAGACCACCATGGGGCTTTATGTGATACAAAAAGAGGATTTTGACGATGAGGACAAGCCATCAGATGTTGGATTGGTGATTGAGGGCGTGGAACTTCTCTCCAACCTGGGAAGTATTTCCTTTGGATGTGCCATGCTGTTTGGGGTCATCTACGCACTCAACCTCAGCTATCCCCAAGAGCTTAAATTCACATTTGAGTTCTTCCAAAAAGTGCTGATGAACATGGATGGTAGCAGACTGTCCCCAAAGGTCCAAGCCCTTAAAATAAAGATGCTTCAGTGAGTACACAAATGAAGCTGCTGAACAGCTCAACTGCTGCCATTTTCTTTTCTTCTTCTTTTCCTTTCTTTTTTTTGTAGCCTACTTTTATTGACATTATCAAAATTGTGGGTTTGAATATTGATATGATGGGATGTGTTCTTTATGGAATCCCTGGTGCAATGAATTTAGTTGTGATGTTCAGTAGCCATATTATTCGGTATGTCTTTACACAGTCTTATGTTGATCCAAAGCCACGGCACTTAACTTCATAATGGAGTTGTTTGTATATTTATGATGGACTATGTTTTTGGTTTAGTCCAATGCGCCTTGCAATGCGCCGTTAGTGTTGTGCTCAATATCCGTTTTATTTGGTGGATCATACGGTCTAAGCCAAAGTGCATTTAATTTGATGGGATGTCTTTGATTGAATTATTGGTATAATGCAGTGTTCCTTCAGTAGCCATTGTACTGTACACAGACAGTTTTATACAGTTTATACACACATTGAGCCAAGGTACATTTTCATAATGCCTATTTTAATGTTTTTATGACTTCAATAAAGTTGTCAGATTCATGCAGTGTGTTGCATTGTGATTTTAACATGTAGGATAACATGTTTGAAATATATTACTATTGTATACTCTAACACACAGGGTTTATGTGAGAGTTCACCTTAACTTTAAGTGAATGAACACATAGGGTTTATGTGAATATTCACCCTAACTTCAAGTGAATGAACACATAGGGTTGTAGCAGAACTGGCCTCTAACTGACCCTCTTACCCTCTCTGCATTCCTTCAGGAGAAATGGAGTTGTAAAGCATCCCAAATTTCAAGAGCTATTGACCATTTGAACTGTTTACAGGGAAGGTGTTAATTTCAGAGACAAGATATCTGGACAAGAGACATCTCCTCCTCCTCCTGTTTTCTTTTCAGGGAAGCCAGGGACACAGACACCTCAACATCAAAGGTGGCCTTCTCCTCACCTTCTCCTCACTATGTTTCTCATGGCAATGCTAATTCTCTCCTGATAGCCCCAAGAGAGATCAAGACAATAAAACTGTCTGGAGGGACAAATGCCATGCCTCAGAGGAATCCACAAACATCAGCAAATGCTGATGGGTCGTAAACCGGACATCCATTGAAGCAACTGGTGACACATGTTTGTGTGCTTTTTCTCAATACTCCAAGATAACCAGACTTTTATGTTAAACTTAACTTTTGATGTTTTCACCCTACAGGACTCATTGTACGCATAATATTGGTGTTTTAGAAAGAAGCGTACTTTATTGATCACATCACACAGTGAGTTAGTTGCACACTACACGCCATGCTTCTTGTGAAATTGTTTTTCCGCATTTGACCCATCCTTGGACTGTCGATCCCCCGCGGCAGACCAGGAGCGGTGGGCTGCCAGCTGCCAGCCGATGCTGGTGCCCGCGCCTGGGGACCCATCTTTTTTTGTCACCATTGGTCAGGTGGTGATCTTCTTGCATGTTTTTAGTGGGGGTTATTATGGAGGAAACCCCGGGTGAACACGGGGAGAACATGCAAACTCCACACAGAAAGGCCCCCTTTTTTCCTCGAGCAGCAGCACCAGAGGCATGGTGGAGGACACGCCACCAGCGCCACAGCGGGATTTGATCTGGGGACCTTCTAGCTGTGAGGCGACAGTGTTACCACTTGAGCCACCGTGCTACCAATCCAGTATCTCTAACCTGAAGTATGACAAAGTTGTGATTTTAACTGTTTTATAAAGTTTGACTGAATTTTTATCATAAAACCATACTCCCATCCAGAGGTTCCTAACCGTCAGATTGAATATGCTTGACTTGACACATTTATCGATAAGTATGCAAATATAGTCTGCCTTTCTTTATTTCTTTATCTTTATTTTTGTGTTAGTTATACCGTGAGTCATCATACATATTAGGATGAAATTGTTACCATGATTATCTTTAATGTTGTCATACAATCATAGGAATTGCCTAATGCATGTTGTGAACAATGTTGGAATGTCATTGAAAATTTTGTCATTGAAATTATGCGTGATTGACCATAGTGAGAAGCAGATGAGCCCCTCGTATGAATCATTAATTAATTCCAGCTCCATGAGGCGAGATTACATCGCGCGTCACAAACCGTCTCACGTGTGTGACGGCCTGCCCATTAGACACGCCCCGGAGCGAGATTTAAATGTCTGCAGCTGCAGCATGAATTAAGTGCGCGTTACTCTGTCTTGTCTTAAGTTCTGTTTTTGTTTTCTTCTTTCTACGTCTAGTTACTCTCAGCTGAGTTCTTTTTCTTACTTCTTTTCTTAAGTTTTGCACGGTCGTTTTGCTCTTTAAGTTTTTCGTCTTCAAGCTACTCAAAGCCATTCCGAGTAGCGTAAGTTATCTTCAGAAGACGTATTCTTATAATTTGCCGTAAGCTTTCAAGTTAACTTTCTATTTAGCCAAACGTTTTGTTTTAACATCAGTAAATTTAGGCAAGTAATACTAATTTTGTAGCCTTCTTTGACCGGCCATCGAAGAGACTCTTAATTTGTACTATCAGTCTAAAATAATCCGTCACAGACTCAACCGAACCAAACCCTGCAGCCAGCTGTTGATCTTTGGTCCGGTTAACAACCATCCGGAGCCATCCCGCATCTGTAACCGACACCACAGAACCAGTTCCAGAGACACCCCCGTTCAACATCAGCTCGTCACCTTGGTGCCTGGACCTTCCACCAGACCACCAAGCAGATCGAGCCATGGACGAACATCTGGAACGTCTTCAAGTCAGTTCGGAGCAGAGCACAACGGGACGCCAGCAATCAAGTAGGCACGCTAAGCGGGTTTGAATAAGAGTTGGTCTGTGAGGTTAAAAGACGGTCAATTCATCCAAATTCTCTCCATTAATCGTTCATTCCCTTAACTCTACGTTCGCGTCCCCATTATTCCCTTTCAACTACCTCTCACTATCGCCAATTTATTTACCATTGTGTTGCCATAAGTTTCTTGTGTGTTCTGTCATATCACCTCCCATCTTCTGTCTTATTATTCATGATACATCACTCATTATCCATAATTCTGCTTAATAAATGATATTTTGATATAAGTCCTGGTTAGACGGTGTCCTTTTGAACTGAATATTTACAATCCCTGTATCCAGAGTTTACACTTCAGATTATCAGACTGGTTTACCGTTAGTTCATTCGTTAGTATTTTATCAGCGTTATAGCAGTTAATTTCTGCAGTCCTTCTTAGCTGAGGAAGGTGGTGCCCCGTCATTTTATCAATGAATGCAACATCAAATTAAGGTAGGGTTCCCCTAGCTACACTACAGGGTTTATGTGAATATTCACCCTAACTTCAAGTGAATGAACACATAGGGTTTATGTAAATGTTCACCTTAACTTTAACTGAAATTTCACTTAAACTTTAACTAAATGAGGACGCAAAATTTATGTATACTTTTCCATTAACTTTATTGAATTGAATCACACTGAATCAGCATGTCAAAAACACTTAGAATTTTCATAAAGGTTCATAAAACATGACATAATACTAAAGCACAAACTACTTACATGTGGCCGTGGTTCGTTAGGTTCGCCAGTAGAAGCTAGCAGCAGCCAGGGTTGCAAAAGAGGGATATGAATGAAAATTGTCACAATTTTGTGAGAGGGCACACATTTAATTTGTCCTCAAAAGCTGATTTGTGTCCTTGTACAAAAAATTTTTCTGTGCTCACAACACATATTTTTGTGCCCACAAAATATTTTTCTGTGCTCAAAAAATTTTTCTGTGCTCACAAAATATTTTTCTGTGCTCAAAATATTTTTCTGTGCTCAAAATCTACAATTGCTCGCTCAGGATTGTGGCACAAATATAACGCCATACACAGACAGCTGTGTGTATGCGAGCTGTGAAGCTCCATTGAAAACAGAGTTTATAAATAGCGATATAGTAAAACCCGTACTAGTTTCAATCATATTTCTACGTGAAAGTTTGACGACGTAAGGTTCTAATATTTAAGCTGTGATTTCCACGATTGAGTTTCACTTTTCCATGGCCGAGTGAATAAGGACCAGCGCTAACAACCAAGTAATCCCGGTTCGAGAGCGACGTCAAAATACTTTGCTTTTTTCATTTTCAATTAATTAAGCATGGTGACGGGTGATGTGTGTGTGTGTGTGTGTGTGTGTGTGTGTGCGTGTGTGTGTGTGTGTGTGTGTGTGTGTGTGTGTAACAGAGACACAGGAAGACAAAGAATGACGCGTGAAAAGTCAGGGACTTGTATTTTGAAAGTAATGCCGGGTAAAGGAAATGAGGTGTGGATGTGTATGTCGCTTGACTACGTGAGTGACAGCGTCATATGTATTCAATGTTTTGGTATGCTTTTGGCTTATACTTTCTGCATCTACCAGCTTGCCCACGCATTTTCTTCAGGAAATGCAATTCTAGTTTCTTTTATTGTGTCAAACTGTCTTAAAATGATAATTCTACTTTAGAAACATTCATCTGTGCATGTTTATGAAGGACAACATGTTTTATTTTGATTTCTTTTTCAATTATTGTGAGAAATACAAGTGTTCGCTTGTCTCACTCATGTAGTGTAATTTTGACAGTGAAACCAAAAGAGCATCCCCATTTAAGATTCATTTGTTTTGATGTGCCAAACTGTCGAAGAATGACAATTCCACTTGAGACACACACAAGTGTGAATGTTTTTGAAAAACAACATGCTTGATCCTACTTCCCTCACAGTGACTGTGAAATATACAAGCGTTCCTTTTGTGCTCCTGTCACTCAGATGTAGCAATTTTGACAGTAAAATCAAATGAGCGTCATCATTTAAGAATAAAATATTTTAATGTGTCAAACTGTCTTAGAATGACAATTCCACTTTAGAAACATTCATCTGTGCATGTTTATGAAGGACAGCATGTGTTAATTTCACCTAATTCACAGTTACTATGAAAAATACAAGTGTTCATTTTGTGCTCTTGTCACTCACATGTAGTGATTTTGACAGTAAAATCAAATGAGCGTCATCATTCAAGATTCATGTGTTTTTATTTGTCAAACTGTCTTAGAATGACAATTCCACTTTAGAAAAATTCATCTATGCATATTTATGAAGGATAGCATATTTTAATTTGACCTAATTCACAGTTACTGGGAGAAATACAAGTGTTGATGCTGTGCTTGTCTTGCTCATACACCGTGATTTTTACAGCAAAAAATTAAAATGAATGTCACCATTTAAGACTCATTTAAAATTCACCATTTAAGATTAAAGAGAAATACAAGTTTGATGATTTGCTTTTCTTATGCATGAACTGTGACTTGAGTGAAACCAAATGAGCCATTTAAGATTCATTTGTTTTATTGTGTCTAACTTTCTAAGAATGACAGTTCCACTTTAGAAATATTCATCTATGCATATTTATGAGGGACAACATTTTTAATTTGCCATCCTTCACAGTTGCTGAGAAAAATACAAGTGTTGTTATTGTCATTGTCTCGCTTTGCTGCTTTTTTTCACAAGAAGTGCACAAGGAATCAAAATGAATCATGTTATCTTTCACAAACAAGCACAATTGAATGTTTCTAAAGTGGAACTGACATTCAATGACGTTTTGATACATAAATACAGCTGAATCTTAAATAATGACATTCGATACATTATACCGTCAAAATTGACGCTTTCAGGGGGAGAAATGCACATAAAGAGCAATATGAACACATGTTCCTTTTTTCACAGTAAATGCATACGGAATCAAAATAAACCATGTTGTCCTTCAACACTATGCACAATTGAATGTTTCCAAAGTGGAATTGTCATTCTGACATAGTTTGATACATCACTACAGCTGAATCTTAAATAGTGACTTTCGCTGCATTAGGCCGTCAAAATTGACTACAGAGCGAGAAAAGCACATAAACAGTAATATGAGCACATGTTCCTTTTTTCACAGTAAATGCATACGGAATCAAAATAAACTATGTTGTCCTTCAACACTATGCACAATTGAATGTTTCTAAAGTAGAATTGTTATTCTGACATAGTTTGACACATCACTACAGCTGAATCTTAAATAATGACATTCGTTACATTAGACCGTCAAAATTGACGCTTTCATGGGGAGAAATGCACATAAAGAGCAATATGAACACATGTTCCTTTTTTCACAGTAAATGCATACGGAATCAAAATAAACTATGTTGTCCTTCAGCACTATGCACAATTGAATGTTTCTAAAGTGGAATTGTCATTCTGACATAGTTTGATACATCACTACAGCTGAATCTTAAATAGTGACTTTCGCTGCATTAGACCGTCAAAATTGACGCTTTCAGGGGGAGAAATGCACATAAAGAGCAATATGAACACATGTTCCTTTTTTCACAGTAAATGCATACATCACTACAGCTGAATCTTAAATAGTGACTTTCGCTGCATTAGACCGTCAAAATTGACGCTACAGAGCGAGAAAAGCACATAAACAGTAATATGAACACATGTTCCTTTTTTCACAGTAAATGCATACGGAATCAAAATAAACTATGTTGTCCTTCAACACTATGCACAATTGAATGTTTCTAAAGTGGAATTGTCATTCTGACATAGTTTGATACATCACTACAACTGAATCTGAAATCGTGACTTTCGCTGCATTAGACCGTCAAAATTGACGCTTTCAGGGGGAGAAATGCAAATAAAGAGCAATATGAACACATGTTCCTTTTTTCACAGTAAATGCATACGGAATCAAAATAAATTATGTTGTCCTTCAATAATATGCACAATTGAATGTTTCTAAAGTGGAATTGTCATTCTAACATAGTTTGATACATCACTACAGCTGAATCTTAAATAATGACATTCGTTACATTAGACCGTCAAAATTGACGCTTTCAGGGGGAGAAATGCACATAAAGAGCAATATGAACACATGTTCCTTTTTTCACAGTAAATGCATACGGAATCAAAATAAACTATGTTGTCCTTCAGCACTATGCACAATTGAATGTTTCTAAAGTGGAATTGTCATTCTGACATAGTTTGATACATCACTACAGCTGAATCTTAAATAGTGACTTTCGCTGCATTAGACCGTCAAAATTGACGCTTTCAGGGGGAGAAATGCACATAAAGAGCAATATGAACACATGTTCCTTTTTTCACAGTAAATGCATACATCACTACAGCTGAATCTTAAATAGTGACTTTCGCTGCATTAGACCGTCAAAATTGACGCTACAGAGCGAGAAAAGCATATAAACAGTAATATGAACACATGTTCCTTTTTTCACAGTAAATGCATACGGAATCAAAATAAACTATGTTGTCCTTCAACACTATGCACAATTGAATGTTTCTAAAGTGGAATTGTCATTCTGACATAGTTTGATACATCACTACAACTGAATCTGAAATCGTGACTTTCGCTGCATTAGACCGTCAAAATTGACGCTTTCAGGGGGAGAAATGCAAATAAAGAGCAATATGAACACATGTTCCTTTTTTCACAGTAAATGCATACGGAATCAAAATAAATTATGTTGTCCTTCAATAATATGCACAATTGAATGTTTCTAAAGTGGAATTGTCATTCTAACATAGTTTGATACATCACTACAGCTGAATCTTAAATAATGACATTCGTTACATTAGACCGTCAAAATTGACGCTTTCAGGGGGAGAAATGCACATAAAGAGCAATATGAACACATGTTCCTTTTTTCACAGTAAATGCATACGGAATCAAAATAAACTATGTTGTCCTTCAACACTATGCACAATTGAATGTTTCTAAAGTGGAATTGTTATTCTAACATGGTTTGATACATCACTACAGCTGAATCTTAAATAGTGACTTTTGCTGCATTAGACCGTCAAAATTGACGCTACAGAGCGAGAAAAGCAAATAAACAGTAATATGAACACATGTTCCTTTTTTCACAGTAAATGCATACGGAATCAAAATAAACTATGTTGTCCTTCAATAATATGCACAATTGAATGTTTCTAAAGTGGAATTGTCATTCTGACATAGTTTGATACATCACTACAGCTGAATCTTAAATAGTGACTTTCGCTGCATTAGACCGTCAAAATTGACGCTACAGAGCGAGAAAAGCAGATAAACAGTAATATGAACACATGTTCCGTTTTTCACAGTAAATGCATACGGAATCAAAATAAACTATGTTGTCCTTCAACACTATGCACAATTGAATGTTTCTAAAGTGGAATTGTCATTCTGACATAGTTTGATACATCACTACAGCTGAATCTTAAATAGTGACTTTCGCTGCATTAGACCGTCAAAATTAACGCTTCAGAGCGAGAAAAACACATAATAAGATAATATGAACGCATGTTCCTTTTTTCACAGTAAATGCATACGGAATCAAAATAAACTATCTTGTCCTTCAACACTATGCACAATTGAATGTTTCTAAAGTGGAATTGTCATTCTGACATAGTTTGATACATCACTACAGCTGAATCTTAAATAGTGACTTTCGCTGCATTAGACCGTCAAAATTGACGCTTTCAGGGGGAGAAATGCACATAAAGAGCAATATGAACACATGTTCCTTTTTTCACAGTAAATGCATACATCACTACAGCTGAATCTTAAATAGTGGCTTTCGCTGCATTAGACCGTCAAAATTGACGCTACAGAGCGAGAAAAGCACATAAACAGTAATATGAACACATGTTCCTTTTTTCACAGTAAATGCATACGGAATCAAAATAAACTATGTTGTCCTTCAACACTATGCACAATTGAATGTTTCTAAAGTGGAATTGTCATTCTGACATAGTTTGATACATCACTACAACTGAATCTGAAATAATGACATTCGTTACATTAGACCGTCAAAATTGACGCTTTCAGGGGGAGAAATGCACATAAAGAGCAATATGAACACATGTTCCTTTTTTCACAGTAAATGCATACGGAATCAAAATAAACTATGTTGTCCTTCAACACTATGCACAATTGAATGTTTCTAAAGTGGAATTGTTATTCTAACATGGTTTGACACATCACTACAGCTGAATCTTAAATAGTGACTTTTGCTGCATTAGACCGTCAAAATTGACGCTACAGAGCGAGAAAAGCAAATAAACAGTAATATGAACACATGTTCCTTTTTTCACAGTAAATGCATACGGAATCAAAATAAACTATGTTGTCCTTCAATAATATGCACAATTGAATGTTTCTAAAGTGGAATTGTCATTCTGACATAGTTTGATACATCACTACAGCTGAATCTTAAATAGTGACTTTCGCTGCATTAGACCGTCAAAATTGACGCTACAGAGCGAGAAAAGCAGATAAACCGTAATATGAACACATGTTCCGTTTTTCACAGTAAATGCATACGGAATCAAAATAAACTATGTTGTCCTTCAACACTATGCACAATTGAATGTTTCTAAAGTGGAATTGTCATTCTAACATAGTTTGATACATCACCACAGCTGAATCTTAAATAGTGACTTTCGCTGCATTAGACCGTCAAAATTGACGCTTTCAGGGGGAGAAATGCAAATAAAGAGCAATATGAACACATGTTCCTTTTTTCACAGTAAATGCATACGGAATCAAAATAAATGATGTTGTCCTTCAACACTATGCACAATTGAATGTTTCTAAAGTGGAATTGTCATTCTAACATAGTTTGACACATCACCACAGCTGAATCTTAAATAGTGACTTTCGCTGCATTAGGCCGTCAAAATTGACGCTATAGAGCGAGAAAAACACATGATCAGATAATATGAACACATGTTCCTTTTTTCACAGTAAATGCATACGGAATCAAAATAAATGATGTTGTCCTTCAATAATATGCACAATTGAATGTTTCTAAAGTGGAATTGTCATTCTAACATAGTTTGATACATCACTACAGCTGAATCTTAAATAATGACATTCGTTACATTAGACCGTCAAAATTGACGCTTTCAGGGGGAGAAATGCACATAAAGAGCAATATGAACACATGTTCCTTTTTTCACAGTAAATGCATACGGAATCAAAATAAATGATGTTGTCCTTCAACACTATGCACAATTGAATGTTTCTAAAGTGGAATTGTCATTCTGACATAGTTTGATACATCACTACAGCTGAATCTTAAATAGTGACTTTCGCTGCATTAGGCCGTCAAAATTGACGCTACAGAGCGAGAAAAACACATAATAAGATAATATGAACGCATGTTCCTTTTTTCACAGTAAATGCATACGGAATCAAAATAAACTATCTTGTCCTTCAACACTATGCACAATTGAATGTTTCTAAAGTGGAATTGTTATTCTAACATAGTTTGACACATCACTACAGCTGAATCTTAAATAGTGACTTTCGCTGCATTAGGCCGTCAAAATTGACGCTACAGAGCGAGAAAAACACATAATCAGATAATATGAACACATGTTCCTTTTTTCACAGTAAATGCATACGGAATCAAAATAAATTTTGTTGTCCTTCAATAATATGCACAATTGAATGTTTCTAAAGTGGAATTGTCATTCTAACATAGTTTGATACATCACCACAGCTTAATCTTAAATAGTGACTTTCGCTGCATTAGGCCGTCAAAATTGACGCTTTCAGGGGGAGAAAAACACATAATAAGATAATATGAACACATGTTCCTTTTTTCACAGTAAATGCATACGGAATCAAAATAAATTATGTTGTCCTTCAACACTATGCACAATTGAATGTTTCTAAAGTGGAATTGTCATTCTGACATAGTGTGATACATCACTACAGCTGAATCTTAAATAGTGACTTTCGCTGCAACAGGCTGTCAAAATTGACGCTTTCAGGGGGAGAAATGAACATTAAGAGCAATATGAACACATGTTCCTTTTTTCACAGTAAATGCATACGGAATCAAAATAAATTATGTTGTCCTTCAATAATATGCACAATTGAATGTTTCTAAAGTGGAATTGTCATTCTAACATAGTTTGATACATCACTACAGCTGAATCTTAAATAGTGACTTTCGCTGCAATAGACCGTCAAAATTGACGCTTTCAGGGGGAGAAATGAACATAAAGAGCAATATGAACACATGTTCCTTTTTTCACAGTAAATGCATACGGAATCAAAATAAACTATGTTGTCCTTCAATTATATGCATAAATGAATGTTTCTAAAGTGCAATTGTCATTCTAACATAGTTTGATACATCACCACAGCTTAATCTTAAATAGTGACTTTCGCTGCATTAGGCCGTCAAAATTGACGCTTCAGGGGGAGAAATGAACATAAAGAGCAATATGAACACATGTTCCTTTTTTCACAGTAAATGCATACGGAATCAAAATAAACTATGTTGTCCTTCAATTATATGCATAAATGAATGTTTCTAAAGTGCAATTGTCATTCTAACATAGTTTGATACATCACCACAGCTTAATCTTAAATAGTGACTTTCGCTGCATTAGGCCGTCAAAATTGACGCTTCAGAGCGAGAAAAACACATAATAAGATAATATGAACACATGTTCCTTTTTTCACAGTAAATGCATACGGAATCAAAATAAATTATGTTGTCCTTCAACACTATGCACAATTGAATGTTTCTAAAATGGAATTGTCATTCTGACATAGTTTGATACATCACTACAGCTGAATCTTAAATAGTGACTTTCGCTGCATTAGACCGTCAAAATTAACGCTTCAGAGCGAGAAAAACACATAATCAGATAATATGAACACATGTTCCTTTTTTCACAGTAAATGCATACGGAATCAAAATAAATTATGTTGTCCTTCAATAATATGCACAATTGAATGTTTCTAAAGTGGAATTGTCATTCTAACATAGTTTGATACATCACTACAGCTGAATCTTAAATAGTGACTTTCGCTGCATTAGGCCGTCAAAATTGACGCTTTCAGGGGGAGAAAAACACATAATAAGATAATATGAACACATGTTCCTTTTTTCACAGTAAATGCATACGGAATCAAAATAAACTATGTTGTCCTTCAACACTATGCACAATTGAATTTTTCTAAAGTGGAATTGTTATTCTAACATAGTTTGATACATCACTACAGCTGAATCTTAAATCGTGACTTTCGCTGCATTAGGCCGTCAAAATTGACGCTTTCAGGGGGAGAAATGCAAATAAAGAGCAATATGAACACATGTTCCTTTTTTCACAGTAAATGCATACGGAATCAAAATAAACTATGTTGTCCTTCAATTATATGCATAAATGAATGTTTCTAAAGTGCAATTGTCATTCTAACATAGTTTGATACATCACCACAGCTTAATCTTAAATAGTGACTTTCGCTGCATTAGGCCGTCAAAATTGACGCTTCAGAGCGAGAAAAACACATAATAAGATAATATGAACACATGTTCCTTTTTTCACAGTAAATGCATACGGAATCAAAATAAATTATGTTGTCCTTCAACACTATGCACAATTGAATGTTTCTAAAATGGAATTGTCATTCTGACATAGTTTGATACATCACTACAGCTGAATCTTAAATAGTGACTTTCGCTGCATTAGACCGTCAAAATTAACGCTTCAGAGCGAGAAAAACACATAATCAGATAATATGAACACATGTTCCTTTTTTCACAGTAAATGCATACGGAATCAAAATAAATTATGTTGTCCTTCAATAATATGCACAATTGAATGTTTCTAAAGTGGAATTGTCATTCTAACATAGTTTGATACATCACTACAGCTGAATCTTAAATAGTGACTTTCGCTGCATTAGGCCGTCAAAATTGACGCTTTCAGGGGGAGAAAAACACATAATAAGATAATATGAACACATGTTCCTTTTTTCACAGTAAATGCATACGGAATCAAAATAAACTATGTTGTCCTTCAACACTATGCACAATTGAATTTTTCTAAAATGGAATTGTCATTCTGACATAGTTTGATACATCACTACAGCTGAATCTTAAATAGTGACTTTCGCTGCATTAGACCGTCAAAATTAACGCTTCAGAGCGAGAAAAACACATAATCAGATAATATGAACACATGTTCCTTTTTTCACAGTAAATGCATACGGAATCAAAATAAATTATGTTGTCCTTCAATAATATGCACAATTGAATGTTTCTAAAGTGGAATTGTCATTCTAACATAGTTTGATACATCACTACAGCTGAATCTTAAATAATGACATTCGTTACATTAGACCGTCAAAATTGACGCTTTCAGGGGGAGAAATGCACATAAAGAGCAATATGAACACATGTTCCTTTTTTCACAGTAAATGCATACGGAATCAAAATAAATGATGTTGTCCTTCAACACTATGCACAATTGAATGTTTCTAAAGTGGAATTGTCATTCTGACATAGTTTGATACATCACTACAGCTGAATCTTAAATAGTGACTTTTGCTGCATTAGACCGTCAAAATTGACGCTTTCAGGGGGAGAAATGCACATAAAGAGCAATATGAACACATGTTCCTTTTTTCACAGTAAATGCATACGGAATCAAAATAAACTATGTTGTCCTTCAATTATATGCATAAATGAATGTTTCTAAAGTGGAATTGTCATTCTAACATAGTTTGATACATCACCACAGCTTAATCTTAAATAGTGACTTTCGCTGCATTAGGCCGTCAAAATTGACGCTTTCAGGGGGAGAAAAACACATAATAAGATAATATGAACACATGTTCCTTTTTTCACAGTAAATGCATACGGAATCAAAATAAACTATCTTGTCCTTCAACACTATGCACAATTGAATGTTTCTAAAGTGGAATTGTTATTCTAACATAGTTTGACACATCACTACAGCTGAATCTTAAATAGTGACTTTCGCTGCATTAGGCCGTCAAAATTGACGCTTTCAGGGGGAGAAAACCACATAATAAGATAATATGAACACATGTTCCTTTTTTCACAGTAAATGCATACGGAATCAAAATAAATTATGTTGTCCTTCAACACTATGCACAATTGAATGTTTCTAAAGTGGAATTGTCATTCTGACATAGTTTGACACATCACTACAGCTGAATCTTAAATAGTGACTTTCGCTGCATTCGGCCGTCAAAATTGACGCTTTCAGGGGGAGAAATGCAAATAAAGAGCAATATGAACACATGTTCCTTTTTTCACAGTAAATGCATACGGAATCAAAATAAACTATGTTGGCCTTCAATACTATGCATAAATGAATGTTTCTAAAGTGGAATTGTCATTCTAACATACTTTGATAAATCACCACAGCTGAATCTTAAATAGTGACATTCGCTGCATTAGACCGTCAAAATTAACGCTTTCAGAGCGAGAGAAGTACATAAAGAGCAATATGAACACATGTTCCTTTTTTCACAGTAACTGCATACGGAATCAAAATAAACTATGTTGGCCTTCAATACTATGCATAAATGAATGTTTCTAAAGTGGAATTGTCATTCTAACATACTTTGATAAATCACCACAGCTGAATCTTAAATAGTGACATTCGCTGCATTAGACTGTCAAAATTAACGCTTTCAGAGCGAGAGAAGTACATAAAGAGCAATATGAACAATTTTTGTTTTTTTCACAGTAAATGCATACGGAATCAAAATAAACTATCTTGTCCTTCAATACTATGCATAAATGAATGTTTCTAAAGTGGAATTGTCATTCTAACATAGTTTGATAAATCACCACAGCTGAATCTTAAATAGTGACATTCGCTGCTTAAACCGTCAAAATTGACGCTCTCAGAGCCAGAAAAACATATAATGAGACAATATGAAGCTGAATCTTAAATAGTGACATTCGCTGCATTAGACAGTCAAAATTAACGCTTCAGAGCGAGAGAAGTACATAAAGAGCAATATGAACACAAGTTACTGTTATCACAGTAAATACATACGGAATCAAAATAAACTATGTTGGCCTTCAATACTATGCATAAATGAATGTTTCTAAAGTGGAATTGTCATTCTAACATACTTTGATAAATCACCACAGCTGAATCTTAAATAGTGACATTCGCTGCATTAGACAGTCAAAATTAACGCTTCAGAGCGAGAGAAGTACATAAAGAGCAATATGAACACAAGTTACTGTTATCACAGTAAATACATACGGAATCAAAATAAACTATGTTGGCCTTCAATACTATGCATAAATGAATGTTTCTAAAGTGGAATTGTCATTCTAACATAGTTTGATAAATCACCACAGCTGAATCTTAAATAGTGACATTCGCTGCATTAGACTGTCAAAATTAACGCTTTCAGAGCGAGAGAAGTACATAAAGAGCAATATGAACACAAGTTACTGTTATCACAGTAAATACATACGGAATCAAAATAAACTATGTTGGCCTTCAATACTATGCATAAATGAATGTTTCTAAAGTGGAATTGTCATTCTAACATACTTTGATAAATCACCACAGCTGAATCTTAAATAGTGACATTCGCTGCATTAGACTGTCAAAATTAACGCTTTCAGAGCGAGAGAAGTACATAAAGAGCAATATGAACAATTTTTGTTTTTTTCACAGTAAATGCATACGGAATCAAAATAAACTATCTTGTCCTTCAATACTATGCATAAATGAATGTTTCTAAAGTGGAATTGTCATTCTAACATAGTTTGATAAATCACCACAGCTGAATCTTAAATAATGACATTCGCTGCATTAGACTGTCAAAATTAACGCTTTCAGAGCGAGAGAAGTACATAAAGAGCTATATGAACAATTTTTGTTTTTTTCACAGTAACTGCATACGGAATCAAAATAAACTATGTTGGCCTTCAATACTATGCATAAATGAATGTTTCTAAAGTGGAATTGTCATTCTAACATAGTTTGATAAATCACCACAGCTGAATCTTAAATAGTGACATTCGTTGCATTAGACTGTCAAAATTAACGCTTTCAGAGCGAGAGAAGTACATAAAGAGCAATATGAACACAAGTTACTGTTATCACAGTAAATACATACGGAATCAAAATAAACTATGTTGGCCTTCAATACTATGCATAAATGAATGTTTCTAAAGTGGAATTGTCATTCTAACATAGTTTGATAAATCACCACAGCTGAATCTTAAATAGTGACATTCGCTGCATTAGACTGTCAAAATTAACGCTTTCAGAGCGAGAGAAGTACATAAAGAGCAATATGAACACAAGTTACTGTTATCACAGTAAATACATACGGAATCAAAATAAACTATGTTGGCCTTCAATACTATGCATAAATGAATGTTTCTAAAGTGGAATTGTCATTCTAACATACTTTGATAAATTACCACAGCTGAATCTTAAATAGTGACATTCGCTGCTTAAACCGTCAAAATTGACGCTCTCAGAGCCAGAAAAACATATAATGAGACAATATGAACACATGTGGCTGTTTTCACAGTAACTGCATACGGAATCAAAATAAACTGTGTTGGCCTTCAATACTATGCATAAATGAATGTTTCTAAAGTGGAATTGTCATTCTAACATACTTTGATAAATCACCACAGCTGAATCTTAAATAGTGACATTCGCTGCATTAGACCGTCAAAATTAACGCTTTCAGAGCGAGAGAAGTACATAAAGAGCAATATGAACACATGTTCCTTTTTTCACAGTAACTGCATACGGAATCAAAATAAACTATGTTGGCCTTCAATACTATGCATAAATGAATGTTTCTAAAGTGGAATTGTCATTCTAACATACTTTGATAAATCACCACAGCTGAATCTTAAATAGTGACATTCGCTGCTTAAACCGTCAAAATTGACGCTCTCAGAGCCAGAAAAACATATAATGAGACAATATGAAGCTGAATCTTAAATAGTGACATTCGCTGCATTAGACAGTCAAAATTAACGCTTCAGAGCGAGAGAAGTACATAAAGAGCAATATGAACACAAGTTACTGTTATCACAGTAAATACATACGGAATCAAAATAAACTATGTTGGCCTTCAATACTATGCATAAATGAATGTTTCTAAAGTGGAATTGTCATTCTAACATACTTTGATAAATCACCACAGCTGAATCTTAAATAGTGACATTCGCTGCATTAGACAGTCAAAATTAACGCTTCAGAGCGAGAGAAGTACATAAAGAGCAATATGAACACAAGTTACTGTTATCACAGTAAATACATACGGAATCAAAATAAACTATGTTGGCCTTCAATACTATGCATAAATGAATGTTTCTAAAGTGGAATTGTCATTCTAACATAGTTTGATAAATCACCACAGCTGAATCTTAAATAGTGACATTCGCTGCATTAGACTGTCAAAATTAACGCTTTCAGAGCGAGAGAAGTACATAAAGAGCAATATGAACACAAGTTACTGTTATCACAGTAAATACATACGGAATCAAAATAAACTATGTTGGCCTTCAATACTATGCATAAATGAATGTTTCTAAAGTGGAATTGTCATTCTAACATACTTTGATAAATCACCACAGCTGAATCTTAAATAGTGACATTCGCTGCATTAGACTGTCAAAATTAACGCTTTCAGAGCGAGAGAAGTACATAAAGAGCAATATGAACAATTTTTGTTTTTTTCACAGTAAATGCATACGGAATCAAAATAAACTATCTTGTCCTTCAATACTATGCATAAATGAATGTTTCTAAAGTGGAATTGTCATTCTAACATAGTTTGATAAATCACCACAGCTGAATCTTAAATAATGACATTCGCTGCATTAGACTGTCAAAATTAACGCTTTCAGAGCGAGAGAAGTACATAAAGAGCTATATGAACAATTTTTGTTTTTTTCACAGTAACTGCATACGGAATCAAAATAAACTATGTTGGCCTTCAATACTATGCATAAATGAATGTTTCTAAAGTGGAATTGTCATTCTAACATAGTTTGATAAATCACCACAGCTGAATCTTAAATAGTGACATTCGTTGCATTAGACTGTCAAAATTAACGCTTTCAGAGCGAGAGAAGTACATAAAGAGCAATATGAACACAAGTTACTGTTATCACAGTAAATACATACGGAATCAAAATAAACTATGTTGGCCTTCAATACTATGCATAAATGAATGTTTCTAAAGTGGAATTGTCATTCTAACATAGTTTGATAAATCACCACAGCTGAATCTTAAATAGTGACATTCGCTGCATTAGACTGTCAAAATTAACGCTTTCAGAGCGAGAGAAGTACATAAAGAGCAATATGAACACAAGTTACTGTTATCACAGTAAATACATACGGAATCAAAATAAACTATGTTGGCCTTCAATACTATGCATAAATGAATGTTTCTAAAGTGGAATTGTCATTCTAACATACTTTGATAAATCACCACAGCTGAATCTTAAATAGTGACATTCGCTGCTTAAACCGTCAAAATTGACGCTCTCAGAGCCAGAAAAACATATAATGAGACAATATGAACACATGTGGCTGTTTTCACAGTAACTGCATACGGAATCAAAATAAACTGTGTTGGCCTTCAATACTATGCATAAATGAATGTTTCTAAAGTGGAATTGTCATTCTAACATACTTTGATAAATCACCACAGCTGAATCTTAAATAGTGACATTCGCTGCATTAGACCGTCAAAATTAACGCTTTCAGAGCGAGAGAAGTACATAAAGAGCAATATGAACACATGTTCCTTTTTTCACAGTAACTGCATACGGAATCAAAATAAACTATGTTGGCCTTCAATACTATGCATAAATGAATGTTTCTAAAGTGGAATTGTCATTCTAACATACTTTGATAAATCACCACAGCTGAATCTTAAATAGTGACATTCGCTGCATTAGACTGTCAAAATTAACGCTTTCAGAGCGAGAGAAGTACATAAAGAGCAATATGAACAATTTTTGTTTTTTTCACAGTAAATGCATACGGAATCAAAATAAACTATCTTGTCCTTCAATACTATGCATAAATGAATGTTTCTAAAGTGGAATTGTCATTCTAACATAGTTAGAGCTGAATCTTAAATAGTGACATTCGCTGCTTAAACCGTCAAAATTGACGCTCTCAGAGCCAGAAAAACATATAATGAGACAATATGAAGCTGAATCTTAAATAGTGACATTCGCTGCATTAGACAGTCAAAATTAACGCTTCAGAGCGAGAGAAGTACATAAAGAGCAATATGAACACAAGTTACTGTTATCACAGTAAATACATACGGAATCAAAATAAACTATGTTGGCCTTCAATACTATGCATAAATGAATGTTTCTAAAGTGGAATTGTCATTCTAACATAGTTTGATAAATCACCACAGCTGAATCTTAAATAGTGACATTCGCTGCATTAGACTGTCAAAATTAACGCTTTCAGAGCGAGAGAAGTACATAAAGAGCAATATGAACACAAGTTACTGTTATCACAGTAAATACATACGGAATCAAAATAAACTATGTTGGCCTTCAATACTATGCATAAATGAATGTTTCTAAAGTGGAATTGTCATTCTAACATACTTTGATAAATCACCACAGCTGAATCTTAAATAGTGACATTCGCTGCATTAGACTGTCAAAATTAACGCTTTCAGAGCGAGAGAAGTACATAAAGAGCAATATGAACAATTTTTGTTTTTTTCACAGTAAATGCATACGGAATCAAAATAAACTATCTTGTCCTTCAATACTATGCATAAATGAATGTTTCTAAAGTGGAATTGTCATTCTAACATAGTTTGATAAATCACCACAGCTGAATCTTAAATAATGACATTCGCTGCATTAGACTGTCAAAATTAACGCTTTCAGAGCGAGAGAAGTACATAAAGAGCTATATGAACAATTTTTGTTTTTTTCACAGTAACTGCATACGGAATCAAAATAAACTATGTTGGCCTTCAATACTATGCATAAATGAATGTTTCTAAAGTGGAATTGTCATTCTAACATAGTTTGATAAATCACCACAGCTGAATCTTAAATAGTGACATTCGTTGCATTAGACTGTCAAAATTAACGCTTTCAGAGCGAGAGAAGTACATAAAGAGCAATATGAACACAAGTTACTGTTATCACAGTAAATACATACGGAATCAAAATAAACTATGTTGGCCTTCAATACTATGCATAAATGAATGTTTCTAAAGTGGAATTGTCATTCTAACATAGTTTGATAAATCACCACAGCTGAATCTTAAATAGTGACATTCGCTGCATTAGACTGTCAAAATTAACGCTTTCAGAGCGAGAGAAGTACATAAAGAGCAATATGAACACAAGTTACTGTTATCACAGTAAATACATACGGAATCAAAATAAACTATGTTGGCCTTCAATACTATGCATAAATGAATGTTTCTAAAGTGGAATTGTCATTCTAACATACTTTGATAAATCACCACAGCTGAATCTTAAATAGTGACATTCGCTGCTTAAACCGTCAAAATTGACGCTCTCAGAGCCAGAAAAACATATAATGAGACAATATGAACACATGTGGCTGTTTTCACAGTAACTGCATACGGAATCAAAATAAACTGTGTTGGCCTTCAATACTATGCATAAATGAATGTTTCTAAAGTGGAATTGTCATTCTAACATACTTTGATAAATCACCACAGCTGAATCTTAAATAGTGACATTCGCTGCATTAGACCGTCAAAATTAACGCTTTCAGAGCGAGAGAAGTACATAAAGAGCAATATGAACACATGTTCCTTTTTTCACAGTAACTGCATACGGAATCAAAATAAACTATGTTGGCCTTCAATACTATGCATAAATGAATGTTTCTAAAGTGGAATTGTCATTCTAACATACTTTGATAAATCACCACAGCTGAATCTTAAATAGTGACATTCGCTGCATTAGACTGTCAAAATTAACGCTTTCAGAGCGAGAGAAGTACATAAAGAGCAATATGAACAATTTTTGTTTTTTTCACAGTAAATGCATACGGAATCAAAATAAACTATCTTGTCCTTCAATACTATGCATAAATGAATGTTTCTAAAGTGGAATTGTCATTCTAACATAGTTAGAGCTGAATCTTAAATAGTGACATTCGCTGCTTAAACCGTCAAAATTGACGCTCTCAGAGCCAGAAAAACATATAATGAGACAATATGAAGCTGAATCTTAAATAGTGACATTCGCTGCATTAGACAGTCAAAATTAACGCTTCAGAGCGAGAGAAGTACATAAAGAGCAATATGAACACAAGTTACTGTTATCACAGTAAATACATACGGAATCAAAATAAACTATGTTGGCCTTCAATACTATGCATAAATGAATGTTTCTAAAGTGGAATTGTCATTCTAACATACTTTGATAAATCACCACAGCTGAATCTTAAATAGTGACATTCGCTGCATTAGACTGTCAAAATTAACGCTTTCAGAGCGAGAGAAGTACATAAAGAGCAATATGAACACAAGTTACTGTTATCACAGTAAATACATACGGAATCAAAATAAACTATGT
Source organism: Chaetodon trifascialis (assembly GCF_039877785.1). Classification (NCBI taxonomy): domain Eukaryota; kingdom Metazoa; phylum Chordata; class Actinopteri; order Chaetodontiformes; family Chaetodontidae; genus Chaetodon; species Chaetodon trifascialis. The sequence continues at coordinate 359,949 of NC_092077.1, read as the reverse complement.
TGGCCTTCAATACTATGCATAAATGAATGTTTCTAAAGTGGAATTGTCATTCTAACATACTTTGATAAATCACCACAGCTGAATCTTAAATAGTGACATTCGCTGCATTAGACTGTCAAAATTAACGCTTTCAGAGCGAGAGAAGTACATAAAGAGCAATATGAACAATTTTTGTTTTTTTCACAGTAAATGCATACGGAATCAAAATAAACTATCTTGTCCTTCAATACTATGCATAAATGAATGTTTCTAAAGTGGAATTGTCATTCTAACATAGTTTGATAAATCACCACAGCTGAATCTTAAATAATGACATTCGCTGCATTAGACTGTCAAAATTAACGCTTTCAGAGCGAGAGAAGTACATAAAGAGCTATATGAACAATTTTTGTTTTTTTCACAGTAACTGCATACGGAATCAAAATAAACTATGTTGGCCTTCAATACTATGCATAAATGAATGTTTCTAAAGTGGAATTGTCATTCTAACATAGTTTGATAAATCACCACAGCTGAATCTTAAATAGTGACATTCGTTGCATTAGACTGTCAAAATTAACGCTTTCAGAGCGAGAGAAGTACATAAAGAGCAATATGAACACAAGTTACTGTTATCACAGTAAATACATACGGAATCAAAATAAACTATGTTGGCCTTCAATACTATGCATAAATGAATGTTTCTAAAGTGGAATTGTCATTCTAACATAGTTTGATAAATCACCACAGCTGAATCTTAAATAGTGACATTCGCTGCATTAGACTGTCAAAATTAACGCTTTCAGAGCGAGAGAAGTACATAAAGAGCAATATGAACACAAGTTACTGTTATCACAGTAAATACATACGGAATCAAAATAAACTATGTTGGCCTTCAATACTATGCATAAATGAATGTTTCTAAAGTGGAATTGTCATTCTAACATACTTTGATAAATCACCACAGCTGAATCTTAAATAGTGACATTCGCTGCTTAAACCGTCAAAATTGACGCTCTCAGAGCCAGAAAAACATATAATGAGACAATATGAACACATGTGGCTGTTTTCACAGTAACTGCATACGGAATCAAAATAAACTGTGTTGGCCTTCAATACTATGCATAAATGAATGTTTCTAAAGTGGAATTGTCATTCTAACATACTTTGATAAATCACCACAGCTGAATCTTAAATAGTGACATTCGCTGCATTAGACCGTCAAAATTAACGCTTTCAGAGCGAGAGAAGTACATAAAGAGCAATATGAACACATGTTCCTTTTTTCACAGTAACTGCATACGGAATCAAAATAAACTATGTTGGCCTTCAATACTATGCATAAATGAATGTTTCTAAAGTGGAATTGTCATTCTAACATACTTTGATAAATCACCACAGCTGAATCTTAAATAGTGACATTCGCTGCATTAGACTGTCAAAATTAACGCTTTCAGAGCGAGAGAAGTACATAAAGAGCAATATGAACAATTTTTGTTTTTTTCACAGTAAATGCATACGGAATCAAAATAAACTATCTTGTCCTTCAATACTATGCATAAATGAATGTTTCTAAAGTGGAATTGTCATTCTAACATAGTTAGAGCTGAATCTTAAATAGTGACATTCGCTGCTTAAACCGTCAAAATTGACGCTCTCAGAGCCAGAAAAACATATAATGAGACAATATGAAGCTGAATCTTAAATAGTGACATTCGCTGCATTAGACAGTCAAAATTAACGCTTTCAGAGCGAGAGAAGTACATAAAGAGCTATATGAACAATTTTTGTTTTTTTCACAGTAACTGCATACGGAATCAAAATAAACTATGTTGGCCTTCAACACTATGCACAATTGAATGTTTCTAAAGTGGAATTGTCATTCTGACATAGTTTGATACATCACTACAGCTGAATCTTAAATAGTGACTTTCGCTGCATTAGACCGTCAAAATTGACGCTTTCAGGGGGAGAAATGCACATAAAGAGCAATATGAACACATGTTCCTTTTTTCACAGTAAATGCATACGGAATCAAAATAAATTATGTTGTCCTTCAATAATATGCATAAATGAATGTTTCTAAAGTGGAATTGTTATTCTAACATAGTTTGACACATCACTACAGCTGAATCTTAAATAATGACATTCGTTACATTAGACCGTCAAAATTGACGCTTCAAAGCGAGAAAAACACATAATAAGATAATATGAACACATGTTCTTTTTTCACAGTAAATGCATACGGAATCAAAATAAATTATGTTGTCCTTCAACACTATGCAAAATTGAATGTTTCTAAAGTGGAATTGTTATTCTAACATAGTTTGATACATCACCACAGTTGAATCTTAAATAGTGACTTTCGCTGCATTAGACCGTCAAAATTGACGCTTTCAAGGGGAGAAATGCACATAAAGAGCAATATGAACACATGTTCTTTTTTTCACAGTAAATGCATACGGAATCAAAATAAACTATGTTGTCCTTCAACACTATGCAAAATTGAATGTTTCTAAAGTGGAATTGTTATTCTAACATAGTTTGACACATCACTACAGCTGAATCTTAAATAATGACATTCGTTACATTAGACCGTCAAAATTGACGCTTTCAGAGGGAGAAATGCACATAAAGAGCAATATGAACACATGTTCCTTTTTTCACAGTAAATACATACGGAATCAAAATATATTATGTTGTCCTTCAACACTATGCAAAATTGAATGTTTCTAAAGTGGAATTGTTATTCTAACATAGTTTGACACATCACTACAGCTGAATCTTAAATAATGACATTCGTTACATTAGACCGTCAAAATTGACGCTTCAAAGCGAGAAAAACACATAATAAGATAATATGAACACATGTTCCTTTTTTCACAGTAAATACATACGGAATCAAAATAAATTATGTTGTCCTTCAACACTATGCACAATTGAATGTTTCTAAAGTGGAATTGTTATTCTAACATAGTTTGACACATCACTACAGCTGAATCTTAAATAATGACATTCGTTACATTAGACCGTCAAAATTGACGCTTACAGAGGGAGAAATGCAGATAAAGAGCAATATGAACACATGTTCCTTTTTTCACAGTAAATGCAGACGGAATCAAAATAAATTATGTTGTCCTTCAACACTATGCACAAGTGAATGTTTCTAAAGTGGAATTGTTATTCTAACATAGTTTGACACATCACTAGAGCTGAATCTTAAATAGTGACATTCGCTGCATTAGACCGTCAAAATTGACGCTTTCAGAGCCAGAAAAACACATAATGAGACAATATGAACACGTGGTTGTTTTCACAGTAACTGCATACAGAATCAAAATAAACTATGTTGTCCTTCAATAATATGCATAAATGAATGTTTCTAAAGTGGAATTGTCATTCTAACATAGTTTGATACATCACCACAGCTGAATCTTAAATAGTGACTTTCGCTGCATTAGACCGTCAAAATTGACGCTTTCAAGGGGAGAAATGCACATAAAGAGCAATATGAACACATGTTCCTTTTTTCACAGAAAATGCATACGGAATCAAAATAAACTATGTTGTCCTTCAACACTATGCAAAATTGAATGCTTCTAAAGTGGAATTGTCATTCTAACATAGTTTGATACATCACCACAGCTGAATCTTAAATAGTGACTTTCGCTGCATTAGACCGTCAAAATTAACGCTTCAGAGCGAGAAAAACACATAATCAGATAATATGAACACATGTTCCTTTTTTCACAGTAAATGCATACGGAATCAAAATAAATTATGTTGTCCTTCAATAATATGCACAATTGAATGTTTCTAAAGTGGAATTGTCATTCTAACATAGTTTGATACATCACTACAGCTGAATCTTAAATAATGACATTCGTTACATTAGACCGTCAAAATTGACGCTTTCAGGGGGAGAAATGCACATAAAGAGCAATATGAACACATGTTCCTTTTTTCACAGTAAATGCATACGGAATCAAAATAAATGATGTTGTCCTTCAACACTATGCACAATTGAATGTTTCTAAAGTGGAATTGTCATTCTGACATAGTTTGATACATCACTACAGCTGAATCTTAAATAGTGACTTTCGCTGCATTAGACCGTCAAAATTGACGCTTTCAGGGGGAGAAATGCACATAAAGAGCAATATGAACACATGTTCCTTTTTTCACAGTAAATGCATACGGAATCAAAATAAACTATGTTGTCCTTCAATTATATGCATAAATGAATGTTTCTAAAGTGGAATTGTCATTCTAACATAGTTTGATACATCACCACAGCTTAATCTTAAATAGTGACTTTCGCTGCATTAGGCCGTCAAAATTGACGCTTTCAGGGGGAGAAAAACACATAATAAGATAATATGAACACATGTTCCTTTTTTCACAGTAAATGCATACGGAATCAAAATAAACTATCTTGTCCTTCAACACTATGCACAATTGAATGTTTCTAAAGTGGAATTGTTATTCTAACATAGTTTGACACATCACTACAGCTGAATCTTAAATAGTGACTTTCGCTGCATTAGGCCGTCAAAATTGACGCTTTCAGGGGGAGAAAACCACATAATAAGATAATATGAACACATGTTCCTTTTTTCACAGTAAATGCATACGGAATCAAAATAAATTATGTTGTCCTTCAACACTATGCACAATTGAATGTTTCTAAAGTGGAATTGTCATTCTGACATAGTTTGACACATCACTACAGCTGAATCTTAAATAGTGACTTTCGCTGCATTCGGCCGTCAAAATTGACGCTTTCAGGGGGAGAAATGCAAATAAAGAGCAATATGAACACATGTTCCTTTTTTCACAGTAAATGCATACGGAATCAAAATAAACTATGTTGGCCTTCAATACTATGCATAAATGAATGTTTCTAAAGTGGAATTGTCATTCTAACATACTTTGATAAATCACCACAGCTGAATCTTAAATAGTGACATTCGCTGCATTAGACAGTCAAAATTAACGCTTCAGAGCGAGAGAAGTACATAAAGAGCAATATGAACACAAGTTACTGTTATCACAGTAACTGCATACGGAATCAAAATAAACTATGTTGGCCTTCAATACTATGCATAAATGAATGTTTCTAAAGTGGAATTGTCATTCTAACATACTTTGATAAATCACCACAGCTGAATCTTAAATAGTGACATTCGCTGCATTAGACTGTCAAAATTAACGCTTTCAGAGCGAGAGAAGTACATAAAGAGCAATATGAACACAAGTTACTGTTATCACAGTAAATACATACGGAATCAAAATAAACTATGTTGGCCTTCAATACTATGCATAAATGAATGTTTCTAAAGTGGAATTGTCATTCTAACATACTTTGATAAATCACCACAGCTGAATCTTAAATAGTGACATTCGCTGCATTAGACAGTCAAAATTAACGCTTTCAGAGCGAGAGAAGTACATAAAGAGCAATATGAACAATTTTTGTTTTTTTCACAGTAAATGCATACGGAATCAAAATAAACTATCTTGTCCTTCAATACTATGCATAAATGAATGTTTCTAAAGTGGAATTGTCATTCTAACATAGTTTGATAAATCACCACAGCTGAATCTTAAATAATGACATTCGCTGCATTAGACTGTCAAAATTAACGCTTTCAGAGCGAGAGAAGTACATAAAGAGCTATATGAACAATTTTTGTTTTTTTCACAGTAACTGCATACGGAATCAAAATAAACTATGTTGGCCTTCAATACTATGCATAAATGAATGTTTCTAAAGTGGAATTGTCATTCTAACATAGTTTGATAAATCACCACAGCTGAATCTTAAATAGTGACATTCGTTGCATTAGACTGTCAAAATTAACGCTTTCAGAGCGAGAGAAGTACATAAAGAGCAATATGAACACAAGTTACTGTTATCACAGTAAATACATACGGAATCAAAATAAACTATGTTGGCCTTCAATACTATGCATAAATGAATGTTTCTAAAGTGGAATTGTCATTCTAACATAGTTTGATAAATCACCACAGCTGAATCTTAAATAGTGACATTCGCTGCATTAGACTGTCAAAATTAACGCTTTCAGAGCGAGAGAAGTACATAAAGAGCAATATGAACACAAGTTACTGTTATCACAGTAAATACATACGGAATCAAAATAAACTATGTTGGCCTTCAATACTATGCATAAATGAATGTTTCTAAAGTGGAATTGTCATTCTAACATACTTTGATAAATCACCACAGCTGAATCTTAAATAGTGACATTCGCTGCTTAAACCGTCAAAATTGACGCTCTCAGAGCCAGAAAAACATATAATGAGACAATATGAACACATGTGGCTGTTTTCACAGTAACTGCATACGGAATCAAAATAAACTGTGTTGGCCTTCAATACTATGCATAAATGAATGTTTCTAAAGTGGAATTGTCATTCTAACATACTTTGATAAATCACCACAGCTGAATCTTAAATAGTGACATTCGCTGCATTAGACCGTCAAAATTAACGCTTTCAGAGCGAGAGAAGTACATAAAGAGCAATATGAACACATGTTCCTTTTTTCACAGTAACTGCATACGGAATCAAAATAAACTATGTTGGCCTTCAATACTATGCATAAATGAATGTTTCTAAAGTGGAATTGTCATTCTAACATACTTTGATAAATCACCACAGCTGAATCTTAAATAGTGACATTCGCTGCATTAGACTGTCAAAATTAACGCTTTCAGAGCGAGAGAAGTACATAAAGAGCAATATGAACAATTTTTGTTTTTTTCACAGTAAATGCATACGGAATCAAAATAAACTATCTTGTCCTTCAATACTATGCATAAATGAATGTTTCTAAAGTGGAATTGTCATTCTAACATAGTTAGAGCTGAATCTTAAATAGTGACATTCGCTGCTTAAACCGTCAAAATTGACGCTCTCAGAGCCAGAAAAACATATAATGAGACAATATGAAGCTGAATCTTAAATAGTGACATTCGCTGCATTAGACAGTCAAAATTAACGCTTCAGAGCGAGAGAAGTACATAAAGAGCAATATGAACACAAGTTACTGTTATCACAGTAAATACATACGGAATCAAAATAAACTATGTTGGCCTTCAATACTATGCATAAATGAATGTTTCTAAAGTGGAATTGTCATTCTAACATACTTTGATAAATCACCACAGCTGAATCTTAAATAGTGACATTCGCTGCATTAGACAGTCAAAATTAACGCTTCAGAGCGAGAGAAGTACATAAAGAGCAATATGAACACAAGTTACTGTTATCACAGTAAATACATACGGAATCAAAATAAACTATGTTGGCCTTCAATACTATGCATAAATGAATGTTTCTAAAGTGGAATTGTCATTCTAACATAGTTTGATAAATCACCACAGCTGAATCTTAAATAGTGACATTCGCTGCATTAGACTGTCAAAATTAACGCTTTCAGAGCGAGAGAAGTACATAAAGAGCAATATGAACACAAGTTACTGTTATCACAGTAAATACATACGGAATCAAAATAAACTATGTTGGCCTTCAATACTATGCATAAATGAATGTTTCTAAAGTGGAATTGTCATTCTAACATACTTTGATAAATCACCACAGCTGAATCTTAAATAGTGACATTCGCTGCATTAGACTGTCAAAATTAACGCTTTCAGAGCGAGAGAAGTACATAAAGAGCAATATGAACAATTTTTGTTTTTTTCACAGTAAATGCATACGGAATCAAAATAAACTATCTTGTCCTTCAATACTATGCATAAATGAATGTTTCTAAAGTGGAATTGTCATTCTAACATAGTTTGATAAATCACCACAGCTGAATCTTAAATAATGACATTCGCTGCATTAGACTGTCAAAATTAACGCTTTCAGAGCGAGAGAAGTACATAAAGAGCTATATGAACAATTTTTGTTTTTTTCACAGTAACTGCATACGGAATCAAAATAAACTATGTTGGCCTTCAATACTATGCATAAATGAATGTTTCTAAAGTGGAATTGTCATTCTAACATAGTTTGATAAATCACCACAGCTGAATCTTAAATAGTGACATTCGTTGCATTAGACTGTCAAAATTAACGCTTTCAGAGCGAGAGAAGTACATAAAGAGCAATATGAACACAAGTTACTGTTATCACAGTAAATACATACGGAATCAAAATAAACTATGTTGGCCTTCAATACTATGCATAAATGAATGTTTCTAAAGTGGAATTGTCATTCTAACATAGTTTGATAAATCACCACAGCTGAATCTTAAATAGTGACATTCGCTGCATTAGACTGTCAAAATTAACGCTTTCAGAGCGAGAGAAGTACATAAAGAGCAATATGAACACAAGTTACTGTTATCACAGTAAATACATACGGAATCAAAATAAACTATGTTGGCCTTCAATACTATGCATAAATGAATGTTTCTAAAGTGGAATTGTCATTCTAACATACTTTGATAAATCACCACAGCTGAATCTTAAATAGTGACATTCGCTGCTTAAACCGTCAAAATTGACGCTCTCAGAGCCAGAAAAACATATAATGAGACAATATGAACACATGTGGCTGTTTTCACAGTAACTGCATACGGAATCAAAATAAACTGTGTTGGCCTTCAATACTATGCATAAATGAATGTTTCTAAAGTGGAATTGTCATTCTAACATACTTTGATAAATCACCACAGCTGAATCTTAAATAGTGACATTCGCTGCATTAGACCGTCAAAATTAACGCTTTCAGAGCGAGAGAAGTACATAAAGAGCAATATGAACACATGTTCCTTTTTTCACAGTAACTGCATACGGAATCAAAATAAACTATGTTGGCCTTCAATACTATGCATAAATGAATGTTTCTAAAGTGGAATTGTCATTCTAACATACTTTGATAAATCACCACAGCTGAATCTTAAATAGTGACATTCGCTGCATTAGACTGTCAAAATTAACGCTTTCAGAGCGAGAGAAGTACATAAAGAGCAATATGAACAATTTTTGTTTTTTTCACAGTAAATGCATACGGAATCAAAATAAACTATCTTGTCCTTCAATACTATGCATAAATGAATGTTTCTAAAGTGGAATTGTCATTCTAACATAGTTAGAGCTGAATCTTAAATAGTGACATTCGCTGCTTAAACCGTCAAAATTGACGCTCTCAGAGCCAGAAAAACATATAATGAGACAATATGAAGCTGAATCTTAAATAGTGACATTCGCTGCATTAGACAGTCAAAATTAACGCTTCAGAGCGAGAGAAGTACATAAAGAGCAATATGAACACAAGTTACTGTTATCACAGTAAATACATACGGAATCAAAATAAACTATGTTGGCCTTCAATACTATGCATAAATGAATGTTTCTAAAGTGGAATTGTCATTCTAACATACTTTGATAAATCACCACAGCTGAATCTTAAATAGTGACATTCGCTGCATTAGACAGTCAAAATTAACGCTTCAGAGCGAGAGAAGTACATAAAGAGCAATATGAATACACAAGTTACTGTTATCACAGTAAATACATACGGAATCAAAATAAACTATGTTGGCCTTCAATACTATGCATAAATGAATGTTTCTAAAGTGGAATTGTCATTCTAACATAGTTTGATAAATCACCACAGCTGAATCTTAAATAGTGACATTCGCTGCATTAGACTGTCAAAATTAACGCTTTCAGAGCGAGAGAAGTACATAAAGAGCAATATGAACACAAGTTACTGTTATCACAGTAAATACATACGGAATCAAAATAAACTATGTTGGCCTTCAATACTATGCATAAATGAATGTTTCTAAAGTGGAATTGTCATTCTAACATACTTTGATAAATCACCACGGCTGAATCTTAAATAGTGACATTCGCTGCATTAGACTGTCAAAATTAACGCTTTCAGAGCGAGAGAAGTACATAAAGAGCTATATGAACAATTTTTGTTTTTTTCACAGTAACTGCATACGGAATCAAAATAAACTATGTTGGCCTTCAACACTATGCACAATTGAATGTTTCTAAAGTGGAATTGTCATTCTGACATAGTTTGATACATCACTACAGCTGAATCTTAAATAGTGACTTTCGCTGCATTAGACCGTCAAAATTGACGCTTTCAGGGGGAGAAATGCACATAAAGAGCAATATGAACACATGTTCCTTTTTTCACAGTAAATGCATACGGAATCAAAATAAATTATGTTGTCCTTCAATAATATGCATAAATGAATGTTTCTAAAGTGGAATTGTTATTCTAACATAGTTTGACACATCACTACAGCTGAATCTTAAATAATGACATTCGTTACATTAGACCGTCAAAATTGACGCTTCAAAGCGAGAAAAACACATAATAAGATAATATGAACACATGTTCTTTTTTCACAGTAAATGCATACGGAATCAAAATAAATTATGTTGTCCTTCAACACTATGCAAAATTGAATGTTTCTAAAGTGGAATTGTTATTCTAACATAGTTTGATACATCACCACAGTTGAATCTTAAATAGTGACTTTCGCTGCATTAGACCGTCAAAATTGACGCTTTCAAGGGGAGAAATGCACATAAAGAGCAATATGAACACATGTTCTTTTTTTCACAGTAAATGCATACGGAATCAAAATAAACTATGTTGTCCTTCAACACTATGCAAAATTGAATGTTTCTAAAGTGGAATTGTTATTCTAACATAGTTTGACACATCACTACAGCTGAATCTTAAATAATGACATTCGTTACATTAGACCGTCAAAATTGACGCTTTCAGAGGGAGAAATGCACATAAAGAGCAATATGAACACATGTTCCTTTTTTCACAGTAAATACATACGGAATCAAAATATATTATGTTGTCCTTCAACACTATGCAAAATTGAATGTTTCTAAAGTGGAATTGTTATTCTAACATAGTTTGACACATCACTACAGCTGAATCTTAAATAATGACATTCGTTACATTAGACCGTCAAAATTGACGCTTCAAAGCGAGAAAAACACATAATAAGATAATATGAACACATGTTCCTTTTTTCACAGTAAATACATACGGAATCAAAATAAATTATGTTGTCCTTCAACACTATGCACAATTGAATGTTTCTAAAGTGGAATTGTTATTCTAACATAGTTTGACACATCACTACAGCTGAATCTTAAATAATGACATTCGTTACATTAGACCGTCAAAATTGACGCTTACAGAGGGAGAAATGCAGATAAAGAGCAATATGAACACATGTTCCTTTTTTCACAGTAAATGCAGACGGAATCAAAATAAATTATGTTGTCCTTCAACACTATGCACAAGTGAATGTTTCTAAAGTGGAATTGTTATTCTAACATAGTTTGACACATCACTAGAGCTGAATCTTAAATAGTGACATTCGCTGCATTAGACCGTCAAAATTGACGCTTTCAGAGCCAGAAAAACACATAATGAGACAATATGAACACGTGGTTGTTTTCACAGTAACTGCATACAGAATCAAAATAAACTATGTTGTCCTTCAATAATATGCATAAATGAATGTTTCTAAAGTGGAATTGTCATTCTAACATAGTTTGATACATCACCACAGCTGAATCTTAAATAGTGACTTTCGCTGCATTAGACCGTCAAAATTGACGCTTTCAAGGGGAGAAATGCACATAAAGAGCAATATGAACACATGTTCCTTTTTTCACAGAAAATGCATACGGAATCAAAATAAACTATGTTGTCCTTCAACACTATGCAAAATTGAATGCTTCTAAAGTGGAATTGTCATTCTAACATAGTTTGATACATCACCACAGCTGAATCTTAAATAGTGACTTTCGCTGCATTAGACCGTCAAAATTAACGCTTCAGAGCGAGAAAAACACATAATCAGATAATATGAACACATGTTCCTTTTTTCACAGTAAATGCATACGGAATCAAAATAAATTATGTTGTCCTTCAATAATATGCACAATTGAATGTTTCTAAAGTGGAATTGTCATTCTAACATAGTTTGATACATCACTACAGCTGAATCTTAAATAATGACATTCGTTACATTAGACCGTCAAAATTGACGCTTTCAGGGGGAGAAATGCACATAAAGAGCAATATGAACACATGTTCCTTTTTTCACAGTAACTGCATACGGAATCAAAATAAACTATGTTGGCCTTCAATACTATGCATAAATGAATGTTTCTAAAGTGGAATTGTCATTCTAACATACTTTGATAAATCACCACAGCTGAATCTTAAATAGTGACATTCGCTGCATTAGACTGTCAAAATTAACGCTTTCAGAGCGAGAGAAGTACATAAAGAGCAATATGAACAATTTTTGTTTTTTTCACAGTAAATGCATACGGAATCAAAATAAACTATCTTGTCCTTCAATACTATGCATAAATGAATGTTTCTAAAGTGGAATTGTCATTCTAACATAGTTAGAGCTGAATCTTAAATAGTGACATTCGCTGCTTAAACCGTCAAAATTGACGCTCTCAGAGCCAGAAAAACATATAATGAGACAATATGAAGCTGAATCTTAAATAGTGACATTCGCTGCATTAGACAGTCAAAATTAACGCTTCAGAGCGAGAGAAGTACATAAAGAGCAATATGAACACAAGTTACTGTTATCACAGTAAATACATACGGAATCAAAATAAACTATGTTGGCCTTCAATACTATGCATAAATGAATGTTTCTAAAGTGGAATTGTCATTCTAACATACTTTGATAAATCACCACAGCTGAATCTTAAATAGTGACATTCGCTGCATTAGACAGTCAAAATTAACGCTTCAGAGCGAGAGAAGTACATAAAGAGCAATATGAATACACAAGTTACTGTTATCACAGTAAATACATACGGAATCAAAATAAACTATGTTGGCCTTCAATACTATGCATAAATGAATGTTTCTAAAGTGGAATTGTCATTCTAACATAGTTTGATAAATCACCACAGCTGAATCTTAAATAGTGACATTCGCTGCATTAGACTGTCAAAATTAACGCTTTCAGAGCGAGAGAAGTACATAAAGAGCAATATGAACACAAGTTACTGTTATCACAGTAAATACATACGGAATCAAAATAAACTATGTTGGCCTTCAATACTATGCATAAATGAATGTTTCTAAAGTGGAATTGTCATTCTAACATACTTTGATAAATCACCACGGCTGAATCTTAAATAGTGACATTCGCTGCATTAGACTGTCAAAATTAACGCTTTCAGAGCGAGAGAAGTACATAAAGAGCTATATGAACAATTTTTGTTTTTTTCACAGTAACTGCATACGGAATCAAAATAAACTATGTTGGCCTTCAACACTATGCACAATTGAATGTTTCTAAAGTGGAATTGTCATTCTGACATAGTTTGATACATCACTACAGCTGAATCTTAAATAGTGACTTTCGCTGCATTAGACCGTCAAAATTGACGCTTTCAGGGGGAGAAATGCACATAAAGAGCAATATGAACACATGTTCCTTTTTTCACAGTAAATGCATACGGAATCAAAATAAATTATGTTGTCCTTCAATAATATGCATAAATGAATGTTTCTAAAGTGGAATTGTTATTCTAACATAGTTTGACACATCACTACAGCTGAATCTTAAATAATGACATTCGTTACATTAGACCGTCAAAATTGACGCTTCAAAGCGAGAAAAACACATAATAAGATAATATGAACACATGTTCTTTTTTCACAGTAAATGCATACGGAATCAAAATAAATTATGTTGTCCTTCAACACTATGCAAAATTGAATGTTTCTAAAGTGGAATTGTTATTCTAACATAGTTTGATACATCACCACAGTTGAATCTTAAATAGTGACTTTCGCTGCATTAGACCGTCAAAATTGACGCTTTCAAGGGGAGAAATGCACATAAAGAGCAATATGAACACATGTTCTTTTTTTCACAGTAAATGCATACGGAATCAAAATAAACTATGTTGTCCTTCAACACTATGCAAAATTGAATGTTTCTAAAGTGGAATTGTTATTCTAACATAGTTTGACACATCACTACAGCTGAATCTTAAATAATGACATTCGTTACATTAGACCGTCAAAATTGACGCTTTCAGAGGGAGAAATGCACATAAAGAGCAATATGAACACATGTTCCTTTTTTCACAGTAAATACATACGGAATCAAAATATATTATGTTGTCCTTCAACACTATGCAAAATTGAATGTTTCTAAAGTGGAATTGTTATTCTAACATAGTTTGACACATCACTACAGCTGAATCTTAAATAATGACATTCGTTACATTAGACCGTCAAAATTGACGCTTCAAAGCGAGAAAAACACATAATAAGATAATATGAACACATGTTCCTTTTTTCACAGTAAATACATACGGAATCAAAATAAATTATGTTGTCCTTCAACACTATGCACAATTGAATGTTTCTAAAGTGGAATTGTTATTCTAACATAGTTTGACACATCACTACAGCTGAATCTTAAATAATGACATTCGTTACATTAGACCGTCAAAATTGACGCTTACAGAGGGAGAAATGCAGATAAAGAGCAATATGAACACATGTTCCTTTTTTCACAGTAAATGCAGACGGAATCAAAATAAATTATGTTGTCCTTCAACACTATGCACAAGTGAATGTTTCTAAAGTGGAATTGTTATTCTAACATAGTTTGACACATCACTAGAGCTGAATCTTAAATAGTGACATTCGCTGCATTAGACCGTCAAAATTGACGCTTTCAGAGCCAGAAAAACACATAATGAGACAATATGAACACGTGGTTGTTTTCACAGTAACTGCATACAGAATCAAAATAAACTATGTTGTCCTTCAATAATATGCATAAATGAATGTTTCTAAAGTGGAATTGTCATTCTAACATAGTTTGATACATCACCACAGCTGAATCTTAAATAGTGACTTTCGCTGCATTAGACCGTCAAAATTGACGCTTTCAAGGGGAGAAATGCACATAAAGAGCAATATGAACACATGTTCCTTTTTTCACAGAAAATGCATACGGAATCAAAATAAACTATGTTGTCCTTCAACACTATGCAAAATTGAATGCTTCTAAAGTGGAATTGTCATTCTAACATAGTTTGATACATCACCACAGCTGAATCTTAAATAGTGACTTTCGCTGCATTAGACCGTCAAAATTAACGCTTCAGAGCGAGAAAAACACATAATCAGATAATATGAACACATGTTCCTTTTTTCACAGTAAATGCATACGGAATCAAAATAAATTATGTTGTCCTTCAATAATATGCACAATTGAATGTTTCTAAAGTGGAATTGTCATTCTAACATAGTTTGATACATCACTACAGCTGAATCTTAAATAATGACATTCGTTACATTAGACCGTCAAAATTGACGCTTTCAGGGGGAGAAATGCACATAAAGAGCAATATGAACACATGTTCCTTTTTTCACAGTAACTGCATACGGAATCAAAATAAACTATGTTGGCCTTCAATACTATGCATAAATGAATGTTTCTAAAGTGGAATTGTCATTCTAACATACTTTGATAAATCACCACAGCTGAATCTTAAATAGTGACATTCGCTGCATTAGACTGTCAAAATTAACGCTTTCAGAGCGAGAGAAGTACATAAAGAGCAATATGAACAATTTTTGTTTTTTTCACAGTAAATGCATACGGAATCAAAATAAACTATCTTGTCCTTCAATACTATGCATAAATGAATGTTTCTAAAGTGGAATTGTCATTCTAACATAGTTAGAGCTGAATCTTAAATAGTGACATTCGCTGCTTAAACCGTCAAAATTGACGCTCTCAGAGCCAGAAAAACATATAATGAGACAATATGAAGCTGAATCTTAAATAGTGACATTCGCTGCATTAGACAGTCAAAATTAACGCTTCAGAGCGAGAGAAGTACATAAAGAGCAATATGAACACAAGTTACTGTTATCACAGTAAATACATACGGAATCAAAATAAACTATGTTGGCCTTCAATACTATGCATAAATGAATGTTTCTAAAGTGGAATTGTCATTCTAACATACTTTGATAAATCACCACAGCTGAATCTTAAATAGTGACATTCGCTGCATTAGACAGTCAAAATTAACGCTTCAGAGCGAGAGAAGTACATAAAGAGCAATATGAATACACAAGTTACTGTTATCACAGTAAATACATACGGAATCAAAATAAACTATGTTGGCCTTCAATACTATGCATAAATGAATGTTTCTAAAGTGGAATTGTCATTCTAACATAGTTTGATAAATCACCACAGCTGAATCTTAAATAGTGACATTCGCTGCATTAGACTGTCAAAATTAACGCTTTCAGAGCGAGAGAAGTACATAAAGAGCAATATGAACACAAGTTACTGTTATCACAGTAAATACATACGGAATCAAAATAAACTATGTTGGCCTTCAATACTATGCATAAATGAATGTTTCTAAAGTGGAATTGTCATTCTAACATACTTTGATAAATCACCACGGCTGAATCTTAAATAGTGACATTCGCTGCATTAGACTGTCAAAATTAACGCTTTCAGAGCGAGAGAAGTACATAAAGAGCTATATGAACAATTTTTGTTTTTTTCACAGTAACTGCATACGGAATCAAAATAAACTATGTTGGCCTTCAACACTATGCACAATTGAATGTTTCTAAAGTGGAATTGTCATTCTGACATAGTTTGATACATCACTACAGCTGAATCTTAAATAGTGACTTTCGCTGCATTAGACCGTCAAAATTGACGCTTTCAGGGGGAGAAATGCACATAAAGAGCAATATGAACACATGTTCCTTTTTTCACAGTAAATGCATACGGAATCAAAATAAATTATGTTGTCCTTCAATAATATGCATAAATGAATGTTTCTAAAGTGGAATTGTTATTCTAACATAGTTTGACACATCACTACAGCTGAATCTTAAATAATGACATTCGTTACATTAGACCGTCAAAATTGACGCTTCAAAGCGAGAAAAACACATAATAAGATAATATGAACACATGTTCTTTTTTCACAGTAAATGCATACGGAATCAAAATAAATTATGTTGTCCTTCAACACTATGCAAAATTGAATGTTTCTAAAGTGGAATTGTTATTCTAACATAGTTTGATACATCACCACAGTTGAATCTTAAATAGTGACTTTCGCTGCATTAGACCGTCAAAATTGACGCTTTCAAGGGGAGAAATGCACATAAAGAGCAATATGAACACATGTTCTTTTTTTCACAGTAAATGCATACGGAATCAAAATAAACTATGTTGTCCTTCAACACTATGCAAAATTGAATGTTTCTAAAGTGGAATTGTTATTCTAACATAGTTTGACACATCACTACAGCTGAATCTTAAATAATGACATTCGTTACATTAAACCGTCAAAATTGACGCTTTCAGAGGGAGAAATGCACATAAAGAGCAATATGAACACATGTTCCTTTTTTCACAGTAAATACATACGGAATCAAAATATATTATGTTGTCCTTCAACACTATGCAAAATTGAATGTTTCTAAAGTGGAATTGTTATTCTAACATAGTTTGACACATCACTACAGCTGAATCTTAAATAATGACATTCGTTACATTAGACCGTCAAAATTGACGCTTCAAAGCGAGAAAAACACATAATAAGATAATATGAACACATGTTCCTTTTTTCACAGTAAATACATACGGAATCAAAATAAATTATGTTGTCCTTCAACACTATGCACAATTGAATGTTTCTAAAGTGGAATTGTTATTCTAACATAGTTTGACACATCACTACAGCTGAATCTTAAATAATGACATTCGTTACATTAGACCGTCAAAATTGACGCTTACAGAGGGAGAAATGCAGATAAAGAGCAATATGAACACATGTTCCTTTTTTCACAGTAAATGCAGACGGAATCAAAATAAATTATGTTGTCCTTCAACACTATGCACAAGTGAATGTTTCTAAAGTGGAATTGTTATTCTAACATAGTTTGACACATCACTAGAGCTGAATCTTAAATAGTGACATTCGCTGCATTAGACCGTCAAAATTGACGCTTTCAGAGCCAGAAAAACACATAATGAGACAATATGAACACGTGGTTGTTTTCACAGTAACTGCATACAGAATCAAAATAAACTATGTTGTCCTTCAATAATATGCATAAATGAATGTTTCTAAAGTGGAATTGTCATTCTAACATAGTTTGATACATCACCACAGCTGAATCTTAAATAGTGACTTTCGCTGCATTAGACCGTCAAAATTGACGCTTTCAAGGGGAGAAATGCACATAAAGAGCAATATGAACACATGTTCCTTTTTTCACAGAAAATGCATACGGAATCAAAATAAACTATGTTGTCCTTCAACACTATGCAAAATTGAATGCTTCTAAAGTGGAATTGTCATTCTAACATAGTTTGATACATCACCACAGCTGAATCTTAAATAGTGACTTTCGCTGCATTAGACCGTCAAAATTAACGCTTCAGAGCGAGAAAAACACATAATCAGATAATATGAACACATGTTCCTTTTTTCACAGTAAATGCATACGGAATCAAAATAAATTATGTTGTCCTTCAATAATATGCACAATTGAATGTTTCTAAAGTGGAATTGTCATTCTAACATAGTTTGATACATCACTACAGCTGAATCTTAAATAATGACATTCGTTACATTAGACCGTCAAAATTGACGCTTTCAGGGGGAGAAATGCACATAAAGAGCAATATGAACACATGTTCCTTTTTTCACAGTAACTGCATACGGAATCAAAATAAACTATGTTGGCCTTCAATACTATGCATAAATGAATGTTTCTAAAGTGGAATTGTCATTCTAACATACTTTGATAAATCACCACAGCTGAATCTTAAATAGTGACATTCGCTGCATTAGACTGTCAAAATTAACGCTTTCAGAGCGAGAGAAGTACATAAAGAGCAATATGAACAATTTTTGTTTTTTTCACAGTAAATGCATACGGAATCAAAATAAACTATCTTGTCCTTCAATACTATGCATAAATGAATGTTTCTAAAGTGGAATTGTCATTCTAACATAGTTAGAGCTGAATCTTAAATAGTGACATTCGCTGCTTAAACCGTCAAAATTGACGCTCTCAGAGCCAGAAAAACATATAATGAGACAATATGAAGCTGAATCTTAAATAGTGACATTCGCTGCATTAGACAGTCAAAATTAACGCTTCAGAGCGAGAGAAGTACATAAAGAGCAATATGAACACAAGTTACTGTTATCACAGTAAATACATACGGAATCAAAATAAACTATGTTGGCCTTCAATACTATGCATAAATGAATGTTTCTAAAGTGGAATTGTCATTCTAACATAGTTTGATAAATCACCACAGCTGAATCTTAAATAGTGACATTCGCTGCATTAGACTGTCAAAATTAACGCTTTCAGAGCGAGAGAAGTACATAAAGAGCAATATGAACACAAGTTACTGTTATCACAGTAAATACATACGGAATCAAAATAAACTATGTTGGCCTTCAATACTATGCATAAATGAATGTTTCTAAAGTGGAATTGTCATTCTAACATACTTTGATAAATCACCACGGCTGAATCTTAAATAGTGACATTCGCTGCATTAGACTGTCAAAATTAACGCTTTCAGAGCGAGAGAAGTACATAAAGAGCTATATGAACAATTTTTGTTTTTTTCACAGTAACTGCATACGGAATCAAAATAAACTATGTTGGCCTTCAACACTATGCACAATTGAATGTTTCTAAAGTGGAATTGTCATTCTGACATAGTTTGATACATCACTACAGCTGAATCTTAAATAGTGACTTTCGCTGCATTAGACCGTCAAAATTGACGCTTTCAGGGGGAGAAATGCACATAAAGAGCAATATGAACACATGTTCCTTTTTTCACAGTAAATGCATACGGAATCAAAATAAATTATGTTGTCCTTCAACACTATGCAAAATTGAATGTTTCTAAAGTGGAATTGTTATTCTAACATAGTTTGACACATCACTACAGCTGAATCTTAAACAATGACATTCGTTACATTAGACCGTCAAAATTGACGCTTCAGAGCGAGAAAAACACATAATAGGATAATATGAACACATGTTCCTTTTTTCACAGTAAATGCATACGGAATCAAAATAAACTATGTTGTCCTTCAACACTATGCACAAGTGAATGTTTCTAAAGTGGAATTGTCATTCTGACATAATTTGATACATCACTACAGCTGAATCTTTAATAGTGACTTTCGCTGCATTAGACCGTCAAAATTGACGCTACAGAGCGAGAAAAACACATAAACAGTAATATGAACACATGTTCCTTTTTTCACAGTAAATGCATACGGAATCAAAATAAATTATGTTGTCCTTCAATAATATGCATAAATGAATGTTTCTAAAGTGGAATTGTTATTCTAACATAGTTTGACACATCACTACAGCTGAATCTTAAATAATGACATTCGTTACATTAGACCGTCAAAATTGACGCTTCAAAGCGAGAAAAACACATAATAAGATAATATGAACACATGTTCTTTTTTCACAGTAAATGCATACGGAATCAAAATAAATTATGTTGTCCTTCAACACTATGCAAAATTGAATGTTTCTAAAGTGGAATTGTTATTCTAACATAGTTTGATACATCACCACAGTTGAATCTTAAATAGTGACTTTCGCTGCATTAGACCGTCAAAATTGACGCTTTCAAGGGGAGAAATGCACATAAAGAGCAATATGAACACATGTTCTTTTTTTCACAGTAAATGCATACGGAATCAAAATAAACTATGTTGTCCTTCAACACTATGCAAAATTGAATGTTTCTAAAGTGGAATTGTTATTCTAACATAGTTTGACACATCACTACAGCTGAATCTTAAATAATGACATTCGTTACATTAGACCGTCAAAATTGACGCTTTCAGAGGGAGAAATGCACATAAAGAGCAATATGAACACATGTTCCTTTTTTCACAGTAAATACATACGGAATCAAAATATATTATGTTGTCCTTCAACACTATGCAAAATTGAATGTTTCTAAAGTGGAATTGTTATTCTAACATAGTTTGACACATCACTACAGCTGAATCTTAAATAATGACATTCGTTACATTAGACCGTCAAAATTGACGCTTCAAAGCGAGAAAAACACATAATAAGATAATATGAACACATGTTCCTTTTTTCACAGTAAATACATACGGAATCAAAATAAATTATGTTGTCCTTCAACACTATGCACAATTGAATGTTTCTAAAGTGGAATTGTTATTCTAACATAGTTTGACACATCACTACAGCTGAATCTTAAATAATGACATTCGTTACATTAGACCGTCAAAATTGACGCTTACAGAGGGAGAAATGCAGATAAAGAGCAATATGAACACATGTTCCTTTTTTCACAGTAAATGCAGACGGAATCAAAATAAATTATGTTGTCCTTCAACACTATGCACAAGTGAATGTTTCTAAAGTGGAATTGTTATTCTAACATAGTTTGACACATCACTAGAGCTGAATCTTAAATAGTGACATTCGCTGCATTAGACCGTCAAAATTGACGCTTTCAGAGCCAGAAAAACACATAATGAGACAATATGAACACGTGGTTGTTTTCACAGTAACTGCATACAGAATCAAAATAAACTATGTTGTCCTTCAATAATATGCATAAATGAATGTTTCTAAAGTGGAATTGTCATTCTAACATAGTTTGATACATCACCACAGCTGAATCTTAAATAGTGACTTTCGCTGCATTAGACCGTCAAAATTGACGCTTTCAAGGGGAGAAATGCACATAAAGAGCAATATGAACACATGTTCTTTTTTTCACAGAAAATGCATACGGAATCAAAATAAACTATGTTGTCCTTCAACACTATGCAAAATTGAATGCTTCTAAAGTGGAATTGTCATTCTAACATAGTTTGATACATCACCACAGCTGAATCTTAAATAGTGACTTTCGCTGCATTAGACCGTCAAAATTGACGCTTCAAAGCGAGAAAAACACATAATAAGATAATATGAACACATGTTCCTTTTTTCACAGTAAATATATACGGAATCAAAATAAATTATATTGTCCTTCAACACTATGCAAAATTGAATGTTTCTAAAGTGGAATTGTTATTCTAACATAGTTTGACACATCACTACAGCTGAATCTTAAATAATGACATTCGTTACATTAGACCGTCAAAATTGACGCTTCAGAGCGAGAAAAACACATAATAGGATAATATGAACACATGTTCCTTTTTTCACAGTAAATGCATACGGAATCAAAATAAACTATGTTGTCCTTCAACACTATGCACAAGTGAATGTTTCTAAAGTGGAATTGTCATTCTGACATAATTTGATACATCACTACAGCTGAATCTTAAATAGTGACTTTCGCTGCATTAGACCGTCAAAATTGACGCTACAGAGCGAGAAAAACACACAAACAGTAATATGAACACATGTTCCTTTTTTCACAGTAAATACATACGGAATCAAAATAAATTATGTTGTCCTTCAACACTATGCAAAATTGAATGTTTCTAAAGTGGAATTGTCATTCTAACATAGTTTGACACATCACTAGAGCTGAATCTTAAATAATGACATTCGTTACATTAGACCGTCAAAATTGACGCTTTCAGAGGGAGAAATGCACATAAAGAGCAATATGAACACATGTTCCTTTTTTCACAGTAAATGCAGACGGAATCAAAGTAAATTATGTTGTCCTTCAATAATATGCATAAATGCATGTTTCTAAAGTGGAATTGTTATTCTAACATAGTTTGACACATCACTACAGCTGAATCTTAAATAATGACATTCGTTACATTAGACCGTCAAAATTGACGCTTCAAAGCGAGAAAAACACATGATAAGATAATATGAACACATGTTCCTTTTTTCACAGTAAATACATACGGAATCAAAATAAATTATGTTGTCCTTCAACACTATGCAAAATTGAATGTTTCTAAAGTGGAATTGTTATTCTAACATAGTTTGACACATCACTACAGCTGAATCTTAAATAATGACATTCGTTACATTAGACCGTCAAAATTGACGCTTCAAAGCGAGAAAAACACATAAACAGTAATATGAACACATGTTCCTTTTTTCACAGTAAATACATACGGAATCAAAATAAATTATGTTGTCCTTCAACACTATGCACAAGTGAATGTTTCTAAAGTGGAATTGTTATTCTAACATAGTTTGATACATCACCACAGTTGAATCTTAAATAGTGACTTTCGCTGCATTAGACCGTCAAAATTGACGCTTTCAAGGGGAGAAATGCACATAAAGAGCAATATGAACACATGTTCTTTTTTTCACAGTAAATGCATACGGAATCAAAATAAACTATGTTGTCCTTCAACACTATGCAAAATTGAATGTTTCTAAAGTGGAATTGTTATTCTAACATAGTTTGACACATCACTACAGCTGAATCTTAAATAATGACATTCGTTACATTAGACCGTCAAAATTGACGCTTCAAAGCGAGAAAAACACATAAGATAATATGAACACATGTTCCTTTTTTCACAGTAAATGCATACGGAATCAAAATAAATTATGTTGTCCTTCAACACTATGCAAAATTGAATGTTTCTAAAGTGGAATTGTTATTCTAACATAGTTTGACACATCACTAGAGCTGAATCTTAAACAATGACATTCGTTACATTAGACCGTCAAAATTGACGCTTCAGAGCGAGAAAAACACATAATAGGATAATATGAACACATGTTCCTTTTTTCACAGTAAATGCATACGGAATCAAAATAAACTATGTTGTCCTTCAACACTATGCACAAGTGAATGTTTCTAAAGTGGAATTGTCATTCTGACATAATTTGATACATCACTACAGCTGAATCTTTAATAGAGACTTTCGCTGCATTAGACCGTCAAAATTGACGCTACAGAGCGAGAAAAACACATAAACAGTAATATGAACACATGTTCCTTTTTTCACAGTAAATGCAGACAGAATCAAAATAAATTATGTTGTCCTTCAATAATATGCATAAATGAATGTTTCTAAAGTGGAATTGTTATTCTAACATAGTTTGACACATCACTACAGCTGAATCTTAAATAATGACATTCGTTACATTAGACCGTCAAAATTGACGCTTCAAAGCGAGAAAAACACATAATAAGATAATATGAACACATGTTCTTTTTTCACAGTAAATGCATACGGAATCAAAATAAATTATATTGTCCTTCAACACTATGCAAAATTGAATGTTTCTAAAGTGGAATTGTCATTCTGACATAGTTTGATACATCACTACAGCTGAATCTTAAATAGTGACTTTCGCTGCATTAGACCGTCAAAATTGACGCTTCAGAGCGAGTAATGCACATAAAGAGCAATATGAACACATGTACCTTTTTTTCACAGTAAAGGCAGACGGAATCAAAATAAATTATGTTGTCCTTCAACACTATGCACAAGTGAATGTTTCTAAAGTGGAATTGTTATTCTAACATAGTTTGATACATCACCACAGTTGAATCTTAAATAGTGACTTTCGCTGCATTAGACCGTCAAAATTGACGCTTTCAAGGGGAGAAATGCACATAAAGAGCAATATGAACACATGTTCTTTTTTTCACAGTAAATGCATACGGAATCAAAATAAACTATGTTGTCCTTCAACACTATGCAAAATTGAATGTTTCTAAAGTGGAATTGTCATTCTAACATAGTTTGATACATCACCACAGCTGAATCTTAAATAGTGACTTTCGCTGCATTAGACCGTCAAAATTGACGCTTCAAAGCGAGAAAAACACATAATAAGATAATATGAACACATGTTCCTTTTTTCACAGTAAATACATACGGAATCAAAATAAATTATGTTGTCCTTCAACACTATGCAAAATTGAATCTTTCTAAAGTGGAATTGTCATTCTAACATAGTTTGACACATCACTACAGCTGAATCTTAAATAATGACATTCGTTACATTAGACCGTCAAAATTGACGCTTCAAAGCGAGAAAAACACATAATAAGATAATATGAACACATGTTCCTTTTTTCACAGTAAATACATACGGAATCAAAATAAATTATATTGTCCTTCAACACTATGCAAAATTGAATGTTTCTAAAGTGGAATTGTTATTCTAACATAGTTTGACACATCACTACAGCTGAATCTTAAATAATGACATTCGTTACATTAGACCGTCAAAATTGACGCTTCAGAGCGAGAAAAACACATAATAGGATAATATGAACACATGTTCCTTTTTTCACAGTAAATGCATACGGAATCAAAATAAACTATGTTGTCCTTCAACACTATGCACAAGTGAATGTTTCTAAAGTGGAATTGTCATTCTGACATAATTTGATACATCACCACGGCTGAATCTTAAATAGTGACATTCGCTGCATTAGACTGTCAAAATTAACGCTTTCAGAGCGAGAGAAGTACATAAAGAGCTATATGAACAATTTTTGTTTTTTTCACAGTAACTGCATACGGAATCAAAATAAACTATGTTGGCCTTCAACACTATGCACAATTGAATGTTTCTAAAGTGGAATTGTCATTCTGACATAGTTTGATACATCACTACAGCTGAATCTTAAATAGTGACTTTCGCTGCATTAGACCGTCAAAATTGACGCTTTCAGGGGGAGAAATGCACATAAAGAGCAATATGAACACATGTTCCTTTTTTCACAGTAAATGCATACGGAATCAAAATAAATTATGTTGTCCTTCAACACTATGCAAAATTGAATGTTTCTAAAGTGGAATTGTTATTCTAACATAGTTTGACACATCACTACAGCTGAATCTTAAACAATGACATTCGTTACATTAGACCGTCAAAATTGACGCTTCAGAGCGAGAAAAACACATAATAGGATAATATGAACACATGTTCCTTTTTTCACAGTAAATGCATACGGAATCAAAATAAACTATGTTGTCCTTCAACACTATGCACAAGTGAATGTTTCTAAAGTGGAATTGTCATTCTGACATAATTTGATACATCACTACAGCTGAATCTTTAATAGTGACTTTCGCTGCATTAGACCGTCAAAATTGACGCTACAGAGCGAGAAAAACACATAAACAGTAATATGAACACATGTTCCTTTTTTCACAGTAAATGCATACGGAATCAAAATAAATTATGTTGTCCTTCAATAATATGCATAAATGAATGTTTCTAAAGTGGAATTGTTATTCTAACATAGTTTGACACATCACTACAGCTGAATCTTAAATAATGACATTCGTTACATTAGACCGTCAAAATTGACGCTTCAAAGCGAGAAAAACACATAATAAGATAATATGAACACATGTTCTTTTTTCACAGTAAATGCATACGGAATCAAAATAAATTATGTTGTCCTTCAACACTATGCAAAATTGAATGTTTCTAAAGTGGAATTGTTATTCTAACATAGTTTGATACATCACCACAGTTGAATCTTAAATAGTGACTTTCGCTGCATTAGACCGTCAAAATTGACGCTTTCAAGGGGAGAAATGCACATAAAGAGCAATATGAACACATGTTCTTTTTTTCACAGTAAATGCATACGGAATCAAAATAAACTATGTTGTCCTTCAACACTATGCAAAATTGAATGTTTCTAAAGTGGAATTGTTATTCTAACATAGTTTGACACATCACTACAGCTGAATCTTAAATAATGACATTCGTTACATTAGACCGTCAAAATTGACGCTTTCAGAGGGAGAAATGCACATAAAGAGCAATATGAACACATGTTCCTTTTTTCACAGTAAATACATACGGAATCAAAATATATTATGTTGTCCTTCAACACTATGCAAAATTGAATGTTTCTAAAGTGGAATTGTTATTCTAACATAGTTTGACACATCACTACAGCTGAATCTTAAATAATGACATTCGTTACATTAGACCGTCAAAATTGACGCTTCAAAGCGAGAAAAACACATAATAAGATAATATGAACACATGTTCCTTTTTTCACAGTAAATACATACGGAATCAAAATAAATTATGTTGTCCTTCAACACTATGCACAATTGAATGTTTCTAAAGTGGAATTGTTATTCTAACATAGTTTGACACATCACTACAGCTGAATCTTAAATAATGACATTCGTTACATTAGACCGTCAAAATTGACGCTTACAGAGGGAGAAATGCAGATAAAGAGCAATATGAACACATGTTCCTTTTTTCACAGTAAATGCAGACGGAATCAAAATAAATTATGTTGTCCTTCAACACTATGCACAAGTGAATGTTTCTAAAGTGGAATTGTTATTCTAACATAGTTTGACACATCACTAGAGCTGAATCTTAAATAGTGACATTCGCTGCATTAGACCGTCAAAATTGACGCTTTCAGAGCCAGAAAAACACATAATGAGACAATATGAACACGTGGTTGTTTTCACAGTAACTGCATACAGAATCAAAATAAACTATGTTGTCCTTCAATAATATGCATAAATGAATGTTTCTAAAGTGGAATTGTCATTCTAACATAGTTTGATACATCACCACAGCTGAATCTTAAATAGTGACTTTCGCTGCATTAGACCGTCAAAATTGACGCTTTCAAGGGGAGAAATGCACATAAAGAGCAATATGAACACATGTTCTTTTTTTCACAGAAAATGCATACGGAATCAAAATAAACTATGTTGTCCTTCAACACTATGCAAAATTGAATGCTTCTAAAGTGGAATTGTCATTCTAACATAGTTTGATACATCACCACAGCTGAATCTTAAATAGTGACTTTCGCTGCATTAGACCGTCAAAATTGACGCTTCAAAGCGAGAAAAACACATAATAAGATAATATGAACACATGTTCCTTTTTTCACAGTAAATATATACGGAATCAAAATAAATTATATTGTCCTTCAACACTATGCAAAATTGAATGTTTCTAAAGTGGAATTGTTATTCTAACATAGTTTGACACATCACTACAGCTGAATCTTAAATAATGACATTCGTTACATTAGACCGTCAAAATTGACGCTTCAGAGCGAGAAAAACACATAATAGGATAATATGAACACATGTTCCTTTTTTCACAGTAAATGCATACGGAATCAAAATAAACTATGTTGTCCTTCAACACTATGCACAAGTGAATGTTTCTAAAGTGGAATTGTCATTCTGACATAATTTGATACATCACTACAGCTGAATCTTAAATAGTGACTTTCGCTGCATTAGACCGTCAAAATTGACGCTACAGAGCGAGAAAAACACACAAACAGTAATATGAACACATGTTCCTTTTTTCACAGTAAATACATACGGAATCAAAATAAATTATGTTGTCCTTCAACACTATGCAAAATTGAATGTTTCTAAAGTGGAATTGTCATTCTAACATAGTTTGACACATCACTAGAGCTGAATCTTAAATAATGACATTCGTTACATTAGACCGTCAAAATTGACGCTTTCAGAGGGAGAAATGCACATAAAGAGCAATATGAACACATGTTCCTTTTTTCACAGTAAATGCAGACGGAATCAAAGTAAATTATGTTGTCCTTCAATAATATGCATAAATGCATGTTTCTAAAGTGGAATTGTTATTCTAACATAGTTTGACACATCACTACAGCTGAATCTTAAATAATGACATTCGTTACATTAGACCGTCAAAATTGACGCTTCAAAGCGAGAAAAACACATGATAAGATAATATGAACACATGTTCCTTTTTTCACAGTAAATACATACGGAATCAAAATAAATTATGTTGTCCTTCAACACTATGCAAAATTGAATGTTTCTAAAGTGGAATTGTTATTCTAACATAGTTTGACACATCACTACAGCTGAATCTTAAATAATGACATTCGTTACATTAGACCGTCAAAATTGACGCTTCAAAGCGAGAAAAACACATAAACAGTAATATGAACACATGTTCCTTTTTTCACAGTAAATACATACGGAATCAAAATAAATTATGTTGTCCTTCAACACTATGCACAAGTGAATGTTTCTAAAGTGGAATTGTTATTCTAACATAGTTTGATACATCACCACAGTTGAATCTTAAATAGTGACTTTCGCTGCATTAGACCGTCAAAATTGACGCTTTCAAGGGGAGAAATGCACATAAAGAGCAATATGAACACATGTTCTTTTTTTCACAGTAAATGCATACGGAATCAAAATAAACTATGTTGTCCTTCAACACTATGCAAAATTGAATGTTTCTAAAGTGGAATTGTTATTCTAACATAGTTTGACACATCACTACAGCTGAATCTTAAATAATGACATTCGTTACATTAGACCGTCAAAATTGACGCTTCAAAGCGAGAAAAACACATAAGATAATATGAACACATGTTCCTTTTTTCACAGTAAATGCATACGGAATCAAAATAAATTATGTTGTCCTTCAACACTATGCAAAATTGAATGTTTCTAAAGTGGAATTGTTATTCTAACATAGTTTGACACATCACTAGAGCTGAATCTTAAACAATGACATTCGTTACATTAGACCGTCAAAATTGACGCTTCAGAGCGAGAAAAACACATAATAGGATAATATGAACACATGTTCCTTTTTTCACAGTAAATGCATACGGAATCAAAATAAACTATGTTGTCCTTCAACACTATGCACAAGTGAATGTTTCTAAAGTGGAATTGTCATTCTGACATAATTTGATACATCACTACAGCTGAATCTTTAATAGAGACTTTCGCTGCATTAGACCGTCAAAATTGACGCTACAGAGCGAGAAAAACACATAAACAGTAATATGAACACATGTTCCTTTTTTCACAGTAAATGCAGACAGAATCAAAATAAATTATGTTGTCCTTCAATAATATGCATAAATGAATGTTTCTAAAGTGGAATTGTTATTCTAACATAGTTTGACACATCACTACAGCTGAATCTTAAATAATGACATTCGTTACATTAGACCGTCAAAATTGACGCTTCAAAGCGAGAAAAACACATAATAAGATAATATGAACACATGTTCTTTTTTCACAGTAAATGCATACGGAATCAAAATAAATTATATTGTCCTTCAACACTATGCAAAATTGAATGTTTCTAAAGTGGAATTGTCATTCTGACATAGTTTGATACATCACTACAGCTGAATCTTAAATAGTGACTTTCGCTGCATTAGACCGTCAAAATTGACGCTTCAGAGCGAGTAATGCACATAAAGAGCAATATGAACACATGTACCTTTTTTTCACAGTAAAGGCAGACGGAATCAAAATAAATTATGTTGTCCTTCAACACTATGCACAAGTGAATGTTTCTAAAGTGGAATTGTTATTCTAACATAGTTTGATACATCACCACAGTTGAATCTTAAATAGTGACTTTCGCTGCATTAGACCGTCAAAATTGACGCTTTCAAGGGGAGAAATGCACATAAAGAGCAATATGAACACATGTTCTTTTTTTCACAGTAAATGCATACGGAATCAAAATAAACTATGTTGTCCTTCAACACTATGCAAAATTGAATGTTTCTAAAGTGGAATTGTTATTCTAACATAGTTTGACACATCACTACAGCTGAATCTTAAATAATGACATTCGTTACATGAGACCGTCAAAATTGACGCTTCAGAGCGAGAAAAACACATAATAGGATAATATGAACACATGTTCCTTTTTTCACAGTAAATGCATACGGAATCAAAATAAACTATGTTGTCCTTCAACACTATGCACAAGTGAATGTTTCTAAAGTGGAATTGTCATTCTGACATAATTTGATACATCACTACAGCTGAATCTTAAATAGTGACTTTCGCTGCATTAGACCGTCAAAATTGACGCTACAGAGCGAGAAAAACACACAAACAGTAATATGAACACATGTTCCTTTTTTCACAGTAAATACATACGGAATCAAAATAAATTATGTTGTCCTTCAACACTATGCAAAATTGAATGTTTCTAAAGTGGAATTGTCATTCTGACATAGTTTGACACATCACTAGAGCTGAATCTTAAATAATGACATTCGTTACATTGGACCGTCAAAATTGACGCTTTCAGAGGGAGAAATGCACATAAAGAGCAATATGAACACATGTTCCTTTTTTCACAGTAAATGCAGACGGAATCAAAATAAATTGTGTTGTCCTTCAATAATATGCATAAATGAATGTTTCTAAAGTGGAATTGTTATTCTAACATAGTTTGACACATCACTACAGCTGAATCTTAAATAATGACATTCGTTACATTAGACCGTCAAAATTGACGCTTCAAAGCGAGAAAAACACATGATAAGATAATATGAACACATGTTCCTTTTTTCACAGTAAATACATACGGAATCAAAATAAATTATGTTGTCCTTCAACACTATGCACAAGTGAATGTTTCTAAAGTGGAATTGTCATTCTAACATAGTTTGACACATCACTACAGCTGAATCTTAAATAATGACATTCGTTACATTAGACCGTCAAAATTGACGCTTCAAAGCGAGAAAAACACATAATAAGATAATATGAACACATGTTCTTTTTTCACAGTAAATGCATACGGAATCAAAATAAATTATGTTGTCCTTCAACACTATGCAAAATTGAATGTTTCTAAAGTGGAATTGTCATTCTGACATAGTTTGATACATCACTACAGCTGAATCTTAAATAGTGACTTTCGCTGCATTAGACCGTCAAAATTGACGCTTCAGAGCGAGTAATGCACATAAAGAGCAATATGAACACATGTTCCTTTTTTCACAGTAAATGCAGACGGAATCAAAATAAATTATGTTGTCCTTCAACACTATGCACAAGTGAATGTTTCTAAAGTGGAATTGTTATTCTAACATAGTTTGATACATCACCACAGTTGAATCTTAAATAGTGACTTTCGCTGCATTAGACCGTCAAAATTGACGCTTTCAAGGGGAGAAATGCACATAAAGAGCAATATGAACACATGTTCTTTTTTTCACAGTAAATGCATACGGAATCAAAATAAACTATGTTGTCCTTCAACACTATGCAAAATTGAATGTTTCTAAAGTGGAATTGTTATTCTAACATAGTTTGACACATCACTACAGCTGAATCTTAAATAATGACATTCGTTACATTAGACCGTCAAAATTGACGCTTTCAGAGGGAGAAATGCACATAAAGAGCAATATGAACACATGTTCCTTTTTTCACAGTAAATACATACGGAATCAAAATATATTATGTTGTCCTTCAACACTATGCAAAATTGAATGTTTCTAAAGTGGAATTGTTATTCTAACATAGTTTGACACATCACTACAGCTGAATCTTAAATAATGACATTCGTTACATTAGACCGTCAAAATTGACGCTTCAAAGCGAGAAAAACACATAATAAGATAATATGAACACATGTTCCTTTTTTCACAGTAAATACATACGGAATCAAAATAAATTATGTTGTCCTTCAACACTATGCACAATTGAATGTTTCTAAAGTGGAATTGTTATTCTAACATAGTTTGACACATCACTACAGCTGAATCTTAAATAATGACATTCGTTACATTAGACCGTCAAAATTGACGCTTTCAGAGGGAGAAATGCAGATAAAGAGCAATATGAACACATGTTCCTTTTTTCACAGTAAATGCAGACGGAATCAAAATAAATTATGTTGTCCTTCAACACTATGCACAAGTGAATGTTTCTAAAGTGGAATTGTTATTCTAACATAGTTTGACACATCACTAGAGCTGAATCTTAAATAGTGACATTCGCTGCATTAGACCGTCAAAATTGACGCTTTCAGAGCCAGAAAAACACATAATGAGACAATATGAACACGTGGTTGTTTTCACAGTAACTGCATACAGAATCAAAATAAACTATGTTGTCCTTCAATAATATGCATAAATGAATGTTTCTAAAGTGGAATTGTCATTCTAACATAGTTTGATACATCACCACAGCTGAATCTTAAATAGTGACATTCGCTGCATTAGACCGTCAAAATTGACGCTTTCAAGGGGAGAAATGCACATAAAGAGCAATATGAACACATGTTCTTTTTTTCACAGAAAATGCATACGGAATCAAAATAAATTATGTTGTCCTTCAATAATATGCATAAATGAATGTTTCTAAAGTGGAATTGTTATTCTAACATAGTTTGACACATCACTACAGCTGAATCTTAAATAATGACATTCGTTACATTACACCGTCAAAATTGACGCTTTCAGAGGGAGAAATGCACATAAAGAGCAATATGAACACATGTTCCTTTTTTCACAGTAAATACATACGGAATCAAAATATATTATGTTGTCCTTCAACACTATGCAAAATTGAATGTTTCTAAAGTGGAATTGTTATTCTAACATAGTTTGACACATCACTACAGCTGAATCTTAAATAATGACATTCGTTACATTAGACCGTCAAAATTGACGCTTCAAAGCGAGAAAAACACATAATAAGATAATATGAACACATGTTCCTTTTTTCACAGTAAATACATACGGAATCAAAATAAATTATGTTGTCCTTCAACACTATGCACAATTGAATGTTTCTAAAGTGGAATTGTTATTCTAACATAGTTTGACACATCACTACAGCTGAATCTTAAATAATGACATTCGTTACATTAGACCGTCAAAATTGACGCTTTCAGAGGGAGAAATGCAGATAAAGAGCAATATGAACACATGTTCCTTTTTTCACAGTAAATGCAGACGGAATCAAAATAAATTATGTTGTCCTTCAACACTATGCACAAGTGAATGTTTCTAAAGTGGAATTGTTATTCTAACATAGTTTGACACATCACTAGAGCTGAATCTTAAATAGTGACATTCGCTGCATTAGACCGTCAAAATTGACGCTTTCAGAGCCAGAAAAACACATAATGAGACAATATGAACACGTGGTTGTTTTCACAGTAACTGCATACAGAATCAAAATAAACTATGTTGTCCTTCAATAATATGCATAAATGAATGTTTCTAAAGTGGAATTGTCATTCTAACATAGTTTGATACATCACCACAGCTGAATCTTAAATAGTGACTTTCGCTGCATTAGACCGTCAAAATTGACGCTTTCAAGGGGAGAAATGCACATAAAGAGCAATATGAACACATGTTCTTTTTTTCACAGAAAATGCATACGGAATCAAAATAAACTATGTTGTCCTTCAACACTATGCAAAATTGAATGTTTCTAAAGTGGAATTGTCATTCTAACATAGTTTGATACATCACCACAGCTGAATCTTAAATAGTGACTTTCGCTGCATTAGACCGTCAAAATTGACGCTTCAAAGCGAGAAAAACACATAAGATAATATGAACACATGTTCCTTTTTTCACAGTAAATACATACGGAATCAAAATAAATTATGTTGTCCTTCAACACTATGCAAAATTGAATCTTTCTAAAGTGGAATTGTCATTCTAACATAGTTTGACACATCACTACAGCTGAATCTTAAATAATGACATTCGTTACATTAGACCGTCAAAATTGACGCTTCAAAGCGAGAAAAACACATAATAAGATAATATGAACACATGTTCCTTTTTTCACAGTAAATACATACGGAATCAAAATAAATTATGTTGTCCTTCAACACTATGCACAATTGAATGTTTCTAAAGTGGAATTGTTATTCTAACATAGTTTGACACATCACTACAGCTGAATCTTAAATAATGACATTCGTTACATTAGACCGTCAAAATTGACGCTTTCAGAGGGAGAAATGCAGATAAAGAGCAATATGAACACATGTTCCTTTTTTCACAGTAAATGCAGACGGAATCAAAATAAATTATGTTGTCCTTCAACACTATGCACAAGTGAATGTTTCTAAAGTGGAATTGTTATTCTAACATAGTTTGACACATCACTAGAGCTGAATCTTAAATAGTGACATTCGCTGCATTAGACCGTCAAAATTGACGCTTTCAGAGCCAGAAAAACACATAATGAGACAATATGAACACGTGGTTGTTTTCACAGTAACTGCATACAGAATCAAAATAAACTATGTTGTCCTTCAATAATATGCATAAATGAATGTTTCTAAAGTGGAATTGTCATTCTAACATAGTTTGATACATCACCACAGCTGAATCTTAAATAGTGACTTTCGCTGCATTAGACCGTCAAAATTGACGCTTTCAAGGGGAGAAATGCACATAAAGAGCAATATGAACACATGTTCTTTTTTTCACAGAAAATGCATACGGAATCAAAATAAACTATGTTGTCCTTCAACACTATGCAAAATTGAATGTTTCTAAAGTGGAATTGTCATTCTAACATAGTTTGACACATCACCACAGCTGAATCTTAAATAGTGACTTTCGCTGCATTAGACCGTCAAAATTGACGCTTCAAAGCGAGAAAAACACATAATAAGATAATATGAACACATGTTCCTTTTTTCACAGTAAATACATACGGAATCAAAATAAATTATATTGTCCTTCAACACTATGCAAAATTGAATGTTTCTAAAGTGGAATTGTTATTCTAACATAGTTTGACACATCACTACAGCTGAATCTTAAATAATGACATTCGTTACATTAGACCGTCAAAATTGACGCTTCAGAGCGAGAAAAACACATAATAGGATAATATGAACACATGTTCCTTTTTTCACAGTAAATGCATACGGAATCAAAATAAACTATGTTGTCCTTCAACACTATGCACAAGTGAATGTTTCTAAAGTGGAATTGTCATTCTGACATAATTTGATACATCACTACAGCTGAATCTTAAATAGTGACTTTCGCTGCATTAGACCGTCAAAATTGACGCTACAGAGCGAGAAAAACACACAAACAGTAATATGAACACATGTTCCTTTTTTCACAGTAAATACATACGGAATCAAAATAAATTATGTTGTCCTTCAACACTATGCAAAATTGAATGTTTCTAAAGTGGAATTGTTATTCTAACATAGTTTGACACATCACTACAGCTGAATCTTAAACAATGACATTCGTTACATTAGACCGTCAAAATTGACGCTTCAGAGCGAGAAAAACACATAATAGGATAATATGAACACATGTTCCTTTTTTCACAGTAAATGCATACGGAATCAAAATAAACTATGTTGTCCTTCAACACTATACACAAGTGAATGTTTCTAAAGTGGAATTGTCATTCTGACATAATTTGATACATCACTACAGCTGAATCTTAAATAGTGACTTTCGCTGCATTAGACCGTCAAAATTGACGCTACAGAGCGAGAAAAACACATAAACAGTAATATGAACACATGTTCCTTTTTTCACAGTAAATGCAGACGGAATCAAAATAAATTATGTTGTCCTTCAATAATATGCATAAATGAATGTTTCTAAAGTGGAATCGTTATTCTAACATAGTTTGACACATCACTACAGCTGAATCTTAAATAATGACATTCGTTACATTAGACCGTCAAAATTGACGCTTCAAAGCGAGAAAAACACATAATAAGATAATATGAACACATGTTCTTTTTTCACAGTAAATGCATACGGAATCAAAATAAATTATGTTGTCCTTCAACACTATGCAAAATTGAATGTTTCTAAAGTGGAATTGTCATTCTGACATAGTTTGATACATCACTACAGCTGAATCTTAAATAGTGACTTTCGCTGCATTAGACCGTCAAAATTGACGCTTCAGAGCGAGTAATGCACATAAAGAGCAATATGAACACATGTACCTTTTTTCACAGTAAATGCAGACGGAATCAAAATAAATTATGTTGTCCTTCAACACTATGCACAAGTGAATGTTTCTAAAGTGGAATTGTTATTCTAACATAGTTTGATACATCACCACAGTTGAATCTTAAATAGTGACTTTCGCTGCATTAGACCGTCAAAATTGACGCT
Organism: Chaetodon trifascialis; assembly: GCF_039877785.1. Taxonomy (NCBI): domain Eukaryota; kingdom Metazoa; phylum Chordata; class Actinopteri; order Chaetodontiformes; family Chaetodontidae; genus Chaetodon; species Chaetodon trifascialis. Next base: position 322,951 of record NC_092077.1, on the reverse strand, counting down.
TTCAAGGGGAGAAATGCACATAAAGAGCAATATGAACACATGTTCTTTTTTTCACAGTAAATGCATACGGAATCAAAATAAACTATGTTGTCCTTCAACACTATGCAAAATTGAATGTTTCTAAAGTGGAATTGTTATTCTAACATAGTTTGACACATCACTACAGCTGAATCTTAAATAATGACATTCGTTACATTAGACCGTCAAAATTGACGCTTTCAGAGGGAGAAATGCACATAAAGAGCAATATGAACACATGTTCCTTTTTTCACAGTAAATACATACGGAATCAAAATATATTATGTTGTCCTTCAACACTATGCAAAATTGAATGTTTCTAAAGTGGAATTGTTATTCTAACATAGTTTGACACATCACTACAGCTGAATCTTAAATAATGACATTCGTTACATTAGACCGTCAAAATTGACGCTTCAAAGCGAGAAAAACACATAATAAGATAATATGAACACATGTTCCTTTTTTCACAGTAAATACATACGGAATCAAAATAAATTATGTTGTCCTTCAACACTATGCACAATTGAATGTTTCTAAAGTGGAATTGTTATTCTAACATAGTTTGACACATCACTACAGCTGAATCTTAAATAATGACATTCGTTACATTAGACCGTCAAAATTGACGCTTTCAGAGGGAGAAATGCAGATAAAGAGCAATATGAACACATGTTCCTTTTTTCACAGTAAATGCAGACGGAATCAAAATAAATTATGTTGTCCTTCAACACTATGCACAAGTGAATGTTTCTAAAGTGGAATTGTTATTCTAACATAGTTTGACACATCACTAGAGCTGAATCTTAAATAGTGACATTCGCTGCATTAGACCGTCAAAATTGACGCTTTCAGAGCCAGAAAAACACATAATGAGACAATATGAACACGTGGTTGTTTTCACAGTAACTGCATACAGAATCAAAATAAACTATGTTGTCCTTCAATAATATGCATAAATGAATGTTTCTAAAGTGGAATTGTCATTCTAACATAGTTTGATACATCACCACAGCTGAATCTTAAATAGTGACATTCGCTGCATTAGACCGTCAAAATTGACGCTTTCAAGGGGAGAAATGCACATAAAGAGCAATATGAACACATGTTCTTTTTTTCACAGAAAATGCATACGGAATCAAAATAAATTATGTTGTCCTTCAATAATATGCATAAATGAATGTTTCTAAAGTGGAATTGTTATTCTAACATAGTTTGACACATCACTACAGCTGAATCTTAAATAATGACATTCGTTACATTACACCGTCAAAATTGACGCTTTCAGAGGGAGAAATGCACATAAAGAGCAATATGAACACATGTTCCTTTTTTCACAGTAAATACATACGGAATCAAAATATATTATGTTGTCCTTCAACACTATGCAAAATTGAATGTTTCTAAAGTGGAATTGTTATTCTAACATAGTTTGACACATCACTACAGCTGAATCTTAAATAATGACATTCGTTACATTAGACCGTCAAAATTGACGCTTCAAAGCGAGAAAAACACATAATAAGATAATATGAACACATGTTCCTTTTTTCACAGTAAATACATACGGAATCAAAATAAATTATGTTGTCCTTCAACACTATGCACAATTGAATGTTTCTAAAGTGGAATTGTTATTCTAACATAGTTTGACACATCACTACAGCTGAATCTTAAATAATGACATTCGTTACATTAGACCGTCAAAATTGACGCTTTCAGAGGGAGAAATGCAGATAAAGAGCAATATGAACACATGTTCCTTTTTTCACAGTAAATGCAGACGGAATCAAAATAAATTATGTTGTCCTTCAACACTATGCACAAGTGAATGTTTCTAAAGTGGAATTGTTATTCTAACATAGTTTGACACATCACTAGAGCTGAATCTTAAATAGTGACATTCGCTGCATTAGACCGTCAAAATTGACGCTTTCAGAGCCAGAAAAACACATAATGAGACAATATGAACACGTGGTTGTTTTCACAGTAACTGCATACAGAATCAAAATAAACTATGTTGTCCTTCAATAATATGCATAAATGAATGTTTCTAAAGTGGAATTGTCATTCTAACATAGTTTGATACATCACCACAGCTGAATCTTAAATAGTGACTTTCGCTGCATTAGACCGTCAAAATTGACGCTTTCAAGGGGAGAAATGCACATAAAGAGCAATATGAACACATGTTCTTTTTTTCACAGAAAATGCATACGGAATCAAAATAAACTATGTTGTCCTTCAACACTATGCAAAATTGAATGTTTCTAAAGTGGAATTGTCATTCTAACATAGTTTGATACATCACCACAGCTGAATCTTAAATAGTGACTTTCGCTGCATTAGACCGTCAAAATTGACGCTTCAAAGCGAGAAAAACACATAAGATAATATGAACACATGTTCCTTTTTTCACAGTAAATACATACGGAATCAAAATAAATTATGTTGTCCTTCAACACTATGCAAAATTGAATCTTTCTAAAGTGGAATTGTCATTCTAACACAGTTTGACACATCACTACAGCTGAATCTTAAATAATGACATTCGTTACATTAGACCGTCAAAATTGACGCTTCAAAGCGAGAAAAACACATAATAAGATAATATGAACACATGTTCCTTTTTTCACAGTAAATACATACGGAATCAAAATAAATTATGTTGTCCTTCAACACTATGCACAATTGAATGTTTCTAAAGTGGAATTGTTATTCTAACATAGTTTGACACATCACTACAGCTGAATCTTAAATAATGACATTCGTTACATTAGACCGTCAAAATTGACGCTTTCAGAGGGAGAAATGCAGATAAAGAGCAATATGAACACATGTTCCTTTTTTCACAGTAAATGCAGACGGAATCAAAATAAATTATGTTGTCCTTCAACACTATGCACAAGTGAATGTTTCTAAAGTGGAATTGTTATTCTAACATAGTTTGACACATCACTAGAGCTGAATCTTAAATAGTGACATTCGCTGCATTAGACCGTCAAAATTGACGCTTTCAGAGCCAGAAAAACACATAATGAGACAATATGAACACGTGGTTGTTTTCACAGTAACTGCATACAGAATCAAAATAAACTATGTTGTCCTTCAATAATATGCATAAATGAATGTTTCTAAAGTGGAATTGTCATTCTAACATAGTTTGATACATCACCACAGCTGAATCTTAAATAGTGACTTTCGCTGCATTAGACCGTCAAAATTGACGCTTTCAAGGGGAGAAATGCACATAAAGAGCAATATGAACACATGTTCTTTTTTTCACAGAAAATGCATACGGAATCAAAATAAACTATGTTGTCCTTCAACACTATGCAAAATTGAATGTTTCTAAAGTGGAATTGTCATTCTAACATAGTTTGACACATCACCACAGCTGAATCTTAAATAGTGACTTTCGCTGCATTAGACCGTCAAAATTGACGCTTCAAAGCGAGAAAAACACATAATAAGATAATATGAACACATGTTCCTTTTTTCACAGTAAATACATACGGAATCAAAATAAATTATGTTGTCCTTCAACACTATGCAAAATTGAATCTTTCTAAAGTGGAATTGTCATTCTAACATAGTTTGACACATCACTACAGCTGAATCTTAAATAATGACATTCGTTACATTAGACCGTCAAAATTGACGCTTCAAAGCGAGAAAAACACATAATAAGATAATATGAACACATGTTCCTTTTTTCACAGTAAATACATACGGAATCAAAATAAATTATATTGTCCTTCAACACTATGCAAAATTGAATGTTTCTAAAGTGGAATTGTTATTCTAACATAGTTTGACACATCACTACAGCTGAATCTTAAATAATGACATTCGTTACATTACACCGTCAAAATTGACGCTTCAGAGCGAGAAAAACACATAATAGGATAATATGAACACATGTTCCTTTTTTCACAGTAAATGCATACGGAATCAAAATAAACTATGTTGTCCTTCAACACTATGCACAAGTGAATGTTTCTAAAGTGGAATTGTCATTCTGACATAATTTGATACATCACTACAGCTGAATCTTAAATAGTGACTTTCGCTGCATTAGACCGTCAAAATTGACGCTACAGAGCGAGAAAAACACACAAACAGTAATATGAACACATGTTCCTTTTTTCACAGTAAATACATACGGAATCAAAATAAATTATGTTGTCCTTCAACACTATGCAAAATTGAATGTTTCTAAAGTGGAATTGTTATTCTAACATAGTTTGACACATCACTACAGCTGAATCTTAAACAATGACATTCGTTACATTAGACCGTCAAAATTGACGCTTCAGAGCGAGAAAAACACATAATAGGATAATATGAACACATGTTCCTTTTTTCACAGTAAATGCATACGGAATCAAAATAAACTATGTTGTCCTTCAACACTATGCACAAGTGAATGTTTCTAAAGTGGAATTGTCATTCTGACATAATTTGATACATCACTACAGCTGAATCTTAAATAGTGACTTTCGCTGCATTAGACCGTCAAAATTGACGCTACAGAGCGAGAAAAACACACAAACAGTAATATGAACACATGTTCCTTTTTTCACAGTAAATACATACGGAATCAAAATAAATTATGTTGTCCTTCAACACTATGCAAAATTGAATGTTTCTAAAGTGGAATTGTTATTCTAACATAGTTTGACACATCACTACAGCTGAATCTTAAATAATGACATTCGTTACATTAGACCGTCAAAATTGACGCTTCAAAGCGAGAAAAACACATAAACAGTAATATGAACACATGTTCCTTTTTTCACAGTAAATACATACGGAATCAAAATAAATTATGTTGTCCTTCAACACTATGCAAAATTGAATGTTTCTAAACTGGAATTGTTATTCTAACATAGTATGACACATCACTACAGCTGAATCTTAAATAATGACATTCGTTACATTAGACCGTCAAAATTGACGCTTCAGAGCGAGAAATGCACATAAAGAGCAATATGAACACATGTTCCTTTTTTCACAGTAAATGCAGACGGAATCAAAATAAATTATGTTGTCCTTCAACACTATGCACAAGTGAATGTTTCTAAAGTGGAATTGTCATTCTAACATAGTTTGATACATCACCACAGCTGAATCTTAAATAGTGACTTTTGCTGCATTAGACCGTCAAAATTGACGCTTTCAAGGGGAGAAATGCACATAAAGAGCAATATGAACACATGTTCTTTTTTTCACAGAAAATGCATACGGAATCAAAATAAATTCTGTTGTCCTTCAACACTATGCAAAATTGAATGTTTCTAAAGTGGAATTGTTATTCTAACATAGTTTGACACATCACTACAGCTGAATCTTAAATAATGACATTCGTTACATTAGACCGTCAAAACTGACGCTTCAAAGCGAGAAAAACACATAAGATAATATGAACACATGTTCCTTTTTTCACAGTAAATACATACGGAATCAAAATAAATTATGTTGTCCTTCAACACTATGCAAAATTGAATGTTTCTAAAGTGGAATTGTTATTCTAACATAGTTTGACACATCACTACAGCTGAATCTTAAACAATGACATTCGTTACATTAGACCGTCAAAATTGACGCTTCAGAGCGAGAAAAACACATAATAGGATAATATGAACACATGTTCCTTTTTTCACAGTAAATGCATACGGAATCAAAATAAACTATGTTGTCCTTCAACACTATGCACAATTGAATGTTTCTAAAGTGGAATTGTCATTCTGACATAATTTGATACATCACTACAGCTGAATCTTTAATAGTGACTTTCGCTGCATTAGACCGTCAAAATTGACGCTACAGAGCGAGAAAAACACATAAACAGTAATATGAACACATGTTCCTTTTTTCACAGTAAATGCATACGGAATCAAAATAAATTATGTTGTCCTTCAATAATATGCATAAATGAATGTTTCTAAAGTGGAATTGTTATTCTAACATAGTTTGACACATCACTACAGCTGAATCTTAAATAATGACATTCGTTACATTAGACCGTCAAAATTGACGCTTTCAGAGGGAGAAATGCACATAAAGAGCAATATGAACACATGTTCCTTTTTTCACAGTAAATACATACGGAATCAAAATATATTATGTTGTCCTTCAACACTATGCAAAATTGAATGTTTCTAAAGTGGAATTGTTATTCTAACATAGTTTGACACATCACTACAGCTGAATCTTAAATAATGACATTCGTTACATTAGACCGTCAAAATTGACGCTTCAAAGCGAGAAAAACACATAATAAGATAATATGAACACATGTTCCTTTTTTCACAGTAAATACATACGGAATCAAAATAAATTATGTTGTCCTTCAACACTATGCACAATTGAATGTTTCTAAAGTGGAATTGTTATTCTAACATAGTTTGACACATCACTACAGCTGAATCTTAAATAATGACATTCGTTACATTAGACCGTCAAAATTGACGCTTTCAGAGGGAGAAATGCAGATAAAGAGCAATATGAACACATGTTCCTTTTTTCACAGTAAATGCAGACGGAATCAAAATAAATTATGTTGTCCTTCAACACTATGCACAAGTGAATGTTTCTAAAGTGGAATTGTTATTCTAACATAGTTTGACACATCACTAGAGCTGAATCTTAAATAGTGACATTCGCTGCATTAGACCGTCAAAATTGACGCTTTCAGAGCCAGAAAAACACATAATGAGACAATATGAACACGTGGTTGTTTTCACAGTAACTGCATACAGAATCAAAATAAACTATGTTGTCCTTCAATAATATGCATAAATGAATGTTTCTAAAGTGGAATTGTCATTCTAACATAGTTTGATACATCACCACAGCTGAATCTTAAATAGTGACTTTCGCTGCATTAGACCGTCAAAATTGACGCTTTCAAGGGGAGAAATGCACATAAAGAGCAATATGAACACATGTTCTTTTTTTCACAGAAAATGCATACGGAATCAAAATAAACTATGTTGTCCTTCAACACTATGCACAATTGAATGTTTCTAAAGTGGAATTGTCATTCTAACATAGTTTGATACATCACCACACCTGAATCTTAAATAGTGACTTTCGCTGCATTAGACCGTCAAAATTGACGCTTCAAAGCGAGAAAAACACATAAGATAATATGAACACATGTTCCTTTTTTCACAGTAAATACATACGGAATCAAAATAAATTATGTTGTCCTTCAACACTATGCAAAATTGAATCTTTCTGAAGTGGAATTGTCATTCTAACATAGTTTGACACATCACTACAGCTGAATCTTAAATAATGACATTCGTTACATTAGACCGTCAAAATTGACGCTTCAAAGCGAGAAAAACACATAATAAGATAATATGAACACATGTTCCTTTTTTCACAGTAAATACATACGGAATCAAAATAAATTATGTTGTCCTTCAACACTATGCACAATTGAATGTTTCTAAAGTGGAATTGTTATTCTAACATAGTTTGACACATCACTACAGCTGAATCTTAAATAATGACATTCGTTACATTAGACCGTCAAAATTGACGCTTTCAGAGGGAGAAATGCAGATAAAGAGCAATATGAACACATGTTCTTTTTTTCACAGAAAATGCATACGGAATCAAAATAAACTATGTTGTCCTTCAACACTATGCAAAATTGAATGTTTCTAAAGTGGAATTGTCATTCTAACATAGTTTGATACATCACCACAGCTGAATCTTAAATAGTGACTTTCGCTGCATTAGACCGTCAAAATTGACGCTTCAAAGCGAGAAAAACACATGATAAGATAATATGAACACATGTTCCTTTTTTCACAGTAAATACATACGGAATCAAAATAAATTATGTTGTCCTTCAACACTATGCAAAATTGAATGTTTCTAAAGTGGAATTGTTATTCTAACATAGTTTGACACATCACTACAGCTGAATCTTAAATAATGACATTCGTTACATTAGACCGTCAAAATTGACGCTTCAAAGCGAGAAAAACACATAAACAGTAATATGAACACATGTTCCTTTTTTCACAGTAAATACATACGGAATCAAAATAAATTATGTTGTCCTTCAACACTATGCAAAATTGAATGTTTCTAAACTGGAATTGTTATTCTAACATAGTATGACACATCACTACAGCTGAATCTTAAATAATGACATTCGTTACATTAGACCGTCAAAATTGACGCTTCAGAGCGAGAAATGCACATAAAGAGCAATATGAACACATGTTCCTTTTTTCACAGAAAATGCATACGGAATCAAAATAAATTCTGTTGTCCTTCAACACTATGCAAAATTGAATGTTTCTAAAGTGGAATTGTTATTCTAACATAGTTTGACACATCACTACAGCTGAATCTTAAATAATGACATTCGTTACATTAGACCGTCAAAACTGACGCTTCAAAGCGAGAAAAACACATAAGATAATATGAACACATGTTCCTTTTTTCACAGTAAATACATACGGAATCAAAATAAATTATGTTGTCCTTCAACACTATGCAAAATTGAATGTTTCTAAAGTGGAATTGTTATTCTAACATAGTTTGACACATCACTACAGCTGAATCTTAAACAATGACATTCGTTACATTAGACCGTCAAAATTGACGCTTCAGAGCGAGAAAAACACATAATAGGATAATATGAACACATGTTCCTTTTTTCACAGTAAATGCATACGGAATCAAAATAAACTATGTTGTCCTTCAACACTATGCACAATTGAATGTTTCTAAAGTGGAATTGTCATTCTGACATAATTTGATACATCACTACAGCTGAATCTTTAATAGTGACTTTCGCTGCATTAGACCGTCAAAATTGACGCTACAGAGCGAGAAAAACACATAAACAGTAATATGAACACATGTTCCTTTTTTCACAGTAAATGCATACGGAATCAAAATAAATTATGTTGTCCTTCAATAATATGCATAAATGAATGTTTCTAAAGTGGAATTGTTATTCTAACATAGTTTGACACATCACTACAGCTGAATCTTAAATAATGACATTCGTTACATTAGACCGTCAAAATTGACGCTTCAAAGCGAGAAAAACACATAATAAGATAATATGAACACATGTTCTTTTTTCACAGTAAATGCATACGGAATCAAAATAAATTATGTTGTCCTTCAACACTATGCAAAATTGAATGTTTCTAAAGTGGAATTGTTATTCTAACATAGTTTGACACATCACTACAGCTGAATCTTAAATAATGACATTCGTTACATTAGACCGTCAAAACTGACGCTTCAAAGCGAGAAAAACACATAAGATAATATGAACACATGTTCCTTTTTTCACAGTAAATACATACGGAATCAAAATAAATTATGTTGTCCTTCAACACTATGCAAAATTGAATGTTTCTAAAGTGGAATTGTTATTCTAACATAGTTTGACACATCACTACAGCTGAATCTTAAACAATGACATTCGTTACATTAGACCGTCAAAATTGACGCTTCAGAGCGAGAAAAACACATAATAGGATAATATGAACACATGTTCCTTTTTTCACAGTAAATGCATACGGAATCAAAATAAACTATGTTGTCCTTCAACACTATGCACAATTGAATGTTTCTAAAGTGGAATTGTCATTCTGACATAATTTGATACATCACTACAGCTGAATCTTTAATAGTGACTTTCGCTGCATTAGACCGTCAAAATTGACGCTACAGAGCGAGAAAAACACATAAACAGTAATATGAACACATGTTCCTTTTTTCACAGTAAATGCATACGGAATCAAAATAAATTATGTTGTCCTTCAATAATATGCATAAATGAATGTTTCTAAAGTGGAATTGTTATTCTAACATAGTTTGACACATCACTACAGCTGAATCTTAAATAATGACATTCGTTACATTAGACCGTCAAAATTGACGCTTCAAAGCGAGAAAAACACATAATAAGATAATATGAACACATGTTCTTTTTTCACAGTAAATGCATACGGAATCAAAATAAATTATGTTGTCCTTCAACACTATGCAAAATTGAATGTTTCTAAAGTGGAATTGTCATTCTGACATAGTTTGATACATCACTACAGCTGAATCTTAAATAGTGACTTTCGCTGCATTAGACCGTCAAAATTGACGCTTCAGAGCGAGTAATGCACATAAAGAGCAATATGAACACATGTTCCTTTTTTCACAGTAAATGCAGACGGAATCAAAATAAATTATGTTGTCCTTCAACACTATGCACAAGTGAATGTTTCTAAAGTGGAATTGTTATTCTAACATAGTTTGATACATCACCACAGTTGAATCTTAAATAGTGACATTCGCTGCATTAGACCGTCAAAATTGACGCTTTCAAGGGGAGAAATGCACATAAAGAGCAATATGAACACATGTTCTTTTTTTCACAGTAAATGCATACGGAATCAAAATAAACTATGTTGTCCTTCAACACTATGCAAAATTGAATGTTTCTAAAGTGGAATTGTTATTCTAACATAGTTTGACACATCACTACAGCTGAATCTTAAATAATGACATTCGTTACATTAGACCGTCAAAATTGACGCTTTCAGAGGGAGAAATGCACATAAAGAGCAATATGAACACATGTTCCTTTTTTCACAGTAAATACATACGGAATCAAAATATATTATGTTGTCCTTCAACACTATGCAAAATTGAATGTTTCTAAAGTGGAATTGTTATTCTAACATAGTTTGACACATCACTACAGCTGAATCTTAAATAATGACATTCGTTACATTAGACCGTCAAAATTGACGCTTCAAAGCGAGAAAAACACATAATAAGATAATATGAACACATGTTCCTTTTTTCACAGTAAATACATACGGAATCAAAATAAATTATGTTGTCCTTCAACACTATGCACAATTGAATGTTTCTAAAGTGGAATTGTTATTCTAACATAGTTTGACACATCACTACAGCTGAATCTTAAATAATGACATTCGTTACATTAGACCGTCAAAATTGACGCTTTCAGAGGGAGAAATGCAGATAAAGAGCAATATGAACACATGTTCCTTTTTTCACAGTAAATGCAGACGGAATCAAAATAAATTATGTTGTCCTTCAACACTATGCACAAGTGAATGTTTCTAAAGTGGAATTGTTATTCTAACATAGTTTGACACATCACTAGAGCTGAATCTTAAATAGTGACATTCGCTGCATTAGACCGTCAAAATTGACGCTTTCAGAGCCAGAAAAACACATAATGAGACAATATGAACACGTGGTTGTTTTCACAGTAACTGCATACAGAATCAAAATAAACTATGTTGTCCTTCAATAATATGCATAAATGAATGTTTCTAAAGTGGAATTGTCATTCTAACATAGTTTGATACATCACCACAGCTGAATCTTAAATAGTGACATTCGCTGCATTAGACCGTCAAAATTGACGCTTTCAAGGGGAGAAATGCACATAAAGAGCAATATGAACACATGTTCTTTTTTTCACAGAAAATGCATACGGAATCAAAATAAATTATGTTGTCCTTCAATAATATGCATAAATGAATGTTTCTAAAGTGGAATTGTTATTCTAACATAGTTTGACACATCACTACAGCTGAATCTTAAATAATGACATTCGTTACATTACACCGTCAAAATTGACGCTTTCAGAGGGAGAAATGCACATAAAGAGCAATATGAACACATGTTCCTTTTTTCACAGTAAATACATACGGAATCAAAATATATTATGTTGTCCTTCAACACTATGCAAAATTGAATGTTTCTAAAGTGGAATTGTTATTCTAACATAGTTTGACACATCACTACAGCTGAATCTTAAATAATGACATTCGTTACATTAGACCGTCAAAATTGACGCTTCAAAGCGAGAAAAACACATAATAAGATAATATGAACACATGTTCCTTTTTTCACAGTAAATACATACGGAATCAAAATAAATTATGTTGTCCTTCAACACTATGCACAATTGAATGTTTCTAAAGTGGAATTGTTATTCTAACATAGTTTGACACATCACTACAGCTGAATCTTAAATAATGACATTCGTTACATTAGACCGTCAAAATTGACGCTTTCAGAGGGAGAAATGCAGATAAAGAGCAATATGAACACATGTTCCTTTTTTCACAGTAAATGCAGACGGAATCAAAATAAATTATGTTGTCCTTCAACACTATGCACAAGTGAATGTTTCTAAAGTGGAATTGTTATTCTAACATAGTTTGACACATCACTAGAGCTGAATCTTAAATAGTGACATTCGCTGCATTAGACCGTCAAAATTGACGCTTTCAGAGCCAGAAAAACACATAATGAGACAATATGAACACGTGGTTGTTTTCACAGTAACTGCATACAGAATCAAAATAAACTATGTTGTCCTTCAATAATATGCATAAATGAATGTTTCTAAAGTGGAATTGTCATTCTAACATAGTTTGATACATCACCACAGCTGAATCTTAAATAGTGACTTTCGCTGCATTAGACCGTCAAAATTGACGCTTTCAAGGGGAGAAATGCACATAAAGAGCAATATGAACACATGTTCTTTTTTTCACAGAAAATGCATACGGAATCAAAATAAACTATGTTGTCCTTCAACACTATGCAAAATTGAATGTTTCTAAAGTGGAATTGTCATTCTAACATAGTTTGATACATCACCACAGCTGAATCTTAAATAGTGACTTTCGCTGCATTAGACCGTCAAAATTGACGCTTCAAAGCGAGAAAAACACATAAGATAATATGAACACATGTTCCTTTTTTCACAGTAAATACATACGGAATCAAAATAAATTATGTTGTCCTTCAACACTATGCAAAATTGAATCTTTCTAAAGTGGAATTGTCATTCTAACACAGTTTGACACATCACTACAGCTGAATCTTAAATAATGACATTCGTTACATTAGACCGTCAAAATTGACGCTTCAAAGCGAGAAAAACACATAATAAGATAATATGAACACATGTTCCTTTTTTCACAGTAAATACATACGGAATCAAAATAAATTATGTTGTCCTTCAACACTATGCACAATTGAATGTTTCTAAAGTGGAATTGTTATTCTAACATAGTTTGACACATCACTACAGCTGAATCTTAAATAATGACATTCGTTACATTAGACCGTCAAAATTGACGCTTTCAGAGGGAGAAATGCAGATAAAGAGCAATATGAACACATGTTCCTTTTTTCACAGTAAATGCAGACGGAATCAAAATAAATTATGTTGTCCTTCAACACTATGCACAAGTGAATGTTTCTAAAGTGGAATTGTTATTCTAACATAGTTTGACACATCACTAGAGCTGAATCTTAAATAGTGACATTCGCTGCATTAGACCGTCAAAATTGACGCTTTCAGAGCCAGAAAAACACATAATGAGACAATATGAACACGTGGTTGTTTTCACAGTAACTGCATACAGAATCAAAATAAACTATGTTGTCCTTCAATAATATGCATAAATGAATGTTTCTAAAGTGGAATTGTCATTCTAACATAGTTTGATACATCACCACAGCTGAATCTTAAATAGTGACTTTCGCTGCATTAGACCGTCAAAATTGACGCTTTCAAGGGGAGAAATGCACATAAAGAGCAATATGAACACATGTTCTTTTTTTCACAGAAAATGCATACGGAATCAAAATAAACTATGTTGTCCTTCAACACTATGCAAAATTGAATGTTTCTAAAGTGGAATTGTCATTCTAACATAGTTTGACACATCACCACAGCTGAATCTTAAATAGTGACTTTCGCTGCATTAGACCGTCAAAATTGACGCTTCAAAGCGAGAAAAACACATAATAAGATAATATGAACACATGTTCCTTTTTTCACAGTAAATACATACGGAATCAAAATAAATTATGTTGTCCTTCAACACTATGCAAAATTGAATCTTTCTAAAGTGGAATTGTCATTCTAACATAGTTTGACACATCACTACAGCTGAATCTTAAATAATGACATTCGTTACATTAGACCGTCAAAATTGACGCTTCAAAGCGAGAAAAACACATAATAAGATAATATGAACACATGTTCCTTTTTTCACAGTAAATACATACGGAATCAAAATAAATTATATTGTCCTTCAACACTATGCAAAATTGAATGTTTCTAAAGTGGAATTGTTATTCTAACATAGTTTGACACATCACTACAGCTGAATCTTAAATAATGACATTCGTTATATTACACCGTCAAAATTGACGCTTCAGAGCGAGAAAAACACATAATAGGATAATATGAACACATGTTCCTTTTTTCACAGTAAATGCATACGGAATCAAAATAAACTATGTTGTCCTTCAACACTATGCACAAGTGAATGTTTCTAAAGTGGAATTGTCATTCTGACATAATTTGATACATCACTACAGCTGAATCTTAAATAGTGACTTTCGCTGCATTAGACCGTCAAAATTGACGCTACAGAGCGAGAAAAACACACAAACAGTAATATGAACACATGTTCCTTTTTTCACAGTAAATACATACGGAATCAAAATAAATTATGTTGTCCTTCAACACTATGCAAAATTGAATGTTTCTAAAGTGGAATTGTTATTCTAACATAGTTTGACACATCACTACAGCTGAATCTTAAACAATGACATTCGTTACATTAGACCGTCAAAATTGACGCTTCAGAGCGAGAAAAACACATAATAGGATAATATGAACACATGTTCCTTTTTTCACAGTAAATGCATACGGAATCAAAATAAACTATGTTGTCCTTCAACACTATGCACAAGTGAATGTTTCTAAAGTGGAATTGTCATTCTGACATAATTTGATACATCACTACAGCTGAATCTTAAATAGTGACTTTCGCTGCATTAGACCGTCAAAATTGACGCTACAGAGCGAGAAAAACACACAAACAGTAATATGAACACATGTTCCTTTTTTCACAGTAAATACATACGGAATCAAAATAAATTATGTTGTCCTTCAACACTATGCAAAATTGAATGTTTCTAAAGTGGAATTGTTATTCTAACATAGTTTGACACATCACTACAGCTGAATCTTAAATAATGACATTCGTTACATTAGACCGTCAAAATTGACGCTTCAAAGCGAGAAAAACACATAAACAGTAATATGAACACATGTTCCTTTTTTCACAGTAAATACATACGGAATCAAAATAAATTATGTTGTCCTTCAACACTATGCAAAATTGAATGTTTCTAAACTGGAATTGTTATTCTAACATAGTATGACACATCACTACAGCTGAATCTTAAATAATGACATTCGTTACATTAGACCGTCAAAATTGACGCTTCAGAGCGAGAAATGCACATAAAGAGCAATATGAACACATGTTCCTTTTTTCACAGTAAATGCAGACGGAATCAAAATAAATTATGTTGTCCTTCAACACTATGCACAAGTGAATGTTTCTAAAGTGGAATTGTCATTCTAACATAGTTTGATACATCACCACAGCTGAATCTTAAATAGTGACTTTTGCTGCATTAGACCGTCAAAATTGACGCTTTCAAGGGGAGAAATGCACATAAAGAGCAATATGAACACATGTTCTTTTTTTCACAGAAAATGCATACGGAATCAAAATAAATTCTGTTGTCCTTCAACACTATGCAAAATTGAATGTTTCTAAAGTGGAATTGTTATTCTAACATAGTTTGACACATCACTACAGCTGAATCTTAAATAATGACATTCGTTACATTAGACCGTCAAAACTGACGCTTCAAAGCGAGAAAAACACATAAGATAATATGAACACATGTTCCTTTTTTCACAGTAAATACATACGGAATCAAAATAAATTATGTTGTCCTTCAACACTATGCAAAATTGAATGTTTCTAAAGTGGAATTGTTATTCTAACATAGTTTGACACATCACTACAGCTGAATCTTAAACAATGACATTCGTTACATTAGACCGTCAAAATTGACGCTTCAGAGCGAGAAAAACACATAATAGGATAATATGAACACATGTTCCTTTTTTCACAGTAAATGCATACGGAATCAAAATAAACTATGTTGTCCTTCAACACTATGCACAATTGAATGTTTCTAAAGTGGAATTGTCATTCTGACATAATTTGATACATCACTACAGCTGAATCTTTAATAGTGACTTTCGCTGCATTAGACCGTCAAAATTGACGCTACAGAGCGAGAAAAACACATAAACAGTAATATGAACACATGTTCCTTTTTTCACAGTAAATGCATACGGAATCAAAATAAATTATGTTGTCCTTCAATAATATGCATAAATGAATGTTTCTAAAGTGGAATTGTTATTCTAACATAGTTTGACACATCACTACAGCTGAATCTTAAATAATGACATTCGTTACATTAGACCGTCAAAATTGACGCTTTCAGAGGGAGAAATGCACATAAAGAGCAATATGAACACATGTTCCTTTTTTCACAGTAAATACATACGGAATCAAAATATATTATGTTGTCCTTCAACACTATGCAAAATTGAATGTTTCTAAAGTGGAATTGTTATTCTAACATAGTTTGACACATCACTACAGCTGAATCTTAAATAATGACATTCGTTACATTAGACCGTCAAAATTGACGCTTCAAAGCGAGAAAAACACATAATAAGATAATATGAACACATGTTCCTTTTTTCACAGTAAATACATACGGAATCAAAATAAATTATGTTGTCCTTCAACACTATGCACAATTGAATGTTTCTAAAGTGGAATTGTTATTCTAACATAGTTTGACACATCACTACAGCTGAATCTTAAATAATGACATTCGTTACATTAGACCGTCAAAATTGACGCTTTCAGAGGGAGAAATGCAGATAAAGAGCAATATGAACACATGTTCCTTTTTTCACAGTAAATGCAGACGGAATCAAAATAAATTATGTTGTCCTTCAACACTATGCACAAGTGAATGTTTCTAAAGTGGAATTGTTATTCTAACATAGTTTGACACATCACTAGAGCTGAATCTTAAATAGTGACATTCGCTGCATTAGACCGTCAAAATTGACGCTTTCAGAGCCAGAAAAACACATAATGAGACAATATGAACACGTGGTTGTTTTCACAGTAACTGCATACAGAATCAAAATAAACTATGTTGTCCTTCAATAATATGCATAAATGAATGTTTCTAAAGTGGAATTGTCATTCTAACATAGTTTGATACATCACCACAGCTGAATCTTAAATAGTGACTTTCGCTGCATTAGACCGTCAAAATTGACGCTTTCAAGGGGAGAAATGCACATAAAGAGCAATATGAACACATGTTCTTTTTTTCACAGAAAATGCATACGGAATCAAAATAAACTATGTTGTCCTTCAACACTATGCACAATTGAATGTTTCTAAAGTGGAATTGTCATTCTAACATAGTTTGATACATCACCACACCTGAATCTTAAATAGTGACTTTCGCTGCATTAGACCGTCAAAATTGACGCTTCAAAGCGAGAAAAACACATAAGATAATATGAACACATGTTCCTTTTTTCACAGTAAATACATACGGAATCAAAATAAATTATGTTGTCCTTCAACACTATGCAAAATTGAATCTTTCTGAAGTGGAATTGTCATTCTAACATAGTTTGACACATCACTACAGCTGAATCTTAAATAATGACATTCGTTACATTAGACCGTCAAAATTGACGCTTCAAAGCGAGAAAAACACATAATAAGATAATATGAACACATGTTCCTTTTTTCACAGTAAATACATACGGAATCAAAATAAATTATGTTGTCCTTCAACACTATGCACAATTGAATGTTTCTAAAGTGGAATTGTTATTCTAACATAGTTTGACACATCACTACAGCTGAATCTTAAATAATGACATTCGTTACATTAGACCGTCAAAATTGACGCTTTCAGAGGGAGAAATGCAGATAAAGAGCAATATGAACACATGTTCTTTTTTTCACAGAAAATGCATACGGAATCAAAATAAACTATGTTGTCCTTCAACACTATGCAAAATTGAATGTTTCTAAAGTGGAATTGTCATTCTAACATAGTTTGATACATCACCACAGCTGAATCTTAAATAGTGACTTTCGCTGCATTAGACCGTCAAAATTGACGCTTCAAAGCGAGAAAAACACATGATAAGATAATATGAACACATGTTCCTTTTTTCACAGTAAATACATACGGAATCAAAATAAATTATGTTGTCCTTCAACACTATGCAAAATTGAATGTTTCTAAAGTGGAATTGTTATTCTAACATAGTTTGACACATCACTACAGCTGAATCTTAAATAATGACATTCGTTACATTAGACCGTCAAAATTGACGCTTCAAAGCGAGAAAAACACATAAACAGTAATATGAACACATGTTCCTTTTTTCACAGTAAATACATACGGAATCAAAATAAATTATGTTGTCCTTCAACACTATGCAAAATTGAATGTTTCTAAACTGGAATTGTTATTCTAACATAGTATGACACATCACTACAGCTGAATCTTAAATAATGACATTCGTTACATTAGACCGTCAAAATTGACGCTTCAGAGCGAGAAATGCACATAAAGAGCAATATGAACACATGTTCCTTTTTTCACAGAAAATGCATACGGAATCAAAATAAATTCTGTTGTCCTTCAACACTATGCAAAATTGAATGTTTCTAAAGTGGAATTGTTATTCTAACATAGTTTGACACATCACTACAGCTGAATCTTAAATAATGACATTCGTTACATTAGACCGTCAAAACTGACGCTTCAAAGCGAGAAAAACACATAAGATAATATGAACACATGTTCCTTTTTTCACAGTAAATACATACGGAATCAAAATAAATTATGTTGTCCTTCAACACTATGCAAAATTGAATGTTTCTAAAGTGGAATTGTTATTCTAACATAGTTTGACACATCACTACAGCTGAATCTTAAACAATGACATTCGTTACATTAGACCGTCAAAATTGACGCTTCAGAGCGAGAAAAACACATAATAGGATAATATGAACACATGTTCCTTTTTTCACAGTAAATGCATACGGAATCAAAATAAACTATGTTGTCCTTCAACACTATGCACAATTGAATGTTTCTAAAGTGGAATTGTCATTCTGACATAATTTGATACATCACTACAGCTGAATCTTTAATAGTGACTTTCGCTGCATTAGACCGTCAAAATTGACGCTACAGAGCGAGAAAAACACATAAACAGTAATATGAACACATGTTCCTTTTTTCACAGTAAATGCATACGGAATCAAAATAAATTATGTTGTCCTTCAATAATATGCATAAATGAATGTTTCTAAAGTGGAATTGTTATTCTAACATAGTTTGACACATCACTACAGCTGAATCTTAAATAATGACATTCGTTACATTAGACCGTCAAAATTGACGCTTCAAAGCGAGAAAAACACATAATAAGATAATATGAACACATGTTCTTTTTTCACAGTAAATGCATACGGAATCAAAATAAATTATGTTGTCCTTCAACACTATGCAAAATTGAATGTTTCTAAAGTGGAATTGTTATTCTAACATAGTTTGACACATCACTACAGCTGAATCTTAAATAATGACATTCGTTACATTAGACCGTCAAAACTGACGCTTCAAAGCGAGAAAAACACATAAGATAATATGAACACATGTTCCTTTTTTCACAGTAAATACATACGGAATCAAAATAAATTATGTTGTCCTTCAACACTATGCAAAATTGAATGTTTCTAAAGTGGAATTGTTATTCTAACATAGTTTGACACATCACTACAGCTGAATCTTAAACAATGACATTCGTTACATTAGACCGTCAAAATTGACGCTTCAGAGCGAGAAAAACACATAATAGGATAATATGAACACATGTTCCTTTTTTCACAGTAAATGCATACGGAATCAAAATAAACTATGTTGTCCTTCAACACTATGCACAATTGAATGTTTCTAAAGTGGAATTGTCATTCTGACATAATTTGATACATCACTACAGCTGAATCTTTAATAGTGACTTTCGCTGCATTAGACCGTCAAAATTGACGCTACAGAGCGAGAAAAACACATGAACAGTAATATGAACACATGTTCCTTTTTTCACAGTAAATGCATACGGAATCAAAATAAATTATGTTGTCCTTCAATAATATGCATAAATGAATGTTTCTAAAGTGGAATTGTTATTCTAACATAGTTTGACACATCACTACAGCTGAATCTTAAATAATGACATTCGTTACATTAGACCGTCAAAATTGACGCTTCAAAGCGAGAAAAACACATAATAAGATAATATGAACACATGTTCTTTTTTCACAGTAAATGCATACGGAATCAAAATAAATTATGTTGTCCTTCAACACTATGCAAAATTGAATGTTTCTAAAGTGGAATTGTCATTCTGACATAGTTTGATACATCACTACAGCTGAATCTTAAATAGTGACTTTCGCTGCATTAGACCGTCAAAATTGACGCTTCAGAGCGAGTAATGCACATAAAGAGCAATATGAACACATGTTCCTTTTTTCACAGTAAATGCAGACGGAATCAAAATAAATTATGTTGTCCTTCAACACTATGCACAAGTGAATGTTTCTAAAGTGGAATTGTTATTCTAACATAGTTTGATACATCACCACAGTTGAATCTTAAATAGTGACATTCGCTGCATTAGACCGTCAAAATTGACGCTTTCAAGGGGAGAAATGCACATAAAGAGCAATATGAACACATGTTCTTTTTTTCACAGTAAATGCATACGGAATCAAAATAAACTATGTTGTCCTTCAACACTATGCAAAATTGAATGTTTCTAAAGTGGAATTGTTATTCTAACATAGTTTGACACATCACTACAGCTGAATCTTAAATAATGACATTCGTTACATTAGACCGTCAAAATTGACGCTTTCAGAGGGAGAAATGCACATAAAGAGCAATATGAACACATGTTCCTTTTTTCACAGTAAATACATACGGAATCAAAATATATTATGTTGTCCTTCAACACTATGCAAAATTGAATGTTTCTAAAGTGGAATTGTTATTCTAACATAGTTTGACACATCACTACAGCTGAATCTTAAATAATGACATTCGTTACATTAGACCGTCAAAATTGACGCTTCAAAGCGAGAAAAACACATAATAAGATAATATGAACACATGTTCCTTTTTTCACAGTAAATACATACGGAATCAAAATAAATTATGTTGTCCTTCAACACTATGCACAATTGAATGTTTCTAAAGTGGAATTGTTATTCTAACATAGTTTGACACATCACTACAGCTGAATCTTAAATAATGACATTCGTTACATTAGACCGTCAAAATTGACGCTTTCAGAGGGAGAAATGCAGATAAAGAGCAATATGAACACATGTTCCTTTTTTCACAGTAAATGCAGACGGAATCAAAATAAATTATGTTGTCCTTCAACACTATGCACAAGTGAATGTTTCTAAAGTGGAATTGTTATTCTAACATAGTTTGACACATCACTAGAGCTGAATCTTAAATAGTGACATTCGCTGCATTAGACCGTCAAAATTGACGCTTTCAGAGCCAGAAAAACACATAATGAGACAATATGAACACGTGGTTGTTTTCACAGTAACTGCATACAGAATCAAAATAAACTATGTTGTCCTTCAATAATATGCATAAATGAATGTTTCTAAAGTGGAATTGTCATTCTAACATAGTTTGATACATCACCACAGCTGAATCTTAAATAGTGACTTTCGCTGCATTAGACCGTCAAAATTGACGCTTTCAAGGGGAGAAATGCAGATAAAGAGCAATATGAACACATGTTCTTTTTTTCACAGAAAATGCATACGGAATCAAAATAAACTATGTTGTCCTTCAACACTATGCAAAATTGAATGTTTCTAAAGTGGAATTGTCATTCTAACATAGTTTGATACATCACCACAGCTGAATCTTAAATAGTGACTTTCGCTGCATTAGACCGTCAAAATTGACGCTTCAAAGCGAGAAAAACACATAATAAGATAATATGAACACATGTTCCTTTTTTCACAGTAAATACATACGGAATCAAAATAAATTATGTTGTCCTTCAACACTATGCAAAATTGAATCTTTCTAAAGTGGAATTGTCATTCTAACATAGTTTGACACATCACTACAGCTGAATCTTAAATAATGACATTCGTTACATTAGACCGTCAAAATTGACGCTTCAAAGCGAGAAAAACACATAATAAGATAATATGAACACATGTTCCTTTTTTCACAGTAAATACATACGGAATCAAAATAAATTATATTGTCCTTCAACACTATGCAAAATTGAATGTTTCTAAAGTGGAATTGTTATTCTAACATAGTTTGACACATCACTACAGCTGAATCTTAAATAATGACATTCGTTACATTAGACCGTCAAAATTGACGCTTCAGAGCGAGAAAAACACATAATAGGATAATATGAACACATGTTCCTTTTTTCACAGTAAATGCATACGGAATCAAAATAAACTATGTTGTCCTTCAACACTATGCACAAGTGAATGTTTCTAAAGTGGAATTGTCATTCTGACATAATTTGATACATCACTACAGCTGAATCTTAAATAGTGACTTTCGCTGCATTAGACCGTCAAAATTGACGCTACAGAGCGAGAAAAACACACAAACAGTAATATGAACACATGTTCCTTTTTTCACAGTAAATACATACGGAATCAAAATAAATTATGTTGTCCTTCAACACTATGCAAAATTGAATGTTTCTAAAGTGGAATTGTTATTCTAACATAGTTTGACACATCACTACAGCTGAATCTTAAACAATGACATTCGTTACATTAGACCGTCAAAATTGACGCTTCAAAGCGAGAAAAACACATAATAAGATAATATGAACACATGTTCTTTTTTCACAGTAAATGCATACGGAATCAAAATAAATTATGTTGTCCTTCAACACTATGCAAAATTGAATGTTTCTAAAGTGGAATTGTCATTCTGACATAAATTGATACATCACTACAGCTGAATCTTAAATAGTGACTTTCGCTGCATTAGACCGTCAAAATTGACGCTTCAGAGCGAGTAATGCACATAAAGAGCAATATGAACACATGTACCTTTTTTCACAGTAAATGCAGACGGAATCAAAATAAATTATGTTGTCCTTCAACACTATGCACAAGTGAATGTTTCTAAAGTGGAATTGTTATTCTAACATAGTTTGATACATCACCACAGTTGAATCTTAAATAGTGACTTTCGCTGCATTAGACCGTCAAAATTGACGCTTTCAAGGGGAGAAATGCACATAAAGAGCAATATGAACACATGTTCTTTTTTTCACAGTAAATGCATACGGAATCAAAATAAACTATGTTGTCCTTCAACACTATGCAAAATTGAATGTTTCTAAAGTGGAATTGTTATTCTAACATAGTTTGACACATCACTACAGCTGAATCTTAAATAATGACATTCGTTACATTAGACCGTCAAAATTGACGCTTCAGAGCGAGAAATGCACATAAAGAGCAATATGAACACATGTTCCTTTTTTCACAGTAAATGCAGACGGAATCAAAACAAACTATGTTGTCCTTCAACACTATGCAAAATAGAATGTTTCTAAAGTGGAATTGTTATTCTAACATAGTTTGACACATCACTACAGCTGAATCTTAAATAATGACATTCGCTGCATTAGGCCGTCAAAATTGACGCTTCAAAGCGAGAAAAACACATAATAAGATAATATGAACACATGTTCCTTTTTTCACAGTAAGTACATACGGAATCAAAATAAATTATGTTGTCCTTCAACACTATGCACAATTGAATGTTTCTAAAGTGGAATTGTCATTCTGACATAATTTGATACATCACTACAGCTGAATCTTAAATAGTGACTTTCGCTGCATTAGACCGTCAGAGCGTGAAAAGCACATACACAGTAATATGAACACATGTTCCTTTTTTCACAGTAAATGCATACAGAATCAAAATAAACTATGTTGTCCTTCAACACTATGCACAATTGAATGTTTCTAAAGTGGAATTGTCATTCTGACATAGTTTGATACATCACCACAGCTGAATCTTAAATAATGACATTCGTTACATTAGACCGTCAAAATTGATGCTTTCAGGGGGAGAAATGCACATAAATAGCAATATGAACACATGTTTCTTTTTTCACAGTAAATGCATACGGAATCAAAATAAACTATGTTGTCCTTCAATAATATGCACAATTGAATGTTTCTAAAGTGGAATTGTCATTCTAACATAGTTTGGTAAATCACCACAGCTGAATCTTAAATAGTGACATTCGATGCATCAGACCGTCAAATATGACGCTTTCAGAGCCAGGAAAACACATAATGAGACAATATGAACACGTGGTTGTTTTCACAGTAACTGCATACAGAATCAAAATAAACTATGTTGTCCTTCAATAATATGCATAAATGAATGTTTCTAAAGTGGAATTGTCATTCTAACATAGTTTGATACATCACCACAGCTGAATCTTAAATAGTGACTTTCGCTGCATTAGACCGTCAAAATTGACGCTTCAAAGCGAGAAAAACACATAATACGATAATATGAACACATGTTCCTTTTTTCACAGTAAATGCATACGGAATCAAAATAAATTCTGTTGTCCTTCAACACTATGCAAAATTGAATCTTTCTAAAGTGGAATTGTTATTCTAACATAGTTTGACACATCACTACAGCTGAATCTTAAATAATGACATTCGTTACATTAGACCGTCAAAATTGACGCTTCAAAGCGAGAAAAACACATAAGATAATATGAACACATGTTCCTTTTTTCACAGTAAATACATACGGAATCAAAATAAATTATGTTGTCCTTCAACACTATGCAAAATTGAATGTTTCTAAAGTGGAATTGTTATTCTAACATAGTTTGACACATCACTACAGCTGAATCTTAAACAATGACATTCGTTACATTAGACCGTCAAAATTGACGCTTCAGAGCGAGAAAAACACATAATAGGATAATATGAACACATGTTCCTTTTTTCACAGTAAATGCATACGGAATCAAAATAAACTATGTTGTCCTTCAACACTATGCACAAGTGAATGTTTCTAAAGTGGAATTGTCATTCTGACATAATTTGATACATCACTACAGCTGAATCTTAAATAGTGACTTTCGCTGCATTAGACCGTCAAAATTGACGCTACAGAGCGAGAAAAACACATAAACAGTAATATGAACACATGTTCCTTTTTTCACAGTAAATGCAGACGGAATCAAAATAAATTATGTTGTCCTTCAATAATATGCATAAATGAATGTTTCTAAAGTGGAATCGTTATTCTAACATAGTTTGACACATCACTACAGCTGAATCTTAAATAATGACATTCGTTACATTAGACCGTCAAAATTGACGCTTCAAAGCGAGAAAAACACATAATAAGATAATATGAACACATGTTCTTTTTTCACAGTAAATGCATACGGAATCAAAATAAATTATGTTGTCCTTCAACACTATGCAAAATTGAATGTTTCTAAAGTGGAATTGTCATTCTGACATAAATTGATACATCACTACAGCTGAATCTTAAATAGTGACTTTCGCTGCATTAGACCGTCAAAATTGACGCTTCAGAGCGAGTAATGCACATAAAGAGCAATATGAACACATGTACCTTTTTTCACAGTAAATGCAGACGGAATCAAAATAAATTATGTTGTCCTTCAACACTATGCACAAGTGAATGTTTCTAAAGTGGAATTGTTATTCTAACATAGTTTGATACATCACCACAGTTGAATCTTAAATAGTGACTTTCGCTGCATTAGACCGTCAAAATTGACGCTTTCAAGGGGAGAAATGCACATAAAGAGCAATATGAACACATGTTCTTTTTTTCACAGTAAATGCATACGGAATCAAAATAAACTATGTTGTCCTTCAACACTATGCAAAATTGAATGTTTCTAAAGTGGAATTGTTATTCTAACATAGTTTGACACATCACTAGAGCTGAATCTTAAATAATGACATTCGTTACATTAGACCGTCAAAATTGACGCTTTCAGAGGGAGAAATGCACATAAAGAGCAATATGAACACATGTTCCTTTTTTCACAGTAAATACATACGGAATCAAAATAAACTATGTTGTCCTTCAACACTATGCAAAATTGAATGTTTCTAAAGTGGAATTGTTATTCTAACATAGTTTGACACATCACTACAGCTGAATCTTAAATAATGACATTCGTTACATTAGACCGTCAAAATTGACGCTTCAAAGCGAGAAAAACACATAATAAGATAATATGAACACATGTTCCTTTTTTCACAGTAAGTACATACGGAATCAAAATAAATTATGTTGTCCTTCAACACTATGCACAATTGAATGTTTCTAAAGTGGAATTGTTATTCTAACATAGTTTGACACATCACTACAGCTGAATCTTAAATAATGACATTCGTTACATTAGACCGTCAAAATTGACGCTTTCAGAGGGAGAAATGCAGATAAAGAGCAATATGAACACATGTTCCTTTTTTCACAGTAAATGCATACGGAATCAAAATAAACTATGTTGTCCTTCAACACTATGCAAAATTGAATGTTTCTAAAGTGGAATTGTTATTCTAACATAGTTTGACACATCACTAGAGCTGAATCTTAAATAATGACATTCGTTACATTAGACCGTCAAAATTGACGCTTCAAAGCGAGAAAAACACATAATAAGATAATATGAACACATGTTCCTTTTTTCACAGTAAGTACATACGGAATCAAAATAAATTATGTTGTCCTTCAACACTATGCACAATTGAATGTTTCTAAAGTGGAATTGTTATTCTAACATAGTTTGACACATCACTAGAGCTGAATCTTAAATAGTGACATTCGCTGCATTAGACCGTCAAAATTGACGCTTTCAGAGCCAGAAAAACACATAATGAGACAATATGAACACGTGGTTGTTTTCACAGTAACTGCATACAGAATCAAAATAAACTATGTTGTCCTTCAATAATATGCATAAATGAATGTTTCTAAAGTGGAATTGTCATTCTGACATAGTTTGATACATCACCACAGCTGAATCTTAAATAGTGACATTCGCTGCATTAGGCCGTCAAAATTGACGCTTCAGAGCGAGAAAAACACATAATAAGATAATATGAACACATGTTCCTTTTTTCACAGTAAATGCATACGGAATCAAAATAAACTATGTTGTCCTTCAACGCTATGCAAAATTGAATGTTTCTAAAGTGGAATTGTCATTCTGACATAGTTTGATACATCACTACAGCTGAATCTTAAATAGTGACTTTCGCTGCATTAGACCGTCAGAGCGTGAAAAGCACATACACAGTAATATGAACACGTTTGACACATCACTACAGCTGAATCTTAAATAATGACATTCGTTACATTAGACCGTCAAAATTGACGCTTCAGAGCGAGAAATGCACATAAAGAGCAATATGAACACATGTTCCTTTTTTCACAGTAAATGCATACGGAATCAAAATAAACTATGTTGTCCTTCAACACTATGCACAACTGAATGTTTCTAAAGTGGAATTGTTATTCTGACATAGTTTGACACATCACTACAGCTGAATCTTAAATAATGACATTCGTTACATTAGACCGTCAAAATTGACGCTTCAGAGCGAGAAAAACACATAATAAGATAATATGAACACATGTTCCTTTTTTCACAGTAAATGCATACGGAATCAAAATAAACTATGTTGTCCTTCAACACTATGCAAAACTGAATGTTTCTAAAGTGGAATTGTCATTCTGACATAGTTTGATACATCACTACAGCTGAATCTTAAATAGTGACTTTCGCTGCATTAGACCGTCAGAGCGTGAAAAGCACATACACAGTAATATGAACACATGTTTGACACATCACTACAGCTGAATCTTAAATAATGACATTCGTTACATTAGACCGTCAAAATTGACGCTTCAGAGCGAGAAATGCACATAAAGAGCAATATGAACACATGTTCTTTTTTTCACAGTAAATGCAGACGGAATCAAAATAAATTATGTTGTCCTTCAACACTATGCACAATTGAATGTTTCTAAAGTGGAATTGTCATTCTGACATAATTTGATACATCACTACAGCTGAATCTTAAATAGTGACTTTCGCTGCATTAGACCGTCAAAATTGACGCTACAGAGCGAGAAAAGCACATAAACAGTAATATGAACACATGTTCCTTTTTTCACAGTAAATGCAGACGGAATCAAAATAAACTATGTTGTCCTTCAACACTATGCACAATTGAATGTTTCTAAAGTGGAATTGTCATTCTGACATAGTTTGATACATCACTACAGCTGAATCTTAAATAGTGACTTTCGCTGCATTAGACCGTCAAAATTGACGCTTTCAGGGGGAGAAATGCACATAAAGAGCAATATGAACACATGTTCCTTTTTTCACAGTAAATGCATACGGAATCAAAATAAATTATGTTGTCCTTCAACACTATGCACAAGTGAATGTTTCTAAAGTGGAATTGTTATTCTAACATAGTCTGACACATCACTACAGCTGAATCTTAAATAATGACATTCGTTACATTAGACCGTCAAAATTGACGCTTCAGAGCGAGAAAAACACATAATAAGATAATATGAACACATGTTCCTTTTTTCACAGTAAATGCATACGGAATCAAAATAAACTATGTTGTCCTTCAACACTATGCACAATTGAATTTTTCTAAAGCGGAATTGTCATTCAAACATAGTTTGATACATAAAAACAAATGAATTTCAAATGTGATTTTACATTCAAAACCACACTGTGT
Organism: Chaetodon trifascialis; assembly: GCF_039877785.1. NCBI lineage: Eukaryota > Metazoa > Chordata > Actinopteri > Chaetodontiformes > Chaetodontidae > Chaetodon > Chaetodon trifascialis. The sequence goes on along the minus strand of NC_092077.1, from coordinate 294,002 downwards.
GAGCAACACAAGTACAAAATCCACACAAAAACCAAGACAAAGTCAAATTAAACCATGCTGTCCTTCAACAACCATTAACATTTCCAAGTTTCTAAAGTGGAATTGTCATTAGTGGACAGTTTGGCACATAAAGAAACAACAGTTCATTTACAAAATGGGGTCATTTGTTTTTTGTTTTTTTTTCTCTTCAAATCACACTATATAAGCTTGTCACGCTAGCTAGACAAGCATAATGAGCACATGTTGTTTTTGTCACAGGAACTGCAAAGGAATTCAGATTAACCATGCTGTCCTTCAAAAACATTCACACTTGAAGGTTTCTCAAGTGGATTTTTCATTCTAAGACAGTCTGGAATATAACAACAGCTGAACCATGTCAGGCCATGCTGACCTTCAAAAACATTCCCATTTGAGTGTTGTTCAGCTGCAGATTTATTTCTGAAACAGTTTGGCACATAAAAACAGCCAAACCTTAAATAGTGACTAGTGATATTAATGCTTCTTCTCGTAAGTTTGTATTTCCTTCTCGCGATTTGCTGTGTATGTGCAACAACTGCAATGTAAATCAAATGAAGCCACATTTTAATTCATGAACATCCACATTTGAGTGTGTCTGAGATGGACATTTCATTTGAAAAAAAGGATTGTTTTGTTTATGTGTTCTTGTGTGCTTGTGTGTGTGTGTGCGTGCTACCACTGTAGAATGTGTACAGTCTGGAGATCTCATGTGTTCCATCCGATGCAGCCACAGGTATGATCAAGTAAGCTGAGCAGTGTAGATCACACTCTCCTCAGATGAAAGGGATCCTGGATTGCTGTGTTTCGCTTCATGTTGTTCCACAATATGAGGACACTAATGAAAAAAAGCTTTACAGAAATAATAATTTCCTAATTATCAAAAATAATAATCAAAATAATATTTTATAGCTACAGCTTATACAGCACTTTTCAGGGTACAACAGTGCAAGTAATGAAATAAATGAATAGATCAATACATACATACATACATACATACATACATACACATGGCAGTTGACATGCTCACAATCTTTGGCTCCTTTCTTCTCTGAAATGGTAAAACCTAAAACAACATACTCCACTACGAGACCTCTCCAGATTGCTGTCTCTCTGAATTTCCTCAGCCAAGGTAATGTGCTCTTCTCAAAGGTACTTAGTGTTTTTAATAACAGGCAAAGCTCACCAGAGAGAGCCTCTCTGGTGAGCTCATGTTGTAACTACACTTGTTAAAATTTACTGGCTGGTCATTGTATGTGGGCCACACTGATACCCGTCAAAAATATCCACAGTTGAATGTCTCTGAGCTCACATTTGTTTTATGCAGGGAACATTTCCAATTTAAGCAAAACAAAACTAAGCCATACTTCATTGATACTCACATTTGAGTGTGTCTGAGATGGAAAGAAAAAATGAGAATTTAAAATGAGAATAAGGGAGCAGCACTGGGTCAGTACTGGGATGTTCCTCAGTAAATTAATAAATCACCTCAGGGATGTGCCATATCATATCATATATTCACAATAATGCTAGTACAATTTCTGTGATTACAAAATTCATATTGTCTCGTCTCTCATCTCGTCGTCTTCTACTTATCGGGGTCTTATCAGCCTCAGCAACGACGCCCAGACAGCCCTCTCCACAGCCACTTCCACCAGCTCCTGCTGAGGGATCCCAGGGCGTTCCCAGGCCAGCCGAGAGACATAATCCCTCCTGCTTGTCCTGGGTCCTCCCTGACGGTCCGATCCCCAGACACAGAAGCTGTCTGAAATTCATATTGTGATAATAGTAACATTTTGACAAGCTGAAAAGAATCTGTTTGTGTGGAACTACAGTTTATCTTTGTGGATTGTTTTGCCAAATTGACAAGAAGACAGCCAAAATATAATATGCCCTTTATCTTGTGTTTCTGGAGTAATGTGTTTGTGCGGACACATACATATATGAATACATCAAATTTCTTGAAGGGAGATTGGTATAATGTTTTCCCCAGAGACCACAGGGAATTCAAATGCTATATATGTGTGTGTGTGTGTGTGTGTGTGTGTGTGTGTGTGTGTGTGTGTGTGTATTTTATATATATATATATATATATATATATATATATATATATATATATATATATATATATATATATATATATATATATATATATAGATATATATATATATATATATTTATATATATTTATTTATTTATTTATTTATTTATTTATTTTTTTTTATTTTTTTTAAGGTTTTGTCACAACCACAAAAACAATAGGTAACTGCTTAAGTATGGCAGAGTTGTCTGACAGCTTAGTTATTGATTTGATTAATGGTTTACAGTCTAATAATTTGTTTGTATTGAATACTGACGGTGGCTGAAAAGGCTAATTACCAGCTACAAAAGCTAATATTTCTCTCTATTTATCTCCTCTTTTTGTGCTGCCGAACGCTGCCTAAATGCTGCATCTCCCGTGCCGTTAACATTATCAGGGACTCTTTACATCCCCACCATGGTCTGATCTCCCTGCTGGCCTCTGGAAAGAGGTTCTGCAGCATTCGCTGCAGGACCACCAGGTTCTGCAACAGATTTTTCCCTCAGTCCATCAGACTGCTGAACTCTAAATGAGCATCTTTGCACCACTGATGTCACCTCAGGTCATTCTTCTCTTATACATTTTAAAATTACTTATTACTTAAAACTTATTACTTGTATATTTGTGCTGCTTGTTTTTCACTTACCGCATATTTCTGCTGCTATTCCTTAACTTAGCCTATATTCTACTGTTTATTGAACACACTGTTGATTTGACATACTGTTTATATATACACTGTATATGCAAAATTATACCGCCATTTATTTTAACATTCTTTACGATAATTGTAAATATTTTCACCACCTACTGTTCATTTATACATATACTGTACTGTGTATACACACACACACACACACACACACACACACACATATATACTTTTTAAATATTTTCTACCCTGTGCTGAGCCTGCTGGATTTAGAAATTTCATTCAGTATACACCTGCTGTTTAATGAATGACAATAAAGTTTGTCTATGTCTCTTTTTGTCAGCTGCGTGTGTTTTATGTTTAGCATGTCAAAAATGATTTCATTCATTTTTGTGACTGCTCTTATGAGCTCAGACTCAGCTGCTAATAGTTACATGGGTGCTGAAACTCTACTGCCCTGTTGCACTGACCTCCACCATCATGATGCTTTGAAAGGCTCGCCATGCAACAAATAAATTCCAGCCTCCCACCTCTCCTGGACCCATTTCAGTTTGCATTCCAGGCCAACCGGTCCACTGATGATGCAGTCTCCTCTGCTCTCCACTCGGCTCTCGCCCACCTGCACACAAGAGAATCTTACATGAGAATGTTGTTCACAGACGTCAGTTTACCATCCAACACTGTCATCCCTCAGCAGTTACCAGCTTGGCCTGTGCAACCTCCTCTGGAATTGGTGGCAGGACTTTGTTACAGAGAGATCACATGCAGTACTGGTCGGCATCAGCAACAGAGATGAGACCAACTACAGGCACGAGGTGAACCCACTGGCCATGTGGTATGGAAATACCAATCTCTCCCTAAATGTGGAGACAACAAAGGAGATTGAAATTGACTTCTGGAGAACCCACCCCCAACACCCCCCACTTACCACAAATCATTCTACTGTGAGAGGGTGAGCAGCACCAAATTACTGAGGACCTCTCTTGAACAAGACACACTGCATCAGTGGCAAAGAAAGCCCAGCATTGCCTCTACTTCCTGCTCAAATTAAGGAGAGTGAGAGCCCCAGCACCCATCATATGCTCTTTCTACTGAGGCGCCATGCAAGCTCCACCAGACTAAACTATTTATCCTCACGCTTTTAACAATTACAATTAATTTGTCATTTGGCAGACGCTTTTATTCCAAAGCGCCATATATATGAGATTTTCATAACTCATAACATTTTTTTTTTTGGTTGTTTCGCACACAGGGGACTTACTTGGACCCCTCTTTATGTCCTGTACATGTGGTGTTAATGACACAAAGTTGATTTTTGACTTTGACCTGTAGCCCATCTATAGACTTAAGTTTATTGTTGAAATTTAACAATAACAATTGATATAATGATTTGCATTTTTAAAAATCAGCCAAGACAGAATTCTGTGGAAAGGTTGAATTTTCAGTTTGCAGTTTGAAGGTCAAGTGAATTTTATCTAATTTTATTTTCTATATAGCGCCAGCTCACAACAACGCTCCTAGTAATGAATGGACAGTAAAATCAACCGATCATATAACTTGGACTGTATTAAGAAATGTGTAATCGTGACATTAATTTTATGTCATGATGATGAACCTCAGCAAAATTAAATTAATTGCAACACAGCTTCAAAATGTTCGAACGTACCTCATTCATATGCCGATTATATTGATTTGCTTATTATAACATTTACTGTCCATGCTGTTAAGTTTACTACTTAATGTATTTGATATGAATGGTGGACACAGACTCAGCTGTCAGCAATTCCTGTGTTTGCTGGCGTCCTTGTAAAAGACGGTTAGATTTGGCAGAATGACCAAAACAGCGAACGAAAAGAGAACAAGAAAGCCAAACTGTACACAAGAGCAGTGCCTGCTGTTGGCACAGCTTATGGATGAAAATAAAAGAGTATTAAGAGGGAAAGTGGATTACAGACAAAGGGAAGAGGCAGACTTGGGAGCGCATTGCCCAGCAGATCAATGCGTCGTTCCCTCTCCTTTTACGCACGTGCGACGAGCGTGAGAAGCGCTGGTACGTGCTGCAATCCCTGTCTGTTTAAGACACTCTTAGGCTCCTTCCTCCTCCCTCCTCCTAACAGTTTTCCACTTTTGGACCGTGACCCGCCAGTTGAGAATCACTGATTTAGAGTACAGTTGAGAAAAGTTGAGAAAAAAAAATCACCACATAGAAATGCCCTTGCAGATACAGAGAGCATTAAGAGTGCATGATAAATTTACCTGGTGTGGGATCAATAAAGTCTTGTCAATGATAACGAATTCATTAAATTCATCATACCTAGTGACAACAAATCAGCCCTTCTTGTGTGTTGTCCTTTCTCTGTTATGAAATATTGCACATTTACACAAAAATTTGTATTATGTATCTCAGTGGAGCCAAACTGTGAGACTGCACCTTCAACATGTTCAGAGGAACACGGCAAGTTGCCTTTACGTTGTGAGGCAGGAGGACCAAGCTGATAAATAGGCCTCAAAATGTCTTTCTGAAAGAATGAAACATACATTTTTACAATTGTGCAAATGGCGTACTGATAACTCTTTCAGAAGCAAATTTAATCTATTCAAGGTACATGTCTGTCCTCACTCATGTACATTCTGAATCTCCTCATCAGTATTCTGAATAGCAGATGCTGGAATAAAATACCATTCCTCTAAATTTATGTAAAACATACACACATTTTAGAGACGGGATTCACTGAATTAAGACATGTCCCCAACAATGTCCTCAGTATCTGACACACTGACAGTTTCCTGTATGGCAGTTACATGAAAATACAAGTGAATGGATTCTCCGCAAGTGAAGCAGCAATAATATTACATCTTAAAAATCAAACCCGCATATATCCACCATGAAACTAACAGCGTAACGTTAACGATACTATATGGCACATTAGCCTTGTTCCATTTCAGTCATGCCTGGAAATGGAGACCACATTTTTTCAAAAGCATTTTTGCCAGACTCGCTAAAAACAGACTCACAATGTCCCATTATGGTGAGCATGCAGCACATCCAAAAAATAAAAATAAAAATAAAAAAAACCCCACCAGCTTTCAACACACATGAATATTCAAGCGAACAGATTCTCCGCAAGTGAAACAGCAATAATATTACATCTTAAAAATCAAACCCGCATATATCCACCATGAAACTAACAGCGCAACGTTAACGATACTATATGGCACATTAGCCTTGTTCCATTTCAGTCATGCCTGGAAATGGAGACCACATTTTTTCAAAAGCATTTTTGCCAGACTCGCTAAAAACAGACTCACAATGTCCCATTATGGTGAGCATGCAGCACATCCAAAAACAAAAAAAACCCCACCAGCTTTCAACACACATAAATATTCAATATGACAATATGACACACATCTAGCATGAAACTAACAGCATAATGTTAGCTAACTCTCAGCATGGCATCTTAGCCTGTAATGTCATGCAGCGAAACAAGGTCCACGTTTTACCAAAGCACTTTTGCGACAATCAGTAGTCACAGACAATTTTGTCGGAGACACAAAGAAAATAAATGCTTTCAGTGTTAACATTGGCTTAACATGCATGAACAATCTTAATGATTCCAATCATATTACAGTGCTTACCTTGCTAATATTGACTTGATCTTGCCGGTAACTGAAGATGTGCTGTAACAATGTCCAAAATTCAGACGAGGACAGTGGGCGCTGTCTCTGCTGTTTGAATGACGCGTCAAAGATGTTTGAATGTAAGCGCTCCTTCTGTTCACAAGGAGGGGGGGGGGGGCAACAAAAAAAAAACAAAAAACAAAAAACAAGTGCACCTGGACTCCAGAATAGAAACAACTTTGATGTGTAGTTCATCCAGCACATCAAAAGACATCATGTGTGCACATGTCTGTGTGTGTGACACACACACACACACACACACACACACACACACACACACACACACACACACACACACACACACACACACACACACACCAGCGGGCAGAGAGTGCTTTTTCACTGAATACATGTGGTCCACGATTTGGTTTTATTTTCTATATAGCGCCAGATCACAACATAAGTCATTTGAGAATAGTTTTCCTTTTGAACAGGTCTATACCTTGTGCCTTTATTAAACAAACTCAATAGCCTTATCTTATATATCTCATTTACAGGAAGGCATGTCATTTGTCTCTACATGGTCGCACGTTTACACTTCTCCTCTGCTCTCTGGATCGCGCATGGCGGAGTTCCGCCCCGATGTCCGTCTGCGACCCACTTTTGGACCGTGACCCGCCAGTTGAGAATCACTGATTTAGAGGACAGTTAAGAAAAAAATCACCACACAGCAATGGCCTTGCAGATACAGAGAGCATTAAGAGTCCATGATAAATTTACCTGGTGTGGGATCAATAAAGTCTCGTCTCATGTCAATGAGTTCGAGTTCATTAAATTCATCATACGTAGTGACAACAGATCAGCCCTTCTTGCATGTTATCCTTCCTCTGTTATGAAATATTGCACATTTACACAAAAATTTGTATTACGTATCTCAGTGGAGCCAAACTGCGAGACTGCACCTTCAACATGTTCAGAGGAACACGGCAAGTTGCCTTTACGTTGTGAGGCAGGAGGACCAAGCTGATAAATAGGCCTCAAAATGTCTTTCTGAAAGAATGAAACATACATTTTTACAATTGTTCAAATGGCGTACTGATAACTCTTTCAGAAGCAGATTTAATCTATTCAAGGAACATGTCTGTCCTCACTCATGTACATTCTGAATCTCCTCATCAGTATTCTGAATAGCAGATGCTGGAATAAAATACCATTCCTCTAAATTTATGTAAAACATACACACATTTTAGAGACACGATTCACTGAAATAAAACATGTCCCCAACAATGTCCTCAGTATCTAACACACTGACAGTTTCCTGTATGGCAGTTACATGAAGATACAAGTGAATGGATTCTCCGCAAGTGAAACAGCAATAATATTACATCTTAAAAATCAAACCCGCATATATCCACCATGAAACTAACAGCGTAACATTAACGATACTATATGGCACATTAGCCTTGTTCCATTTCAGTCATGCCTGGAAATGGAGACCACAGTTTTTCAAAAGCATTTTAGCCAGACTGGCTAAAAACAGACTCACAATGTCCCATTATGGTGAGCATGCAGCACATCCAAAAAAAATAAATGAATAAAAAAACCCACCAGCTTTCAACACACATGAATATTCAAGCGAGCAGATTCTCCGCAAGTGAAACAGCAATAATATTACATCTTAAAAATCAAATCCGCATATATCCACCATGAAACTAACAGCGTAACGTTAACGATGGCACATTAGCCTTGTTCCATTTCAGTCATGCCTGGAAATGGAGACCACAGTTTTTCAAAAGCATTTTAGCCAGACTGGCTAAAAACAGACTCACAATGTCCCATTATGGTGAGCATGCAGCACATCCAAAAAAAAAAAAAAAAAAACCCACCAGCTTTCAACACACATGAATATTCAAGCGAGCAGATTCTCCGCAAGTGAAACAGCAATAATATTACATCTTAAAAATCAAACCCACATATATCCACCATGAAACTAACAGCGTAACGTTAACAATACTATATGGCACATTTGCCTTGTTCCATTTCAGTCATGCCTGCAAATGGAGACCACCGTTTTTTCCTAAAGCACCTTTGCAAGACTTGCTAATCAACAAAAATGTGTTTAGATTCCACACAGATGAAAAAGCCACAACTTTACCTCAAAGTGACACACATCTAGCAGGAAACTAACAGCATAATGTTAGCTAACTCCAAGCATGGCATATTAGCCTGTAATGTCATGCAGGGAAACGGGTCCACGTTTTACCAAAGCACTTTTGCGACAATCAGTAGTCACAGACAATTTTGTCGGAGACACAAAGAAAATAAATGCTTTCAGTGTTAACATTGGCTTAACATGCATGAACAATCTTAATGATTCCAATCATATTACAGTGCTTACCTTGCTAATATCGACTTAACATTGGCTTAACATGCATAGCATTAACGTTATGTGGCTAGACACGGTCTAAACTCTGGCGATGTTAGTCGCTATCCGGAACACAAATGCATGAATAATCTTAATGATTCCAATCAAATTACAGTGCTTACCTTGCTAACATTGACTTGATCTTGCCGGTAACTGAAGATGTGCTGTAACAATGTCCAAATTTCAGACGAGGACAGTGGGCGCTGTCTCTGCTGTTTGAATGACGCGTCAAAGATGTTTGAATGTAAGCGCTCCTTCTGTCCACAAGGAGAGAGGGGGGGGGGGGGAGCTACAAAAAAAAAAAAAAAAAAACAACAAGTGCACCTGGACTCCAGAATAGAAACATCTTTGATGTGTAGTTCATCCAGCACATCAAAAGACATCTTTGAAGTATTCTCAGTAGAAGTGACGCCATAGTCCCTCTGAGTTCTCTGGACTTCGGACGTCGTTGTTCCAGCCCGTCTTCCCTTGCCGGTCAGGTCAAGTCAACGTGAGCAAGGTAAGCGTTTTAATATAATCTGACTCACTTAGATTATCCTCTCTCACATAGACTAAATTGATAGTACTTTGTTGTATTTCTTTCGCTGATGAAATTGAGTGTGATTAGCAAGTCTTGCTAGCAAAGGTGCTTTGCAGGCATGACTGAACTTATAACAGGCTAATGTGCCATATGGTATCGTTAACGTTACGCTGTTAGTTTCATGGTGGATATATGCGGTTTAATTTTTGAGATGTAATATTATTTCTGTTTCACTTGCGGAGAATCCATTCACTTGTATTTTAATGTAACTGCCATACAGGAAACTGTCAGTGTGTCTCCGACAAAATTGTCTGTGACTACTGATTGTCGCCAGTTTCCCTGCATGACATTACAGGCTAATATGCCATGCTGAGAGTTAGCTAAATTATGCTGTTAGTTTCATGCTAGATGTGTGTCATATTGTCATATTGAATATTCATGTGTGTTGAAAGCTGGTGGGTTTTTTTTTTTTTTTTTGGATGTGCTGCATTCTCACCGTAATGGGACATTGTGAGTGTTTTTAGCGAGTCGGGCAAAAATGCTTTTGAAAAATGTGGTCTCCATTTCCAGGCATGACTGAAATGGAACAAGGCTAATGTGCCATATAGTATCGTTAATGTTACGCTGTTAGTTTCATGGTGGATATATGCGGGTTTGATTTTTAAGATGTAATATTATTGCTGTTTCACTTGCGGAGAATCTGTTCGCTTGAATATTCATGTGTGTTGAAAGCTGGTGGGTTTTTTTATTCATTTATTTTTTTTGGATGTGCTGCATGCTCACCATAATGGGACATTGTGAGTCTGTTTTTAGCCAGTCTGGCTAAAATGCTTTTGAAAAACTGTGGTCTCCATTTCCAGGCATGACTGAAATGGAACAAGGCTAATGTGCCATACAGTATCGTTAATGTTACACTGTTAGTTTCATGGTGGATATATGCGGGTTTGATTTTTAAGATGTAATATTATTGCTGTTTCACTTGCGGAGAATCCATTCACTTGTATCTTCATGTAACTGCCATACAGGAAACTGTCAGTGTGTCAGATACTGAGGACATTGTTGGGGACATGTTTTATTTCAGTGAATCGTGTCTCTAAAATGTGTGTATGTTTTACATAAATTTAGAGGAATGGTATTTTATTCCAGCATATGCTATTCAGAATACTGATGAGGAGATTCAGAATGTACATGAGTGAGGACAGACATGTTCCTTGAATAGATTAAATCTGCTTCTGAAAGAGTTATCAGTACGCCATTTGAACAATTGTAAAAATGTATGTTTCATTCTTTCAGAAAGACATTTTGAGGCCTATTTATCAGCTTGGTCCTCCTGCCTCACAACGTAAAGGCAACTTGCCGTGTTCCTCTGAACATGTTGAAGGTGCAGTCTCACAGTTTGGCTCCACTGAGATACGTAATACAAATTTTTGTGTAAATGTGCAATATTTCATAACAGAGGAAGGATAACATGCAAGAAGGGCTGATCTGTTGTCACTACGTATGATGAATTTAATGAACTCGAACTCATTGACATGAGACGAGACTTTATTGATCCCACACCAGGTAAATTTATCATGGACTCTTAATGCTCTCTGTATCTGCAAGGCCATTGCTGTGTGGTGATTTTTTTCTTAACTGTCCTCTAAATCAGTGATTCTCAACTGGCGGGTCACGGTCCAAAAGTGGGTCGCAGACGGACATCGGGGCGGAACTCCGCCATGCGCGATCCAGAGAGCAGAGGAGAAGTGTAAACGTGCGACCATGTAGAGACAAATGACATGCCTTCCTGTAAATGAGATATATAAGATAAGGCTATTGAGTTTGTTTAATAAAGGCACAAGGTATAGACCTGTTCAAAAGGAAAACTATTCTCAAATGACTTATGTTGTGATCTGGCGCTATATAGAAAATAAAACCAAATCGTGGACCACATGTATTCAGTGAAAAAGCACTCTCTGCCCGCTGGTGTGTGTGTGTGTGTGTGTGTGTGTGTGTGTGTGTGTGTGTGTGTGTGTGTGTGTGTGTGTGTGTGTGTGTGTGTGTGTGTGTGTGTGTGTGTGTGTGTGTGTGTGTGTGTGTGTGTGTGTGTGTCACACACACAGACATGTGCACACATGATGTCTTTTGATGTGCTGGATGAACTACACATCAAAGTTGTTTCTATTCTGGAGTCCAGGTGCACTTGTTTTTTGTTTTTTGTTTTTTTTTTTTTGTTGCCCCCCTCTCCTTGTGAACAGAAGGAGCGCTTACATTCAAACATCTTTGACGCGTCATTCAAACAGCAGAGACAGCGCCCACTGTCCTCGTCTGAATTTTGGACATTGTTACAGCACATCTTCAGTTACCGGCAAGATCAAGTCAATATTAGCAAGGTAAGCACTGTAATATGATTGGAATCATTAAGATTGTTCATGCATGTTAAGCAAATGTTAACACTGAAAGCATTTATTTTCTTTGTGTCTCCGACAAAATTGTCTGTGACTACTGATTGTCGCAAAAGTGCTTTGGTAAAACGTGGACCTTGTTTCGCTGCATGACATTACAGGCTAAGATGCCATGCTGAGAGTTAGCTAACATTATGCTGTTAGTTTCATGCTAGATGTGTGTCATATTGTCATATTGAATATTTATGTGTGTTGAAAGCTGGTGGGGTTTTTTTTGTTTTTGGATGTGCTGCATGCTCACCATAATGGGACATTGTGAGTATGTTTTTAGCGAGTCTGGCAAAAATGCTTTTGAAAAAATGTGGTCTCCATTTCCAGGCATGACTGAAATGGAACAAGGCTAATGTGCCATATAGTATTGTTAACGTTACGCTGATCGTTTCATGGTGGATATATGCGGGTTTGATTTTTAAGATGTAATATTATTGCTGTTTCACTTGCGGAGAATCTGCTCGCTTGAATATTCATGTGTGTTGAAAGCAGGTGTTTTTTTGTTTTTGTTTTTTTTTGGATGTGCTGCATGCTCACCATAATGGGACATTGTGAGTCTGTTTTTAGCGAGTCTGGCAAAAATGCTTTTGGAAAAAATGTGGTCTCCATTTCCAGGCATGACTGAAATGGAACAAGGCTAATGTGCCATCGTTAACGTTACGCTGTTAGTTTCATGGTGGATATATGCGGATTTGATTTTTAAGATGTAATATTATTGCTGTTTCACTTGCGGAGAATCTGCTCGCTTGAATATTCATGTGTGTTGAAAGCAGGTGTTTTTTTTTGTTTTTTTTTGGATGTGCTGCATGCTCACCATAATGGGACATTGTGAGTCTGTTTTTAGCGAGTCTGGCAAAAATGCTTTTGAAAAAAATGTGGTCTCCATTTCCAGGCATGACTGAAATGGAACAAGGTTAATGTGCCATATAGTATCGTTAATGTTACGCTGTTAGTTTCATGGTGGATATATGCGGGTTTGATTTTTAAGATGTAATATTATTGCTGTTTCACTTGCGGAGAATCTGCTCGCTTGAATATTCATGTGTGTTGAAAGCAGGTGTTTTTTTTTTTTTTTTTGGATGTGCTGCATGCTCACCATAATGGGACATTGTGAGTCTGTTTTTAGCGAGTCTGGCAAAAATGCTTTTGAAAAAAATGTGGTCTCCATTTCCAGGCATGACTGAAATGGAACAAGGTTAATGTGCCATATAGTATCTTTAACGTTACACTGATCGCTTCATGGTGGATATATGCGGGTTTGATTTTAAGATGTAATATTATTGCTATTTCACTTGCGGAGAATCTGCTCGCTTGAATATTCATGTGTGTTGAAAGCTGGTGGTGTTTTTTTTTTTTTTTTTTTTTTTTTGGATGTGCTGCATGCTCTCCATAATGGGACATTGAGAGTCTGTTTTTAGCGAGTCTGGCTAAAATGCTTTTGAAAAAATGTGGTCTCCATTTCCAGGCATGACTGAAATGGAACAAGGCTAATGTGCCATCGTTAACGGTACGCTGTTAGTTTCATGGTGGATATATGCGGGTTTGATTTTTAAGATGTAATATTATTGCTGTTTCACTTGCGGAGAATCTGCTCGCTTGAATATTCATGTGTGTTGAAAGCTGGTGTTTTTTTTTTGTTTTTTTTTTGGATGTGCTGCAAGCTCACCATAATGGGACATTGTGAGTCTGTTTTTAGCGAGTCTGGCAAAAATGCTTTTGGAAAAACTGTGGTCTCCATTTCCAGGCATGACTGAAATGGAACAAGGTTAATGTGCCATATAGTAACGTTAACGTTACGCTGTTAGTTTCATGGTGGATATATGCGGGTTTGATTTTTAAGATGTAATATTATTGCTGTTTCACTTGCGGAGAATCTGCTCGCTTGAATATTCATGTGTGTTGAAAGCTGGTGGGGGTTTTTTGTTTTCTTTTCTTTTTTGGATGTGCTGCATGCTCTCCATAATGGGACATTGTGAGTCTGTTTTTAGCGAGTCTGGCTAAAATGCTGCTCCTCCGCATCGAGAGGAGTCAGCTGAGGTGGCTCGGGCATCTCTATCGGATGCCCCCCTGGACGCCTCCCTAGGGAGGTGTTCCAGGCATGTCCCACCGGGAGGAGGCCCCGGGGAAGACCCAGGACACGCTGGGGTGACTACGTCACTCGGCTGGCCTGGGAACGCCTCGGGATCCCCCCGGAAGAGTTGGAGGAAGTGTCCAGGGAGAGGGAAGTCTGGGCGTCCCTGCTCAGACTGCTCCCCCCGCAACCCGGCCCCGGATAAGCGGAAGACAATGGATGGATGGATGGATGGCTAAAATGCTTTTGAAAAAATGTGGTCTCCATTTCCAGGCATGACTGAAATGGAACAAGGCTAATGTGCCATCGTTAACGTTGCGCTGTTAGTTTCATGGTGGATATATGCGGATTTGATTTTTAAGATGTAATATTATTGCTGTTTCACTTGCGGAGAATCTGCTCGCTTGAATATTCATGTGTGTTGAAAGCTGGTGGGGGTTTTTTGTTTTGTTTTTTTTTACATGTACATGGGTGAGGACAGACATGTACCTTGAATAGATTAAATTTGCTTCTGAAAGAGTTATCAGTAGGCCATTTGAACAATTGTAAAAATGTATGTTTCATTCTTTCAGAAAGACATTTTGAGGCCTATTTATCAGCTTGGTCCTCCTGCCTCACAACGTAAAGGCAACTTGCCGTGTTCCTCTGAACATGTTGAAGGTGCAGTCTCACAGTTTGGCTCCACTGAGATACGTAATACAAATTTTTGTGTAAATGTGCAATATTTCATAACAGAGGAAGGACAACACACAAGAAGGGCTGATTTGTTGTCACTAGGTATGATGAATTTAATGAACTCGTTATCATTGACAAGACTTTATTGATCCCACACCAGGTAAATTTATCATGCACTCTTAATGCTCTCTGTATCTGCAAGGCCATTTCTATGTGGTGATTTTTTTTTTCCTCAACTGTACTCTAAATCAGTGATTCTCAACTGGCGGGTCACGGTCCAAAAGTGGGTCGCAGACGGACATCGGGGCGGAACTCCGCCGTGCGCGATACAGAGAGCCGAGAGCAAAGGAGAATTGTAAACGTGCGACCATGTAGAGACAGACATGACATGCCAAATTGTAAATGAGATAAATAACATAAAGATATTTAGTTTGTTTAATAAAAGGACAAGATATAGACCTGGGCCCGTATTCATAAAGCATCCTAAGGCTAAAAGTAGCTCTTAGTGACGTCATTCCTCGAAAAACGTCCCCCCCCCCCCCCCTTTTGGAACAACCAATCACAGTTTCTAGACGAATACGTCATACCTAGCAACGGGATCAACCACACCTCCTCACTAAGATAAAAGTTGCTCTCAGACACTTCCTGAATCACTCTTAAGCTAAGATTCCTTGCTCGGAATTTGAAGGCTAAGTTAGGAGGACTCTAAGAAGCTTTGTGAATACGAGCCCTGTTCTATAGGAGAGCTATTCTCAAATGGCTTATGTTGTGAGCTGGCGCTATATAGAAAATAAAATTAGATAAAATTCACTTGACTTTCAAACTGCAAACTGAAAATTCAACCTTTCCACAGAATTCTGTCTTGGCTGATTTTTACAAATGCAAATCATTATATTAATTGTTATTGTTAAATTTCAACAATAAAATTAAGTCTATAGATGGGCTACAGGTCAAAGTCAAAAATCAACTTTGTGTCGATAACACCACATGTACAGGACATAAAGAGGGGTCCAAGTAAGTCCCCTGTGTGCGAAACAAACAAACAAAAATGCTCTATATAAAGGTTAAAACAATAACAATACAAGAATAAAGACAAAAACATGACAAGTGTTTAAAATAAATACAGGGGTATACAAAACTACTGAAAAGTACCAAGACATAAAAAGTGATCATAAAAAACTGTGAGTTATGAAAATCTCATGTATACGGCGCTTTGGAATAAAAGCGTCTGCCAAATGACAAATTAATTGTAATTGTTAAAAGTGTGAGGATAAATAGTTTAGTCTGGTGGAGCTTGCATGGCGCCTCAGTAGAAAGAGCATATGATGGGTGCTAGGGCTCTCACTCTCCTTAATTTGTGCAGGAAGTAGAGGCAATGCTGGGCTTTCTTTGCCACTGATGCAGTGTTTCTTGTTCAAGAGAGGTCCTCAGTAATTTGGTGCTGCTCACCGTCTCACAGTAGAATGATTTGTGGTAAGTGGGGGGTGTTGGGGGTGGGTTCTCCAGAAGTCAATTTCAATCTCCTTTGTTGTCTCCACATTTAGGGAGAGATTGGTATTTCCATACCACATGGCCAGTGGGTTCACCTCGTGCCTGTAGTTGGTCTCATCACTGTTGCTGATGCCAACCAGTACTGCATGTGATCTCTCTGTAACAAAGTCCTGCCACCAATTCCAGAGGAGGTTGCACAGGCCAAGCTGGTAACTGCTGAGGGATGACAGTGTTGGATGGTAAACTGACGTCTGTGAACAACATTCTCATGTAAGATTCTCTTGTGTGAAGGTGGGCGAGAGCTGAGTGGAGAGCAGAGGAGATTGCATCATCAGTGGACCGGTTGGCCTGGAATGCAAACTGAAATGGGTCCAGGAGAGGTGGGAGGCTGGAATTTATTTGTTGCATGGCGAGCCTTTCAAAGCATCATGATGGTGGAGGTCAGTGCAACAGGGCAGTAGAGTTTCAGCACCCATGTAACTATTAGCAGTTGAGTCTGAGCTCATAAGAGCAGTCACAAAAATGAATGAAATCACAGAAAATAGTTAAAAAGTATACATATATATATATATGTATGTGTGTGTGTGTGTGTGTGTGTGTGTGTGTGTGTGTATATACACAGTACAGTATATGTATAAATGAACAGTAGGTGGTGAAAATATTTACAATTATCGTAAAGAATGTTAAAATAAATGGCAGTATAATTTTGCATATACAGTGTATATATAAACAGCATGTCAAATCAACAGTGTGTACAATAAACAGTAGAATATAGGTTAAGGAATTAAGGAACTAGTTAAGGAATAGCAGCAGGGATATGGGGTAAGTGAAAAACAAGCAGCACAAATATACAAGTAATAAGTTTTAAGTAATAAGTAATTTTAAAATGTATGAGAGAAGAATAACCTGAGGTGACATCAGTGGTGCAAAGATGCTCATTTAGAGTTCAGCAGTCTGATGGACTGAGGGAAAAATCTGTTGCAGAACCTGGTGGTCCTGCAGCGAATGCTGCAGAACCTCTTTCCAGAGGCCAGCAGGGAGATCAGACCATGGTGGGGATGTAAAGAGTCCCTGATACTGTTAACGGCACGGGAGATGCAGCATTTAGGCAGCGTTCGGCAGCGCAAAAAGAGGAGATAAATAGAGAGAAATATTAGCTTTTGTAGCTGGTAATTAGCCTTTTCAGCCACTGTCAGTATTCAATACAAACAAATTATTAGACTGTAAACCATTAATCAAATCAATAACTAAGCTGTCAGACAACTCTGCCATACTTAAGCAGTTACCTAGTGTTTTTGTGGTTGTGATAAAACCTTAAAAAAAAAAAATATATATATATATATATATAAAATACACACACACACACACACACACACACACACACACACACACACACACACACACACACACACACACATAGCATTTGAATTCCCTGTGGTCTCTGGGGAAAACATTATACCAATCTCCCTTCAAGAAATTTGATGTATTGATATATGTATGTGTCCGCACAAACACATTACTCCAGAAACACAAGATAAAAGGCATATTATATTTTGGCTGTCTTCTTGTCAATTTGGCAAAACAATCCACAAAGATAAACTGTAGTTCCACACAAACAGATTCTTTTCAGCTTGTCAAAATGTTACTATTATCACAATATGAATTTCAGACAGCTTCTGTGTCTGGGGATCGGACCGTCAGGGAGGACCCAGGACAAGCTGGAGGGATTTTGTCTCTCGGCTGGCCTGGGAACGCCTTGGGATCCCTCAGCAGGTGGAAGTGGCTGCGGAGAGGGCTGTCTGGGCGTCATTGCTGAGGCTGCTACCCCGCGACCCAGACCCCGATAAGTAGAAGACGACGAGATGAGAGACGAGACAATATGAATTTTGTAATCACAGAAATTGTACTAGCATTATTGTGAATATATGATATGATATGGCACATTCCTGAGGTGATTTATTAATTTTCTGAGGAACATCCCAGTACTGTCCCAGTACTGCTCCCTTACTCTCATTTTAAATTCTCATTTTTTCTTTCCATCTCAGACACACTCAAATGTGAGTATCAATGAAGTATGGCTTAGTTTTGTTTTGTTTAAATTGGAAATGTTCCCTGCATAAAACAAATGTGTATTTGGTGCCTCTGACACTGAGGCCATGTGATGTTGACACTTAGGTAACTTAGGTCTGAGTATCAAACTTCCAGCTCACAGACATTCAACTGTGGATATTTTTGAAGGGTATCAGTGTGGCCCACATACAATGACCAGCCAGTAAATTTTAACAAGTGTAGATACAACATGAGCTCACCAGAGAGGCTCTCTCTGGTGACCTTTGCCTGTTATTAAAAACACTAAGTACCTTTGAGAAGAGCACATTACCTTGGCTGAGGAAATTCAGAGAGACAGCAATCTGGAGAAGTCTCGTAGTGGAGTATGTTGTTTTAGGTTTTACCATTTCAGAGAAGAAAGGAGCCAAAGATTGTGAGCATGTCAACTGCCATGTGTATGTATGTATGTATGTATGTATGTATTGATCTATTCATTTATTTCATTACTTGCACTGTTGTACCCTGAAAAGTGCTGTATAAGCTGTAGCTATAACATATTATTTTGATTATTATTTTTGATAATAAGGAAATTATTATTTCTGTAATGCTTTTTTTCATTAGTGTCCTCATATTGTGGAACAACATGGAGCGAAACACAGCAATCCAGGATCCCTTTCATCTGAGGAGAGTGTGATCTACACTGCTCAGCTTACTTGATCATACCTGTGGCTGCATCGGATGGAACACATGAGATCTCCAGACTGTACACATTCTACAGTGGTAGCACACACGCACACAAGAACACATAAACAAAACAATCCTTTTTTTCAAATGAAATGTCCATCTCAGACACACTCAAATGTGGATGTTCATGAATTAAAATGTGGCTTCATTTGATTTACATTGCAGTTGCTGCACATACACAGCAAATCGCTAGAAGGAAATACAAACTTACGAGAAGAAGCATTAATATCACTAGTCACTATTTAAGGTTTGGCTGTTTTTATGTGCCAAACTGTTTCAGAAATAAATCTGCAGCTGAACAACACTCAAAGGGGAATGTTTTTGAAGGTCAGCATGGCCTGACATGGTTCAGCTGTTGTTATATTCCAGACTGTCTTAGAATGAAAATCCACTTGAGAAACCTTCAAGTGTGAATGTTTTTGAAGGACAGCATGGTTAATCTGAATTCCTTTGCAGTTCCTGTGACAAAAACAACATGTGCTCATTATGCTTGTCTAGCTAGCGTGACAAGCTTATATAGTGTGATTTGAAGAGAAAAAAAAACAAAAAACAAATGACCCCATTTTGTAAATGAACTGTTGTTTCTTTATGTGCCAAACTGTCCACTAATGACAATTCCACTTTAGAAACTTGGAAATGTTAATGGTTGTTGAAGGACAGCATGGTTTAATTTGACTTTGTCTTGATTTTTGTGTGGATTTTGTACTTGTGTTGCTCACACAGTGTGGTTTTGAATGTAAAATCACATTTGAAATTCATTTGTTTTTATGTATCAAACTATGTTTGAATGACAATTCCGCTTTAGAAAAATTCAATTGTGCATAGTGTTGAAGGACAACATAATTTATTATGATTCCGTATGCATTTACTGTGAAAAAAGGAACATGTGTTCATATTGCTCTTTATGTGCATTTCTCCCCCTGAAAGCGTCAATTTTGACGGTCTGATGCAGCGAATGTCACGATTTAAGATTCAGCTGTGGTGATTTACCAAACTATGTTAGAATGACAATTCCACTTTAGAAACATTCATTTAAGCATATTATTGAAGGCCAACATAGTTTATTTTGATTTCCTATGCAGTTACTTTGAAAACAGCCACATGTGTTCATATTGTCTCATTATGTGTTTTTCTGGCTCTGAAAGCGTCAATTTTGACGGTCTAATGCAGCGAATGTCACTATTTAAGATTCAGCTGTGGTGATTTACCAAACTATGTTAGAATGACAATTCCACTTTAGAAACATTCATTTATGCATATTATTGAAGGCCAACATAGTTTATTTTGATTTCGTATGCAGTTACTTTGAAAACAGCCACATGTGTTCATATTGTCTCATTATGTGTTTTTCTGGCTCTGAAAGCGTCATATTTGACGGCCTGATGCAGCGAATGTCACTATTTAAGATTCAGCTGTGGTGATTTACCAAACTATGTTAGAATGACAATTCCACTTTAGAAACATTCATTTAAGCATATTATTGAAGGACAACATAGTTTATTTTGATTTCGTATGCAGTTACTTTGAAAACAGCCACATGTGTTCATATTGTCTCATTATGTGTTTTTCTGGCTCTGAAAGCGTCATATTTGACGGTCTGATGCAGCGAATGTCACTATTTAAGATTCAGCTGTGGTGATTTACCAAACTATGTTAGAATGACAATTCCACTTTAGAAACATTCATTTATGCATATTATTGAAGGCCAACATAGTTTATTTTGATTTCGTATGCAGTTACTTTGAAAACAGCCACATGTGTTCATATTGTCTCATTATGTGTTTTTCTGGCTCTGAAAGCGTCAATTTTGACAGTCTAATGCAGCGAATGTCACTATTTAAGATTCAGCTGTGGTGATTTACCAAACTATGTTAGAATGACAATTCCACTTTAGAAACATTCATTTATGCATATTATTGAAGGCCAACATAGTTTATTTTAATTTCGTATGCAGTTACTTTGAAAACAGCCACATGTGTTCATATTGTCTCATTATGTGTTTCTCTGGCTCTGAAAGCGTCTGATTACAACGAATGTCACTATTTAAGATTCAGCTGTGGTGATTTACCAAACTATGTTAGAATGACAATTCCACTTTAGAAACATTCATTTATGCATATTATTGAAGGCCAACATAGTTTATTTTGATTTTGTATGCAGTTACTTTGAAAACAGCCACATGTGTTCATATTGTCTCATTATGTGTTTCTCTGGCTCTGAAAGCGTCTGATTACAACGAATGTCACTATTTAAGATTCAGCTGTGGTGATTTACCAAACTATGTTAGAATGACAATTCCACTTTAGAAACATTCAATTTTGCATATTATTGAAGGCCAACATAGTTTATTTTGATTTCGTATGCAGTTACTTTGAAAACAGCCACATGTGTTCATATTGTCTCATTATGTGTTTTTCTGGCTCTGAAAGCGTCATATTTGACGGTCTGATGCATCGAATGTCACTATTTAAGATTCAGCTGTGGTGATTTACCAAACTATGTTAGAATGACAATTCCACTTTAGAAACATTCATTTATGCATATTATTGAAGGCCAACATAGTTTATTTTGATTTCGTATGCAGTTACTTTGAAAACAGCCACATGTGTTCATATTGTGTCATTATGTGTTTTTCTGGCTCTTAAAGCGTCAATTTTGACGGTCTGATGCAGCGAATGTCACTATTTAAGATTCAGCTGTGGTGATGTATCAAACTATGTCAGAATGACAATTCCACTTTAGAAACATTCACTTGTGCATAGCGTTGAAGGACAACATAATTTATTTTGATTCCGTATGCATTTACTGTGAAAAAAAGAACATGTGTTCATATTATCTTATTATGTGTTTTTCTCGCTTTGAAGCGTCAATTTTGACGGTCTAATGCAGCGAAAGTCACTATTTAAGATTCAGCTGTAGTGATGTATCAAACTATGTCAGAATGACAATTCCACTTTAGAAACATTCAATTGTGCATAGTGTTGAAGGACGACATAATTTATTTTGATTCCGTATGCATTTACTGTGAAAAAAGGAACATGTGTTCATATTATCTTATTATGTGTTTTTCTCGCTTTGAAGCGTCAATTTTGACGGTCTAATGTAACGAATGTCATTATTTAAGATTCAGCTGTGGTGATGTATCAAACTATGTCAGAATGACAATTCCACTTTAGAAACATTCAGTTGTGCATAGTGTTGAAGGACAACATAGTTTTATTTTGATTCCGTATGCATTTACTGTGAAAAAAGGAACATGTGTTCATATTACTATTTATGTGCTTTTCACGCTCTGTAGCGTCAATTTTGACGGTCTAATGTAACGAATGTCATTATTTAAGATTCAGCTGTGGTGATGTATCAAACTATGTCAGAATGACAATTCCACTTTAGAAACATTCAGTTGTGCATAGTGTTGAAGGACAACATAATTTATTTTGATTCCGTATGCATTTACTGTGAAAAAAGGAACATGTGTTCATATTACTGTTTATGTGTTTTTCTCGCTTTGAAGCGTCAATTTTGACGGTCTAATGCAGCGAAAGTCACTATTTAAGATTCAGCTGTAGTGATGTATCAAACTATGTCAGAATGACAATTCCACTTTAGAAACATTCAATTTTGCATAGTGTTGAAGGACAACATAGTTTATTTTGATTCCGTATGCATTTACTGTGAAAAAAGGAACATGTGTTCATATTATCTTATTATGTGTTTTTCTCGCTCTGAAGCATCAATTTTGACGGTCTAATGCAGCGAAAGTCACTATTTAAGATTCAGCTGTAGTGATGTATCAAACTATGTCAGAATGACAATTCCACTTTAGAAACATTCAATTGTGCATAGTGTTGAAGGACAACATAATTTATTTTGATTCCGTATGCATTTACTGTGAAAAAAGGAACATGTGTTCATATTGCTCTTTATGTGCATTTCTCCCCCTGAAAGCGTCAATTTTGACGGTCTAATGTAACGAATGTCATTATTTAAGATTCAGCTGTGGTGATGTATCAAACTATGTCAGAATGACAATTCCACTTTAGAAACGTTCAGTTGTGCATAGTGTTGAAGGACAACATAATTTATTTTGATTCCGTATGCATTTACTGTGAAAACAGCCACGTGTTCATATTGTCTTATTATGTATTTTTCTGGCTCTGAAAGCGTTAATTTTGACGGTCTGATGCAGCGAAAGTCACTATTTAAGATTCAGCTGTGGTGATGTATCAAACTATGTTAGAATGACAATTCCACTTCAGAAACATTCATTTATGCATATTATTGAAGGACAACATAGTTTATTTTGATTCTGTATGCAGTTACTGTGAAAACAGCCACGTGTTCATATTGTCTCATTATGTCTTTTTCTGACTCTGAAAGCGTTAATTTTGACGGTCTAATGCAGCGAATGTCACTATTTAAGATTCAGCTGTGGTGATGTATCAAACTATGTTAGAATGACAATTCCACTTTAGAAACATTCATTTATGCATATTATTGATGGACAACATAGTTTATTTTGATTCCGTATGCATTTACTGTGAAAAAAAGGAACATGTGTTCATATTACTGTGTATGTGCTTTTCACGCTCTGACGGTCTAATGCAGCGAAAGTCACTATTTAAGATTCAGCTGTGGTGATTTATCAAACTATGTCAGAATGACAATTCCACTTTAGAAACATTCAATTTTGCATAGTGTTGAAGGACAACATAGTTTATTTTGATTCCGTATGCATTTACTGTGAAAAAAGGAACATGTGTTCATATTATCTTATTATGTGTTTTTCTCGCTCTGAAGCGTCAATTTTGACGGCCTAATGCAGCGAAAGTCACTATTTAAGATTCAGCTGTGGTGATGTATCAAACTATGTTAGAATAACAATTCCACTTTAGAAACATTCACTTGTGCATAGTGTTGAAGGACAACATAATTTATTTTGATTCCGTCTGCATTTACTGTGAAAAAAGGAACATGTGTTCATATTGCTCTTTATGTGCATTTCTCCCCCTGAAAGCGTTAATTTTGACGGTCTAATGTAACGAATGTCATTATTTAAGATTCAGCTGTGGTGATGTATCAAACTATGTCAGAATGACAATTCCACTTTAGAAACATTCAGTTGTGCATAGTGTTGAAGGACAACATAGTTTATTTTGATTCCGTATGCATTTACTGTGAAAAAAGGAACATGTGTTCATATTACTGTTTATGTGCTTTTCACGCTCTGTAGTGTCAATATTGACGGTCTAATGCAGCGAAAGTCACTATTTAAGATTTAGCTGTAGTGATGTATCAAACTATGTCAGAATGACAATTCCACTTTAGAAACATTCAATTGTGCATAGTGTTGAAGGACAACATAATTTATTTTGATTCCGTATGCATTTACTGTGAAAAAAGGAACATGTGTTCAGAATATCTTACTATGTGTTTTTCTCGCTCTGAAGCGTCAATTTTGACGGACTAATGCAGCGAAAGTCACTATTTAAGATTCAGCTGTGGTGATGTATCAAACTATGTTAGAATGACAATTCCACTTCAGAAACATTCATTTATGCATATTATTGAAGGACAACATAGTTTATTTTGATTCTGTATGCAGTTACTGTGAAAACAGCCACGTGTTCATATTGTCTTATTATGTCTTTTTCTGGCTCTGAAAGCGTTAATATTGACGGTCTGATGCAGCGAATGTCACTATTTAAGATTCAGCTGTGGTGATTTACCAAACTATGTTAGAATGACAATTCCACTTTAGAAACATTCATTTATGCATATTATTGAAGGCCAACATAGGTTATTTTGATTTCGTATGAAGTTACTTTGAAAACAGCCACATGTGTTCATATTGTCTCATTATGTGTTTTTCTGGCTCTGAAAGCGTCAATTTTGACAGTCTAATGCAGCGAATGTCACTATTTAAGATTCAGCTGTGGTGATTTACCAAACTATGTTAGAATGACAATTCCACTTTAGAAACATTCATTTATGCATATTATTGAAGGCCAACATAGTTTATTTTAATTTCGTATGCAGTTACTTTGAAAACAGCCACATGTGTTCATATTGTCTCATTATGTGTTTCTCTGGCTCTGAAAGCGTCTGATTACAACGAATGTCACTATTTAAGATTCAGCTGTGGTGATTTACCAAACTATGTTAGAATGACAGTTCCACTTTAGAAACATTCATTTATGCATATTATTGAAGGCCAACATAGTTTATTTTAATTTCGTATGCAGTTACTTTGAAAACAGCCACATGTGTTCATATTGTCTCATTATGTGTTTTTCTGGCTCTGAAAGCGTCATATTTGACGGTCTGATGCATCGAATGTCACTATTTAAGATTCAGCTGTGGTGATTTACCAAACTATGTTAGAATGACAATTCCACTTTAGAAACATTCATTTATGCATATTATTGAAGGCCAACATAGTTTATTTTGATTTCGTATGCAGTTACTTTGAAAACAGCCACATGTGTTCATATTGTCTCATGTGTTTTTCTGGCTCTTAAAGCGTCAATTTTGACGGTCTGATGCATCGAATGTCACTATTTAAGATTCAGCTGTGGTGATGTATCAAACTATGTCAGAATGACAATTCCACTTTAGAAACATTCACTTGTGCATAGCGTTGAAGGACAACATAATTTATTTTGATTCCGTATGCATTTACTGTGAAAAAAAGAACATGTGTTCATATTATCTTATTATGTGTTTTTCTCGCTTTGAAGCGTCAATTTTGACGGTCTAATGTAACGAATGTCATTATTTAAGATTCAGCTGTGGTGATGTATCAAACTATGTCAGAATGACAATTCCACTTTAGAAACATTCAGTTGTGCATAGTGTTGAAGGACAACATAGTTTTATTTTGATTCCGTATGCATTTACTGTGAAAAAAGGAACATGTGTTCATATTACTATTTATGTGCTTTTCACGCTCTGTAGCGTCAATTTTGACGGTCTAATGTAACGAATGTCATTATTTAAGATTCAGCTGTGGTGATGTATCAAACTATGTCAGAATGATAATTCCACTTTAGAAACATTCAGTTGTGCATAGTGTTGAAGGACAACATAATTTATTTTGATTCCGTATGCATTTACTGTGAAAAAAGGAACATGTGTTCATATTACTGTTTATGTGTTTTTCTCGCTTTGAAGCGTCAATTTTGACGGTCTAATGCAGCGAAAGTCACTATTTAAGATTCAGCTGTAGTGATGTATCAAACTATGTCAGAATGACAATTCCACTTTAGAAACATTCAATTTTGCATAGTGTTGAAGGACAACATAGTTTATTTTGATTCCGTATGCATTTACTGTGAAAAAAGGAACATGTGTTCATATTATCTTATTATGTGTTTTTCTCGCTCTGAAGCATCAATTTTGACGGTCTAATGCAGCGAAAGTCACTATTTAAGATTCAGCTGTAGTGATGTATCAAACTATGTCAGAATGACAATTCCACTTTAGAAACATTCAATTGTGCATAGTGTTGAAGGACAACATAATTTATTTTGATTCCGTATGCATTTACTGTGAAAAAAGGAACATGTGTTCATATTGCTCTTTATGTGCATTTCTCCCCCTGAAAGCGTCAATTTTGACGGTCTAATGTAACGAATGTCATTATTTAAGATTCAGCTGTGGTGATGTATCAAACTATGTCAGAATGACAATTCCACTTTAGAAACGTTCAGTTGTGCATAGTGTTGAAGGACAACATAATTTATTTTGATTCCGTATGCATTTACTGTGAAAACAGCCACGTGTTCATATTGTCTTATTATGTATTTTTCTGGCTCTGAAAGCGTTAATTTTGACGGTCTGATGCAGCGAAAGTCACTATTTAAGATTCAGCTGTGGTGATGTATCAAACTATGTTAGAATGACAATTCCACTTCAGAAACATTCATTTATGCATATTATTGAAGGACAACATAGTTTATTTTGATTCTGTATGCAGTTACTGTGAAAACAGCCACGTGTTCATATTGTCTCATTATGTCTTTTTCTGACTCTGAAAGCGTTAATTTTGACGGTCTAATGCAGCGAATGTCACTATTTAAGATTCAGCTGTGGTGATGTATCAAACTATGTTAGAATGACAATTCCACTTTAGAAACATTCATTTATGCATATTATTGAAGGACAACATAGTTTATTTTGATTCCGTATGCATTTACTGTGAAAAAAAGGAACATGTGTTCATATTACTGTGTATGTGCTTTTCACGCTCTGACGGTCTAATGCAGCGAAAGTCACTATTTAAGATTCAGCTGTAGTGATGTATCAAACTATGTCAGAATGACAATTCCACTTTAGAAACATTCAATTGTGCATAGTGTTGAAGGACAACATAATTTATTTTGATTCCGTATGCATTTACTGTGAAAAAAGGAACATGTGTTCATATTGCTCTTTATGTGCATTTCTCCCCCTGAAAGCGTCAATTTTGACGGTCTAATGTAACGAATGTCATTATTTAAGATTCAGCTGTGGTGATGTATCAAACTATGTCAGAATGACAATTCCACTTTAGAAACATTCAGTTGTGCATAGTGTTGAAGGACAACATAATTTATTTTGATTCCGTATGCATTTACTGTGAAAAAAGGAACATGTGTTCATATTACTGTTTATGTGTTTTTCTCGCTTTGAAGCGTCAATTTTGACGGTCTAATGCAGCGAAAGTCACTATTTAAGATTCAGCTGTAGTGATGTATCAAACTATGTCAGAATGACAATTCCACTTTAGAAACATTCAATTGTGCATAGTGTTGAAGGACGACATAATTTATTTTGATTCCGTATGCATTTACTGTGAAAAAAGGAACATGTGTTCATATTATCTTATTATGTGTTTTTCTCGCTTTGAAGCGTCAATTTTGACGGTCTAATGTAACGAATGTCATTATTTAAGATTCAGCTGTGGTGATGTATCAAACTATGTCAGAATGACAATTCCACTTTAGAAACATTCAGTTGTGCATAGTGTTGAAGGACAACATAGTTTTATTTTGATTCCGTATGCATTTACTGTGAAAAAAGGAACATGTGTTCATATTACTATTTATGTGCTTTTCACGCTCTGTAGCGTCAATTTTGACGGTCTAATGTAACGAATGTCACTATTTAAGATTCAGCTGTGGTGATGTATCAAACTATGTCAGAATGACAATTCCACTTTAGAAACATTCAGTTGTGCATAGTGTTGAAGGACAACATAATTTATTTTGATTCCGTATGCATTTACTGTGAAAAAAGGAACATGTGTTCATATTACTGTTTATGTGTTTTTCTCGCTTTGAAGCGTCAATTTTGACGGTCTAATGCAGCGAAAGTCACTATTTAAGATTCAGCTGTAGTGATGTATCAAACTATGTCAGAATGACAATTCCACTTTAGAAACATTCAATTTTGCATAGTGTTGAAGGACAACATAGTTTATTTTGATTCCGTATGCATTTACTGTGAAAAAAGGAACATGTGTTCATATTATCTTATTATGTGTTTTTCTCGCTCTGAAGCATCAATTTTGACGGTCTAATGCAGCGAAAGTCACTATTTAAGATTCAGCTGTAGTGATGTATCAAACTATGTCAGAATGACAATTCCACTTTAGAAACATTCAATTGTGCATAGTGTTGAAGGACAACATAATTTATTTTGATTCCGTATGCATTTACTGTGAAAAAAGGAACATGTGTTCATATTGCTCTTTATGTGCATTTCTCCCCCTGAAAGCGTCAATTTTGACGGTCTAATGTAACGAATGTCATTATTTAAGATTCAGCTGTGGTGATGTATCAAACTATGTCAGAATGACAATTCCACTTTAGAAACGTTCAGTTGTGCATAGTGTTGAAGGACAACATAATTTATTTTGATTCCGTATGCATTTACTGTGAAAACAGCCACGTGTTCATATTGTCTTATTATGTATTTTTCTGGCTCTGAAAGCGTTAATTTTGACGGTCTGATGCAGCGAAAGTCACTATTTAAGATTCAGCTGTGGTGATGTATCAAACTATGTTAGAATGACAATTCCACTTCAGAAACATTCATTTATGCATATTATTGAAGGACAACATAGTTTATTTTGATTCTGTATGCAGTTACTGTGAAAACAGCCACGTGTTCATATTGTCTCATTATGTCTTTTTCTGACTCTGAAAGCGTTAATTTTGACGGTCTAATGCAGCGAATGTCACTATTTAAGATTCAGCTGTGGTGATGTATCAAACTATGTTAGAATGACAATTCCACTTTAGAAACATTCATTTATGCATATTATTGATGGACAACATAGTTTATTTTGATTCCGTATGCATTTACTGTGAAAAAAAGGAACATGTGTTCATATTACTGTGTATGTGCTTTTCACGCTCTGACGGTCTAATGCAGCGAAAGTCACTATTTAAGATTCAGCTGTGGTGATTTATCAAACTATGTCAGAATGACAATTCCACTTTAGAAACATTCAATTTTGCATAGTGTTGAAGGACAACATAGTTTATTTTGATTCCGTATGCATTTACTGTGAAAAAAGGAACATGTGTTCATATTATCTTATTATGTGTTTTTCTCGCTCTGAAGCGTCAATTTTGACGGCCTAATGCAGCGAAAGTCACTATTTAAGATTCAGCTGTGGTGATGTATCAAACTATGTTAGAATAACAATTCCACTTTAGAAACATTCACTTGTGCATAGTGTTGAAGGACAACATAATTTATTTTGATTCCGTCTGCATTTACTGTGAAAAAAGGAACATGTGTTCATATTGCTCTTTATGTGCATTTCTCCCCCTGAAAGCGTTAATTTTGACGGTCTAATGTAACGAATGTCATTATTTAAGATTCAGCTGTGGTGATGTATCAAACTATGTCAGAATGACAATTCCACTTTAGAAACATTCAGTTGTGCATAGTGTTGAAGGACAACATAGTTTATTTTGATTCCGTATGCATTTACTGTGAAAAAAGGAACATGTGTTCATATTACTGTTTATGTGCTTTTCACGCTCTGTAGTGTCAATATTGACGGTCTAATGCAGCGAAAGTCACTATTTAAGATTTAGCTGTAGTGATGTATCAAACTATGTCAGAATGACAATTCCACTTTAGAAACATTCAATTGTGCATAGTGTTGAAGGACAACATAATTTATTTTGATTCCGTATGCATTTACTGTGAAAAAAGGAACATGTGTTCAGATTATCTTACTATGTGTTTTTCTCGCTCTGAAGCGTCAATTTTGACGGACTAATGCAGCGAAAGTCACTATTTAAGATTCAGCTGTGGTGATGTATCAAACTATGTTAGAATGACAATTCCACTTCAGAAACATTCATTTATGCATATTATTGAAGGACAACATAGTTTATTTTGATTCTGTATGCAGTTACTGTGAAAACAGCCACGTGTTCATATTGTCTTATTATGTCTTTTTCTGGCTCTGAAAGCGTTAATATTGACGGTCTGATGCAGCGAATGTCACTATTTAAGATTCAGCTGTGGTGATTTACCAAACTATGTTAGAATGACAATTCCACTTTAGAAACATTCATTTATGCATATTATTGAAGGCCAACATAGGTTATTTTGATTTCGTATGAAGTTACTTTGAAAACAGCCACATGTGTTCATATTGTCTCATTATGTGTTTTTCTGGCTCTGAAAGCGTCAATTTTGACAGTCTAATGCAGCGAATGTCACTATTTAAGATTCAGCTGTGGTGATTTACCAAACTATGTTAGAATGACAATTCCACTTTAGAAACATTCATTTATGCATATTATTGAAGGCCAACATAGTTTATTTTGATTTTGTATGCAGTTACTTTGAAAACAGCCACATGTGTTCATATTGTCTCATTATGTGTTTCTCTGGCTCTGAAAGCGTCTGATTACAACGAATGTCACTATTTAAGATTCAGCTGTGGTGATTTACCAAACTATGTTAGAATGACAATTCCACTTTAGAAACATTCATTTTTGCATATTATTGAAGGCCAACATAGTTTATTTTGATTTCGTATGCAGTTACTTTGAAAACAGCCACATGTGTTCATATTGTCTCATTATGTGTTTTTCTGGCTCTGAAAGCGTCATATTTGACGGTCTGATGCATCGAATGTCACTATTTAAGATTCAGCTGTGGTGATTTACCAAACTATGTTAGAATGACAATTCCACTTTAGAAACATTCATTTATGCATATTATTGAAGGCCAACATAGTTTATTTTGATTTCGTATGCAGTTACTTTGAAAACAGCCACATGTGTTCATATTGTCTCATGTGTTTTTCTGGCTCTTAAAGCGTCAATTTTGACGGTCTGATGCATCGAATGTCACTATTTAAGATTCAGCTGTGGTGATGTATCAAACTATGTCAGAATGACAATTCCACTTTAGAAACATTCACTTGTGCATAGCGTTGAAGGACAACATAATTTATTTTGATTCCGTATGCATTTACTGTGAAAAAAAGAACATGTGTTCATATTATCTTATTATGTGTTTTTCTCGCTTTGAAGCGTCAATTTTGACGGTCTAATGTAACGAATGTCATTATTTAAGATTCAGCTGTGGTGATGTATCAAACTATGTCAGAATGACAATTCCACTTTAGAAACATTCAGTTGTGCATAGTGTTGAAGGACAACATAGTTTTATTTTGATTCCGTATGCATTTACTGTGAAAAAAGGAACATGTGTTCATATTACTATTTATGTGCTTTTCATGCTCTGTAGCGTCAATTTTGACGGTCTAATGTAACGAATGTCATTATTTAAGATTCAGCTGTGGTGATGTATCAAACTATGTCAGAATGATAATTCCACTTTAGAAACATTCAGTTGTGCATAGTGTTGAAGGACAACATAATTTATTTTGATTCCGTATGCATTTACTGTGAAAAAAGGAACATGTGTTCATATTACTGTTTATGTGTTTTTCTCGCTTTGAAGCGTCAATTTTGACGGTCTAATGCAGCGAAAGTCACTATTTAAGATTCAGCTGTAGTGATGTATCAAACTATGTCAGAATGACAATTCCACTTTAGAAACATTCAATTTTGCATAGTGTTGAAGGACAACATAGTTTATTTTGATTCCGTATGCATTTACTGTGAAAAAAGGAACATGTGTTCATATTATCTTATTATGTGTTTTTCTCGCTCTGAAGCATCAATTTTGACGGTCTAATGCAGCGAAAGTCACTATTTAAGATTCAGCTGTAGTGATGTATCAAACTATGTCAGAATGACAATTCCACTTTAGAAACATTCAATTGTGCATAGTGTTGAAGGACAACATAATTTATTTTGATTCCGTATGCATTTACTGTGAAAAAAGGAACATGTGTTCATATTGCTCTTTATGTGCATTTCTCCCCCTGAAAGCGTCAATTTTGACGGTCTAATGTAACGAATGTCATTATTTAAGATTCAGCTGTGGTGATGTATCAAACTATGTCAGAATGACAATTCCACTTTAGAAACGTTCAGTTGTGCATAGTGTTGAAGGACAACATAATTTATTTTGATTCCGTATGCATTTACTGTGAAAACAGCCACGTGTTCATATTGTCTTATTATGTATTTTTCTGGCTCTGAAAGCGTTAATTTTGACGGTCTGATGCAGCGAAAGTCACTATTTAAGATTCAGCTGTGGTGATGTATCAAACTATGTTAGAATGACAATTCCACTTCAGAAACATTCATTTATGCATATTATTGAAGGACAACATAGTTTATTTTGATTCTGTATGCAGTTACTGTGAAAACAGCCACGTGTTCATATTGTCTCATTATGTCTTTTTCTGACTCTGAAAGCGTTAATTTTGACGGTCTAATGCAGCGAATGTCACTATTTAAGATTCAGCTGTGGTGATGTATCAAACTATGTTAGAATGACAATTCCACTTTAGAAACATTCATTTATGCATATTATTGATGGACAACATAGTTTATTTTGATTCCGTATGCATTTACTGTGAAAAAAAGGAACATGTGTTCATATTACTGTGTATGTGCTTTTCACGCTCTGACGGTCTAATGCAGCGAAAGTCACTATTTAAGATTCAGCTGTGGTGATTTATCAAACTATGTCAGAATGACAATTCCACTTTAGAAACATTCAATTTTGCATAGTGTTGAAGGACAACATAGTTTATTTTGATTCCGTATGCATTTACTGTGAAAAAAGGAACATGTGTTCATATTATCTTATTATGTGTTTTTCTCGCTCTGAAGCGTCAATTTTGACGGCCTAATGCAGCGAAAGTCACTATTTAAGATTCAGCTGTGGTGATGTATCAAACTATGTTAGAATAACAATTCCACTTTAGAAACATTCACTTGTGCATAGTGTTGAAGGACAACATAATTTATTTTGATTCCGTCTGCATTTACTGTGAAAAAAGGAACATGTGTTCATATTGCTCTTTATGTGCATTTCTCCCCCTGAAAGCGTTAATTTTGACGGTCTAATGTAACGAATGTCATTATTTAAGATTCAGCTGTGGTGATGTATCAAACTATGTCAGAATGACAATTCCACTTTAGAAACATTCAGTTGTGCATAGTGTTGAAGGACAACATAGTTTATTTTGATTCCGTATGCATTTACTGTGAAAAAAGGAACATGTGTTCATATTACTGTTTATGTGCTTTTCACGCTCTGTAGTGTCAATATTGACGGTCTAATGCAGCGAAAGTCACTATTTAAGATTTAGCTGTAGTGATGTATCAAACTATGTCAGAATGACAATTCCACTTTAGAAACATTCAATTGTGCATAGTGTTGAAGGACAACATAATTTATTTTGATTCCGTATGCATTTACTGTGAAAAAAGGAACATGTGTTCAGATTATCTTACTATGTGTTTTTCTCGCTCTGAAGCGTCAATTTTGACGGACTAATGCAGCGAAAGTCACTATTTAAGATTCAGCTGTGGTGATGTATCAAACTATGTTAGAATGACAATTCCACTTCAGAAACATTCATTTATGCATATTATTGAAGGACAACATAGTTTATTTTGATTCTGTATGCAGTTACTGTGAAAACAGCCACGTGTTCATATTGTCTTATTATGTCTTTTTCTGGCTCTGAAAGCGTTAATATTGACGGTCTGATGCAGCGAATGTCACTATTTAAGATTCAGCTGTGGTGATTTACCAAACTATGTTAGAATGACAATTCCACTTTAGAAACATTCATTTATGCATATTATTGAAGGCCAACATAGGTTATTTTGATTTCGTATGAAGTTACTTTGAAAACAGCCACATGTGTTCATATTGTCTCATTATGTGTTTTTCTGGCTCTGAAAGCGTCAATTTTGACAGTCTAATGCAGCGAATGTCACTATTTAAGATTCAGCTGTGGTGATGTATCAAACTATGTCAGAATAACAATTCCACTTTAGAAACATTCACTTGTGCATAGTGTTGAAGGACAACATAGTTTATTTTGATTCCGTATGCATTTACTGTGAAAAAAGGAACATGTGTTCATATTATCTTATTATGTGTTTTTCTCGCTCTGAAGCGTCAATTTTGACGGCCTAATGCAGCGAAAGTCACTATTTAAGATTCAGCTGTGGTGATGTATCAAACTATGTTAGAATAACAATTCCACTTTAGAAACATTCAGTTGTGCATAGTGTTGAAGGACAACATAGTTTATTTTGATTCCGTATGCATTTACTGTGAAAAAAGGAACATGTGTTCATATTACTGTTTATGTGCTTTTCACGCTCTGTAGCGTCAATTTTGACGGTCTAATGTAACGAATGTCATTATTTAAGATTCAGCTGTGGTGATGTATCAAACTATGTCAGAATGACAATTCCACTTTAGAAACATTCAATTGTGCATAGTGTTGAAGGACAACATAATTTATTTTGATTCCGTATGCATTTACTGTGAAAAAAGGAACATGTGTTCATATTGCTCTTTATGTGCATTTCTCCCCCTGAAAGCGTCAATTTTGACGGTCTAATGTAACGAATGTCATTATTTAAGATTCAGCTGTGGTGATGTATCAAACTATGTCAGAATGACAATTCCACTTTAGAAACATTCAGTTGTGCATAGTGTTGAAGGACAACATAATTTATTTTGATTCCGTATGCATTTACTGTGAAAAAAGGAACATGTGTTCATATTACTGTTTATGTGTTTTTCTCGCTTTGAAGCGTCAATTTTGACGGTCTAATGCAGCGAAAGTCACTATTTAAGATTCAGCTGTAGTGATGTATCAAACTATGTCAGAATGACAATTCCACTTTAGAAACATTCAATTGTGCATAGTGTTGAAGGACAACATAATTTATTTTGATTCCGTATGCATTTACTGTGAAAAAAGGAACATGTGTTCATATTATCTTATTATGTGTTTTTCTCGCTCTGAAGCGTCAATTTTGACGGACTAATGCAGCGAAAGTCACTATTTAAGATTCAGCTGTGGTGATGTATCAAACTATGTTAGAATGACAATTCCACTTCAGAAACATTCATTTATGCATATTATTGAAGGACAACATAGTTTATTTTGATTCTGTATGCAGTTACTGTGAAAACAGCCACGTGTTCATATTGTCTTATTATGTCTTTTTCTGGCTCTGAAAGCGTTAATTTTGACGGTCTGATGCAGCGAATGTCACTATTTAAGATTCAGCTGTGGTGATTTACCAAACTATGTTAGAATGACAATTCCACTTTAGAAACATTCATTTATGCATATTATTGAAGGCCAACATAGTTTATTTTAATTTCGTATGCAGTTACTTTGAAAACAGCCACATGTGTTCATATTGTCTCATTATGTGTTTCTCTGGCTCTGAAAGCGTCTGATTACAACGAATGTCACTATTTAAGATTCAGCTGTGGTGATTTACCAAACTATGTTAGAATGACAATTCCACTTTAGAAACATTCATTTTTGCATATTATTGAAGGCCAACATAGTTTATTTTGATTTCGTATGCAGTTACTTTGAAAACAGCCACATGTGTTCATATTGTCTCATTATGTGTTTTTCTGGCTCTGAAAGCGTCATATTTGACGGTCTGATGCATCGAATGTCACTATTTAAGATTCAGCTGTGGTGATTTACCAAACTATGTTAGAATGACAATTCCACTTTAGAAACATTCATTTATGCATATTATTGAAGGCCAACATAGTTTATTTTGATTTCGTATGCAGTTACTTTGAAAACAGCCACATGTGTTCATATTGTCTCATTATGTGTTTTTCTGGCTCTTAAAGCGTCAATTTTGACGGTCTGATGCAGCGAATGTCACTATTTAAGATTCAGCTGTGGTGATGTATCAAACTATGTCAGAATGACAATTCCACTTTAGAAACATTCACTTGTGCATAGCGTTGAAGGACAACATAATTTATTTTGATTCCGTATGCATTTACTGTGAAAAAAAGAACATGTGTTCATATTATCTTATTATGTGTTTTTCTCGCTTTGAAGCGTCAATTTTGACGGTCTAATGTAACGAATGTCATTATTTAAGATTCAGCTGTGGTGATGTATCAAACTATGTCAGAATGACAATTCCACTTTAGAAACATTCAGTTGTGCATAGTGTTGAAGGACAACATAGTTTTATTTTGATTCCGTATGCATTTACTGTGAAAAAAGGAACATGTGTTCATATTACTATTCATGTGCTTTTCACGCTCTGTAGCGTCAATTTTGACGGTCTAATGTAACGAATGTCATTATTTAAGATTCAGCTGTGGTGATGTATCAAACTATGTCAGAATGACAATTCCACTTTAGAAACATTCAGTTGTGCATAGTGTTGAAGGACAACATAGTTTATTTTGATTCCGTATGCATTTACTGTGAAAAAAGGAACATGTGTTCATATTATCTTATTATGTGTTTTTCTCGCTCTGAAGCATCAATTTTGACGGTCTAATGCAGCGAAAGTCACTATTTAAGATTCAGCTGTAGTGATGTATCAAACTATGTCAGAATGACAATTCCACTTTAGAAACATTCAATTGTG
This sequence comes from Chaetodon trifascialis, assembly GCF_039877785.1. Classification (NCBI taxonomy): domain Eukaryota; kingdom Metazoa; phylum Chordata; class Actinopteri; order Chaetodontiformes; family Chaetodontidae; genus Chaetodon; species Chaetodon trifascialis. Next base: position 257,174 of record NC_092077.1, on the reverse strand, counting down.
CATAGTGTTGAAGGACAACATAATTTATTTTGATTCCGTATGCATTTACTGTGAAAAAAGGAACATGTGTTCATATTATCTTATTATGTGTTTTTCTCGCTCTGAAGCGTCAATTTTGACGGACTAATGCAGCGAAAGTCACTATTTAAGATTCAGCTGTGGTGATGTATCAAACTATGTTAGAATGACAATTCCACTTCAGAAACATTCATTTATGCATATTATTGAAGGACAACATAGTTTATTTTGATTCCGTATGCATTTACTGTGAAAAAAGGAACATGTGTTCATATTGTCTCATTATGTGTTTTTCTGGCTCTGAAAGCGTTAATTTTGACGGTCTGATGCAGCGACTGTCACTATTTAAGATTCAGCTGTGGTGATTTACCAAACTATGTTAGAATGACAATTCCACTTTAGAAACATTCATTTAAGCGTATTATTGAAGGCCAACATAGTTTATTTTGATTTCGTATGCAGTTACTTTGAAAACAGCCACATGTGTTCATATTGTCTCATTGTGTGTTTCTCTGGCTCTGAAAGCGTCTGATTACAACGAATGTCACTATTTAAGATTCAGCTGTGGTGATTTACCAAACTATGTTAGAATGACAATTCCACTTTAGAAACATTCATTTTTGCATATTATTGAAGGCCAACATAGTTTATTTTGATTTCGTATGCAGTTACTTTGAAAACAGCCACATGTGTTCATATTGTCTCATTATGTGTTTTTCTGGCTCTGAAAGCGTCATATTTGACGGTCTGATGCAGCGAATGTCACTATTTAAGATTCAGCTGTGGTGATTTACCAAACTATGTTAGAATGACAATTCCACTTTAGAAACATTCATTTATGCATATTATTGAAGGCCAACATAGGTTATTTTGATTTCGTATGCAGTTACTTTGAAAACAGCCACATGTGTTCATATTGTCTCATTATGTGTTTCTCTGGCTCTGAAAGCGTCTGATTACAACGAATGTCACTATTTAAGATTCAGCTGTGGTGATTTACCAAATTATGTTAGAATGACAATTCCACTTTAGAAACATTCATTTATGCATATTATTGAAGGCCAACATAGTTTATTTTGATTTTGTATGCAGTTACTTTGATAACAGCCACATGTGTTCATATTGTCTCATTATGTGTTTCTCTGGCTCTGAAAGCGTCTGATTACAACGAATGTCACTATTTAAGATTCAGCTGTGGTGATTTACCAAACTATGTTAGAATGACAATTCCACTTTAGAAACATTCATTTATGCATATTATTGAAGGCCAACATAGTTTATTTTGATTTTGTATGCAGTTACTTTGAAAACAGCCACATGTGTTCATATTGTCTCATTATGTGTTTCTCTGGCTCTGAAAGCGTCTGATTACAACGAATGTCACTATTTAAGATTCAGCTGTGGTGATTTACCAAACTATGTTAGAATGACAATTCCACTTTAGAAACATTCATTTTTGCATATTATTGAAGGCCAACATAGTTTATTTTGATTTCGTATGCAGTTACTTTGAAAACAGCCACATGTGTTCATATTGTCTCATTATGTGTTTTTCTGGCTCTGAAAGCGTCATATTTGACGGTCTAATGTAACGAATGTCATTATTTAAGATTCAGCTGTGGTGATGTATCAAACTATGTTAGAATGACAATTCCACTTTAGAAACATTCAGTTGTGCATAGTGTTGAAGGACAACATAATTTATTTTGATTCCGTATGCATTTACTGTGAAAAAAGGAACATGTGTTCATATTACTGTTTATGTGTTTTTCTCGCTTTGAAGCGTCAATTTTGACGGTCTAATGCAGCGAAAGTCACTATTTAAGATTCAGCTGTAGTGATGTATCAAACTATGTCAGAATGACAATTCCACTTTAGAAACATTCAATTGTGCATAGTGTTGAAGGACAACATAATTTATTTTGATTCCGTATGCATTTACTGTGAAAAAAGGAACATGTGTTCATATTATCTTATTATGTGTTTTTCTCGCTCTGAAGCGTCAATTTTGACGGACTAATGCAGCGAAAGTCACTATTTAAGATTCAGCTGTGGTGATGTATCAAACTATGTTAGAATGACAATTCCACTTCAGAAACATTCATTTATGCATATTATTGAAGGCCAACATAGTTTATTTTGATTTCGTATGCAGTTACTTTGAAAACAGCCACATGTGTTCATATTGTCTCATTATGTGTTTTTCTGGCTCTGAAAGCGTCATATTTGACGGTCTGATGCAGCGACTGTCACTATTTAAGATTCAGCTGTGGTGATTTACCAAACTATGTTTGTCATTCTAACATAGTTTGATAAATCACCACAGCTGAATCTTAAATAGTGACATTCGCTGCATTAGACCGTCAAAATTAACGCTTTCCGAGCGAGAGAAGTACATAAAGAGCAATATGAACACAAGTTACTGTTATCACAGTAAATGCATACGGAATCAAAATAAACTATGTTGGCCTTCAATACTATGCATAAATGAATGTTTCTAAAGTGGAATTGTCATTCTAACATAGTTTGATAAATCACCACAGCTGAATCTTAAATAGTGACATTCGCTGCATTAGACCGTCAAAATTAACGCTTTGAGAGCGAGAGAAGTACATAAAGAGCAATATGAACAATTTTTGTTTTTTTCACAGTAAATACACACGGAATCAAAATAAACTATCTTGTCCTTCAATACTATGCATAAATGAATGTTTCTAAAGTGGAATTTTCATTCTAACATAGTTTGATAAATCACCACAGCTGAATCTTAAACAATGACATTCGCTGCATTAGACTGTCAAAATTAACGCTTTCCGAGCGAGAGAAGTACATAAAGAGCAATATGAACACAAGTTACTGTTATCACAGTAAATGCATACGGAATCAAAATAAACTATGTTGGCCTTCAATACTATGCATAAATGAATGTTTCTAAAGTGGAATTGTCATTCTAACATAGTTTGATAAATCACCACAGCTGAATCTTAAATAGTGACATTCGCTGCATTAGACCGTCAAAATTAACGCTTTCAGAGCGAGAGAAGTACATAAAGAGCAATATGAACAATTTTTGTTTTTTTCACAGTAAATACACACGGAATCAAAATAAACTATGTTGGCCTTCAATACTATGCATAAATGAATGTTTCTAAAGTGGAATTGTCATTCTAACATAGTTTGATAGATCACCACAGCTGAATCTTAAATAGTGACATTCGCTGCATTAGACCGTCAAAATTAACGCTTTCCGAGCGAGAGAAGTACATAAAGAGCAATATGAACACAAGTTACTGTTATCACAGTAAATGCATACGGAATCAAAATAAACTATGTTGGCCTTCAATACTATGCATAAATGAATGTTTCTAAAGTGGAATTGTCATTCTAACATAGTTTGATAAATCACCACAGCTGAATCTTAAATAGTGACATTCGCTGCATTAGACCGTCAAAATTAACGCTTTGAGAGCGAGAGAAGTACATAAAGAGCAATATGAACAATTTTTGTTTTTTTCAAAGTAAATACACACGGAATCAAAATAAACTATCTTGTCCTTCAATACTATGCATAAATGAATGTTTCTAAAGTGGAATTTTCATTCTAACATAGTTTGATAAATCACCACAGCTGAATCTTAAATAGTGACATTCGCTGCATTAGACCGTTAAAATTAACGCTTTCAGAGCCAGAAAAACACATAATGAGACAACATGAACAAATGTGGCTGTTATCACAGTAAATGCATACGGAATCAAAATAAACTGTCTTGTCCTTCAATACTATGCATAAATTAATGTTTCTAAAGTGGAATTGTCATTCTAACATAGTTTGATAAATCACCACAGCTGAATCTTAAATAATGACATTCGCTGCATTAGACTGTCAAAATTTACGCTTCAGAGCGAGAGAAGTACATAAAGAGCAATATGAACACAAGTTACTGTTATCACAGTAAATGCATACGGAATCAAAATAAACTATGTTGGCCTTCAATACTATGCATAAATGAATGTTTCTAAAGTGGAATTGTCATTCTAACATAGTTTGATAAATCACCACAGCTGAATCTTAAATAGTGACATTCGCTGCATTAGACCGTCAAAATTAACGCTTTGAGAGCGAGAGAAGTACATAAAGAGCAATATGAACAATTTTTGTTTTTTTCAAAGTAAATACACACGGAATCAAAATAAACTATCTTGTCCTTCAATACTATGCATAAATGAATGTTTCTAAAGTGGAATTTTCATTCTAACATAGTTTGATAAATCACCACAGCTGAATCTTAAATAGTGACATTCGCTGCATTAGACCGTCAAAATTAACGCTTTGAGAGCGAGAGAAGTACATAAAGAGCAATATGAACAATTTTTGTTTTTTTCACAGTAAATACACACGGAATCAAAATAAACTATGTTGGCCTTCAATACTATGCATAAATGAATGTTTCTAAAGTGGAATTGTCATTCTAACATAGTTTGATAAATCACCACAGCTGAATCTTAAATAGTGACATTCGCTGCATTAGACCGTCAAAATTAACGCTTTCAAAGCGAGAGAAGTACATAAAGAGCAATATGAACACAAGTTACTGTTATCACAGTAAATGCATACGGAATCAAAATAAACTATGTTGGCCTTCAATACTATGCATAAATGAATGTTTCTAAAGTGGAATTGTCATTCTAACATAGTTTGATAAATCACCACAGCTGAATCTTAAATAGTGACATTCGCTGCATTAGACCGTCAAAATTAACGCTTTGAGAGCGAGAGAAGTACATAAAGAGCAATATGAACAATTTTTGTTTTTTTCAAAGTAAATACACACGGAATCAAAATAAACTATCTTGTCCTTCAATACTATGCATAAATGAATGTTTCTAAAGTGGAATTTTCATTCTAACATAGTTTGATAAATCACCACAGCTGAATCTTAAACAGTGACATTCGCTGCATTAGACTGTCAAAATTAACGCTTTCCGAGCGAGAGAAGTACATAAAGAGCAATATGAACACAAGTTACTGTTATCACAGTAAATGCATACGGAATCAAAATAAACTATGTTGGCCTTCAATACTATGCATAAATGAATGTTTCTAAAGTGGAATTGTCATTCTAACATAGTTTGATAAATCACCACAGCTGAATCTTAAATAGTGACATTCGCTGCATTAGACCGTCAAAATTAACGCTTTGAGAGCGAGAGAAGTACATAAAGAGCAATATGAACAATTTTTGTTTTTTTCAAAGTAAATACACACGGAATCAAAATAAACTATCTTGTCCTTCAATACTATGCATAAATGAATGTTTCTAAAGTGGAATTTTCATTCTAACATAGTTTGATAAATCACCACAGCTGAATCTTAAATAGTGACATTCGCTGCATTAGACCGTTAAAATTAACGCTTTCAGAGCCAGAAAAACACATAATGAGACAACATGAACAAATGTGGCTGTTATCACAGTAAATGCATACGGAATCAAAATAAACTGTCTTGTCCTTCAATACTATGCATAAATTAATGTTTCTAAAGTGGAATTGTCATTCTAACATAGTTTGATAAATCACCACAGCTGAATCTTAAATAATGACATTCGCTGCATTAGACTGTCAAAATTTACGCTTCAGAGCGAGAGAAGTACATAAAGAGCAATATGAACACAAGTTACTGTTATCACAGTAAATGCATACGGAATCAAAATAAACTATGTTGGCCTTCAATACTATGCATAAATGAATGTTTCTAAAGTGGAATTGTCATTCTAACATAGTTTGATAAATCACCACAGCTGAATCTTAAATAGTGACATTCGTTGCATTAGACTGTCAAAATTAACGCTTTCAGAGCGAGAGAAGTACATAAAGAGCAATATGAACAATTTTTGTTTTTTTCACAGTAAATACACACGGAATCAAAATAAACTATGTTGGCCTTCAATACTATGCATAAATGAATGTTTCTAAAGTGGAATTGTCATTCTAACATAGTTTGATAAATCACCACAGCTGAATCTTAAATAGTGACATTCGCTGCATTAGACCGTCAAAATTAACGCTTTGAGAGCGAGAGAAGTACATAAAGAGCAATATGAACAATTTTTGTTTTTTTCACAGTAAATACACACGGAATCAAAATAAACTATGTTGGCCTTCAATACTATGCATAAATGAATGTTTCTAAAGTGGAATTGTCATTCTAACATAGTTTGATAAATCACCACAGCTGAATCTTAAATAGTGACATTCGCTGCATTAGACCGTCAAAATTAACGCTTTGAGAGCGAGAGAAGTACATAAAGAGCAATATGAACAATTTTTGTTTTTTTCACAGTAAATACACACGGAATCAAAATAAACTATGTTGGCCTTCAATACTATGCATAAATGAATGTTTCTAAAGTGGAATTGTCATTCTAACATAGTTTGATAAATCACCACAGCTGAATCTTAAATAGTGACATTCGCTGCATTAGACCGTCAAAATTAACGCTTTGAGAGCGAGAGAAGTACATAAAGAGCAATATGAACAATTTTTGTTTTTTTCACAGTAAATACACACGGAATCAAAATAAACTATGTTGGCCTTCAATACTATGCATAAATGAATGTTTCTAAAGTGGAATTGTCATTCTAACATAGTTTGATAAATCACCACAGCTGAATCTTAAATAGTGACATTCGCTGCATTAGACCGTCAAAATTAACGCTTTGAGAGCGAGAGAAGTACATAAAGAGCAATATGAACAATTTTTGTTTTTTTCACAGTAAATACACACGGAATCAAAATAAACTATCTTGTCCTTCAATACTATGCATAAATGAATGTTTCTAAAGTGGAATTTTCATTCTAACATAGTTTGATAAATCACCACAGCTGAATCTTAAACAATGACATTCGCTGCATTAGACTGTCAAAATTAACGCTTTCCGAGCGAGAGAAGTACATAAAGAGCAATATGAACACAAGTTACTGTTATCACAGTAAATGCATACGGAATCAAAATAAACTATGTTGGCCTTCAATACTATGCATAAATGAATGTTTCTAAAGTGGAATTGTCATTCTAACATAGTTTGATAAATCACCACAGCTGAATCTTAAATAGTGACATTCGCTGCATTAGACCGTCAAAATTAACGCTTTCAGAGCGAGAGAAGTACATAAAGAGCAATATGAACAATTTTTGTTTTTTTCACAGTAAATACACACGGAATCAAAATAAACTATGTTGGCCTTCAATACTATGCATAAATGAATGTTTCTAAAGTGGAATTGTCATTCTAACATAGTTTGATAGATCACCACAGCTGAATCTTAAATAGTGACATTCGCTGCATTAGACCGTCAAAATTAACGCTTTCCGAGCGAGAGAAGTACATAAAGAGCAATATGAACACAAGTTACTGTTATCACAGTAAATGCATACGGAATCAAAATAAACTATGTTGGCCTTCAATACTATGCATAAATGAATGTTTCTAAAGTGGAATTGTCATTCTAACATAGTTTGATAAATCACCACAGCTGAATCTTAAATAGTGACATTCGCTGCATTAGACCGTCAAAATTAACGCTTTGAGAGCGAGAGAAGTACATAAAGAGCAATATGAACAATTTTTGTTTTTTTCAAAGTAAATACACACGGAATCAAAATAAACTATCTTGTCCTTCAATACTATGCATAAATGAATGTTTCTAAAGTGGAATTTTCATTCTAACATAGTTTGATAAATCACCACAGCTGAATCTTAAATAGTGACATTCGCTGCATTAGACCGTTAAAATTAACGCTTTCAGAGCCAGAAAAACACATAATGAGACAACATGAACAAATGTGGCTGTTATCACAGTAAATGCATACGGAATCAAAATAAACTGTCTTGTCCTTCAATACTATGCATAAATTAATGTTTCTAAAGTGGAATTGTCATTCTAACATAGTTTGATAAATCACCACAGCTGAATCTTAAATAATGACATTCGCTGCATTAGACTGTCAAAATTTACGCTTCAGAGCGAGAGAAGTACATAAAGAGCAATATGAACACAAGTTACTGTTATCACAGTAAATGCATACGGAATCAAAATAAACTATGTTGGCCTTCAATACTATGCATAAATGAATGTTTCTAAAGTGGAATTGTCATTCTAACATAGTTTGATAAATCACCACAGCTGAATCTTAAATAGTGACATTCGCTGCATTAGACCGTCAAAATTAACGCTTTGAGAGCGAGAGAAGTACATAAAGAGCAATATGAACAATTTTTGTTTTTTTCAAAGTAAATACACACGGAATCAAAATAAACTATCTTGTCCTTCAATACTATGCATAAATGAATGTTTCTAAAGTGGAATTTTCATTCTAACATAGTTTGATAAATCACCACAGCTGAATCTTAAATAGTGACATTCGCTGCATTAGACCGTTAAAATTAACGCTTTCAGAGCCAGAAAAACACATAATGAGACAACATGAACAAATGTGGCTGTTATCACAGTAAATGCATACGGAATCAAAATAAACTGTCTTGTCCTTCAATACTATGCATAAATGAATGTTTCTAAAGTGGAATTGTCATTCTAACATAGTTTGATAAATCACCACAGCTGAATCTTAAATAATGACATTCGCTGCATTAGACTGTCAAAATTTACGCTTCAGAGCGAGAGAAGTACATAAAGAGCAATATGAACACAAGTTACTGTTATCACAGTAAATGCATACGGAATCAAAATAAACTGTCTTGTCCTTCAATACTATGCATAAATTAATGTTTCTAAAGTGGAATTGTCATTCTAACATAGTTTGATAAATCACCACAGCTGAATCTTAAATAATGACATTCGCTGCATTAGACTGTCAAAATTTACGCTTCAGAGCGAGAGAAGTACATAAAGAGCAATATGAACACAAGTTACTGTTATCACAGTAAATGCATACGGAATCAAAATAAACTATGTTGGCCTTCAATACTATGCATAAATGAATGTTTCTAAAGTGGAATTGTCATTCTAACATAGTTTGATAAATCACCACAGCTGAATCTTAAATAGTGACATTCGCTGCATTAGACCGTCAAAATTAACGCTTTGAGAGCGAGAGAAGTACATAAAGAGCAATATGAACAATTTTTGTTTTTTTCAAAGTAAATACACACGGAATCAAAATAAACTATCTTGTCCTTCAATACTATGCATAAATGAATGTTTCTAAAGTGGAATTTTCATTCTAACATAGTTTGATAAATCACCACAGCTGAATCTTAAATAGTGACATTCGCTGCATTAGACCGTTAAAATTAACGCTTTCAGAGCCAGAAAAACACATAATGAGACAACATGAACAAATGTGGCTGTTATCACAGTAAATGCATACGGAATCAAAATAAACTGTCTTGTCCTTCAATACTATGCATAAATTAATGTTTCTAAAGTGGAATTGTCATTCTAACATAGTTTGATAAATCACCACAGCTGAATCTTAAATAATGACATTCGCTGCATTAGACTGTCAAAATTTACGCTTCAGAGCGAGAGAAGTACATAAAGAGCAATATGAACACAAGTTACTGTTATCACAGTAAATGCATACGGAATCAAAATAAACTATGTTGGCCTTCAATACTATGCATAAATGAATGTTTCTAAAGTGGAATTGTCATTCTAACATAGTTTGATAAATCACCACAGCTGAATCTTAAATAGTGACATTCGCTGCATTAGACCGTCAAAATTAACGCTTTGAGAGCGAGAGAAGTACATAAAGAGCAATATGAACAATTTTTGTTTTTTTCAAAGTAAATACACACGGAATCAAAATAAACTATCTTGTCCTTCAATACTATGCATAAATGAATGTTTCTAAAGTGGAATTTTCATTCTAACATAGTTTGATAAATCACCACAGCTGAATCTTAAATAGTGACATTCGCTGCATTAGACCGTCAAAATTAACGCTTTGAGAGCGAGAGAAGTACATAAAGAGCAATATGAACAATTTTTGTTTTTTTCACAGTAAATACACACGGAATCAAAATAAACTATGTTGGCCTTCAATACTATGCATAAATGAATGTTTCTAAAGTGGAATTGTCATTCTAACATAGTTTGATAAATCACCACAGCTGAATCTTAAATAGTGACATTCGCTGCATTAGACCGTCAAAATTAACGCTTTCAAAGCGAGAGAAGTACATAAAGAGCAATATGAACACAAGTTACTGTTATCACAGTAAATGCATACGGAATCAAAATAAACTATGTTGGCCTTCAATACTATGCATAAATGAATGTTTCTAAAGTGGAATTGTCATTCTAACATAGTTTGATAAATCACCACAGCTGAATCTTAAATAGTGACATTCGCTGCATTAGACCGTCAAAATTAACGCTTTGAGAGCGAGAGAAGTACATAAAGAGCAATATGAACAATTTTTGTTTTTTTCAAAGTAAATACACACGGAATCAAAATAAACTATCTTGTCCTTCAATACTATGCATAAATGAATGTTTCTAAAGTGGAATTTTCATTCTAACATAGTTTGATAAATCACCACAGCTGAATCTTAAACAGTGACATTCGCTGCATTAGACTGTCAAAATTAACGCTTTCCGAGCGAGAGAAGTACATAAAGAGCAATATGAACACAAGTTACTGTTATCACAGTAAATGCATACGGAATCAAAATAAACTATGTTGGCCTTCAATACTATGCATAAATGAATGTTTCTAAAGTGGAATTGTCATTCTAACATAGTTTGATAAATCACCACAGCTGAATCTTAAATAGTGACATTCGCTGCATTAGACCGTCAAAATTAACGCTTTGAGAGCGAGAGAAGTACATAAAGAGCAATATGAACAATTTTTGTTTTTTTCAAAGTAAATACACACGGAATCAAAATAAACTATCTTGTCCTTCAATACTATGCATAAATGAATGTTTCTAAAGTGGAATTTTCATTCTAACATAGTTTGATAAATCACCACAGCTGAATCTTAAATAGTGACATTCGCTGCATTAGACCGTTAAAATTAACGCTTTCAGAGCCAGAAAAACACATAATGAGACAACATGAACAAATGTGGCTGTTATCACAGTAAATGCATACGGAATCAAAATAAACTGTCTTGTCCTTCAATACTATGCATAAATTAATGTTTCTAAAGTGGAATTGTCATTCTAACATAGTTTGATAAATCACCACAGCTGAATCTTAAATAATGACATTCGCTGCATTAGACTGTCAAAATTTACGCTTCAGAGCGAGAGAAGTACATAAAGAGCAATATGAACACAAGTTACTGTTATCACAGTAAATGCATACGGAATCAAAATAAACTATGTTGGCCTTCAATACTATGCATAAATGAATGTTTCTAAAGTGGAATTGTCATTCTAACATAGTTTGATAAATCACCACAGCTGAATCTTAAATAGTGACATTCGTTGCATTAGACTGTCAAAATTAACGCTTTCAGAGCGAGAGAAGTACATAAAGAGCAATATGAACAATTTTTGTTTTTTTCACAGTAAATACACACGGAATCAAAATAAACTATGTTGGCCTTCAATACTATGCATAAATGAATGTTTCTAAAGTGGAATTGTCATTCTAACATAGTTTGATAAATCACCACAGCTGAATCTTAAATAGTGACATTCGCTGCATTAGACCGTCAAAATTAACGCTTTGAGAGCGAGAGAAGTACATAAAGAGCAATATGAACAATTTTTGTTTTTTTCACAGTAAATACACACGGAATCAAAATAAACTATGTTGGCCTTCAATACTATGCATAAATGAATGTTTCTAAAGTGGAATTGTCATTCTAACATAGTTTGATAAATCACCACAGCTGAATCTTAAATAGTGACATTCGCTGCATTAGACCGTCAAAATTAACGCTTTGAGAGCGAGAGAAGTACATAAAGAGCAATATGAACAATTTTTGTTTTTTTCACAGTAAATACACACGGAATCAAAATAAACTATGTTGGCCTTCAATACTATGCATAAATGAATGTTTCTAAAGTGGAATTGTCATTCTAACATAGTTTGATAAATCACCACAGCTGAATCTTAAATAGTGACATTCGCTGCATTAGACCGTCAAAATTAACGCTTTGAGAGCGAGAGAAGTACATAAAGAGCAATATGAACAATTTTTGTTTTTTTCACAGTAAATACACACGGAATCAAAATAAACTATGTTGGCCTTCAATACTATGCATAAATGAATGTTTCTAAAGTGGAATTGTCATTCTAACATAGTTTGATAAATCACCACAGCTGAATCTTAAATAGTGACATTCGCTGCATTAGACCGTCAAAATTAACGCTTTGAGAGCGAGAGAAGTACATAAAGAGCAATATGAACAATTTTTGTTTTTTTCAAAGTAAATACACACGGAATCAAAATAAACTATCTTGTCCTTCAATACTATGCATAAATGAATGTTTCTAAAGTGGAATTTTCATTCTAACATAGTTTGATAAATCACCACAGCTGAATCTTAAACAGTGACATTCGCTGCATTAGACTGTCAAAATTAACGCTTTCCGAGCGAGAGAAGTACATAAAGAGCAATATGAACACAAGTTACTGTTATCACAGTAAATGCATACGGAATCAAAATAAACTATGTTGGCCTTCAATACTATGCATAAATGAATGTTTCTAAAGTGGAATTGTCATTCTAACATAGTTTGATAAATCACCACAGCTGAATCTTAAATAGTGACATTCGCTGCATTAGACCGTCAAAATTAACGCTTTGAGAGCGAGAGAAGTACATAAAGAGCAATATGAACAATTTTTGTTTTTTTCAAAGTAAATACACACGGAATCAAAATAAACTATCTTGTCCTTCAATACTATGCATAAATGAATGTTTCTAAAGTGGAATTTTCATTCTAACATAGTTTGATAAATCACCACAGCTGAATCTTAAATAGTGACATTCGCTGCATTAGACCGTTAAAATTAACGCTTTCAGAGCCAGAAAAACACATAATGAGACAACATGAACAAATGTGGCTGTTATCACAGTAAATGCATACGGAATCAAAATAAACTGTCTTGTCCTTCAATACTATGCATAAATTAATGTTTCTAAAGTGGAATTGTCATTCTAACATAGTTTGATAAATCACCACAGCTGAATCTTAAATAATGACATTCGCTGCATTAGACTGTCAAAATTTACGCTTCAGAGCGAGAGAAGTACATAAAGAGCAATATGAACACAAGTTACTGTTATCACAGTAAATGCATACGGAATCAAAATAAACTATGTTGGCCTTCAATACTATGCATAAATGAATGTTTCTAAAGTGGAATTGTCATTCTAACATAGTTTGATAAATCACCACAGCTGAATCTTAAATAGTGACATTCGCTGCATTAGACCGTCAAAATTAACGCTTTGAGAGCGAGAGAAGTACATAAAGAGCAATATGAACAATTTTTGTTTTTTTCAAAGTAAATACACACGGAATCAAAATAAACTATCTTGTCCTTCAATACTATGCATAAATGAATGTTTCTAAAGTGGAATTTTCATTCTAACATAGTTTGATAAATCACCACAGCTGAATCTTAAATAGTGACATTCGCTGCATTAGACCGTCAAAATTAACGCTTTGAGAGCGAGAGAAGTACATAAAGAGCAATATGAACAATTTTTGTTTTTTTCACAGTAAATACACACGGAATCAAAATAAACTATGTTGGCCTTCAATACTATGCATAAATGAATGTTTCTAAAGTGGAATTGTCATTCTAACATAGTTTGATAAATCACCACAGCTGAATCTTAAATAGTGACATTCGCTGCATTAGACCGTCAAAATTAACGCTTTCAAAGCGAGAGAAGTACATAAAGAGCAATATGAACACAAGTTACTGTTATCACAGTAAATGCATACGGAATCAAAATAAACTATGTTGGCCTTCAATACTATGCATAAATGAATGTTTCTAAAGTGGAATTGTCATTCTAACATAGTTTGATAAATCACCACAGCTGAATCTTAAATAGTGACATTCGCTGCATTAGACCGTCAAAATTAACGCTTTGAGAGCGAGAGAAGTACATAAAGAGCAATATGAACAATTTTTGTTTTTTTCAAAGTAAATACACACGGAATCAAAATAAACTATCTTGTCCTTCAATACTATGCATAAATGAATGTTTCTAAAGTGGAATTTTCATTCTAACATAGTTTGATAAATCACCACAGCTGAATCTTAAACAGTGACATTCGCTGCATTAGACTGTCAAAATTAACGCTTTCCGAGCGAGAGAAGTACATAAAGAGCAATATGAACACAAGTTACTGTTATCACAGTAAATGCATACGGAATCAAAATAAACTATGTTGGCCTTCAATACTATGCATAAATGAATGTTTCTAAAGTGGAATTGTCATTCTAACATAGTTTGATAAATCACCACAGCTGAATCTTAAATAGTGACATTCGCTGCATTAGACCGTCAAAATTAACGCTTTGAGAGCGAGAGAAGTACATAAAGAGCAATATGAACAATTTTTGTTTTTTTCAAAGTAAATACACACGGAATCAAAATAAACTATCTTGTCCTTCAATACTATGCATAAATGAATGTTTCTAAAGTGGAATTTTCATTCTAACATAGTTTGATAAATCACCACAGCTGAATCTTAAATAGTGACATTCGCTGCATTAGACCGTTAAAATTAACGCTTTCAGAGCCAGAAAAACACATAATGAGACAACATGAACAAATGTGGCTGTTATCACAGTAAATGCATACGGAATCAAAATAAACTGTCTTGTCCTTCAATACTATGCATAAATTAATGTTTCTAAAGTGGAATTGTCATTCTAACATAGTTTGATAAATCACCACAGCTGAATCTTAAATAATGACATTCGCTGCATTAGACTGTCAAAATTTACGCTTCAGAGCGAGAGAAGTACATAAAGAGCAATATGAACACAAGTTACTGTTATCACAGTAAATGCATACGGAATCAAAATAAACTATGTTGGCCTTCAATACTATGCATAAATGAATGTTTCTAAAGTGGAATTGTCATTCTAACATAGTTTGATAAATCACCACAGCTGAATCTTAAATAGTGACATTCGTTGCATTAGACTGTCAAAATTAACGCTTTCAGAGCGAGAGAAGTACATAAAGAGCAATATGAACAATTTTTGTTTTTTTCACAGTAAATACACACGGAATCAAAATAAACTATGTTGGCCTTCAATACTATGCATAAATGAATGTTTCTAAAGTGGAATTGTCATTCTAACATAGTTTGATAAATCACCACAGCTGAATCTTAAATAGTGACATTCGCTGCATTAGACCGTCAAAATTAACGCTTTGAGAGCGAGAGAAGTACATAAAGAGCAATATGAACAATTTTTGTTTTTTTCACAGTAAATACACACGGAATCAAAATAAACTATGTTGGCCTTCAATACTATGCATAAATGAATGTTTCTAAAGTGGAATTGTCATTCTAACATAGTTTGATAAATCACCACAGCTGAATCTTAAATAGTGACATTCGCTGCATTAGACCGTCAAAATTAACGCTTTGAGAGCGAGAGAAGTACATAAAGAGCAATATGAACAATTTTTGTTTTTTTCACAGTAAATACACACGGAATCAAAATAAACTATGTTGGCCTTCAATACTATGCATAAATGAATGTTTCTAAAGTGGAATTGTCATTCTAACATAGTTTGATAAATCACCACAGCTGAATCTTAAATAGTG
This sequence comes from Chaetodon trifascialis, assembly GCF_039877785.1. Taxonomy (NCBI): domain Eukaryota; kingdom Metazoa; phylum Chordata; class Actinopteri; order Chaetodontiformes; family Chaetodontidae; genus Chaetodon; species Chaetodon trifascialis. The sequence continues at coordinate 241,360 of NC_092077.1, read as the reverse complement.
ACATTCGCTGCATTAGACCGTCAAAATTAACGCTTTGAGAGCGAGAGAAGTACATAAAGAGCAATATGAACAATTTTTGTTTTTTTCACAGTAAATACACACGGAATCAAAATAAACTATGTTGGCCTTCAATACTATGCATAAATGAATGTTTCTAAAGTGGAATTGTCATTCTAACATAGTTTGATAAATCACCACAGCTGAATCTTAAATAGTGACATTCGCTGCATTAGACCGTCAAAATTAACGCTTTGAGAGCGAGAGAAGTACATAAAGAGCAATATGAACAATTTTTGTTTTTTTCAAAGTAAATACACACGGAATCAAAATAAACTATCTTGTCCTTCAATACTATGCATAAATGAATGTTTCTAAAGTGGAATTTTCATTCTAACATAGTTTGATAAATCACCACAGCTGAATCTTAAACAGTGACATTCGCTGCATTAGACTGTCAAAATTAACGCTTTCCGAGCGAGAGAAGTACATAAAGAGCAATATGAACACAAGTTACTGTTATCACAGTAAATGCATACGGAATCAAAATAAACTATGTTGGCCTTCAATACTATGCATAAATGAATGTTTCTAAAGTGGAATTGTCATTCTAACATAGTTTGATAAATCACCACAGCTGAATCTTAAATAGTGACATTCGCTGCATTAGACCGTCAAAATTAACGCTTTGAGAGCGAGAGAAGTACATAAAGAGCAATATGAACAATTTTTGTTTTTTTCAAAGTAAATACACACGGAATCAAAATAAACTATCTTGTCCTTCAATACTATGCATAAATGAATGTTTCTAAAGTGGAATTTTCATTCTAACATAGTTTGATAAATCACCACAGCTGAATCTTAAATAGTGACATTCGCTGCATTAGACCGTTAAAATTAACGCTTTCAGAGCCAGAAAAACACATAATGAGACAACATGAACAAATGTGGCTGTTATCACAGTAAATGCATACGGAATCAAAATAAACTGTCTTGTCCTTCAATACTATGCATAAATTAATGTTTCTAAAGTGGAATTGTCATTCTAACATAGTTTGATAAATCACCACAGCTGAATCTTAAATAATGACATTCGCTGCATTAGACTGTCAAAATTTACGCTTCAGAGCGAGAGAAGTACATAAAGAGCAATATGAACACAAGTTACTGTTATCACAGTAAATGCATACGGAATCAAAATAAACTATGTTGGCCTTCAATACTATGCATAAATGAATGTTTCTAAAGTGGAATTGTCATTCTAACATAGTTTGATAAATCACCACAGCTGAATCTTAAATAGTGACATTCGTTGCATTAGACTGTCAAAATTAACGCTTTCAGAGCGAGAGAAGTACATAAAGAGCAATATGAACAATTTTTGTTTTTTTCACAGTAAATACACACGGAATCAAAATAAACTATGTTGGCCTTCAATACTATGCATAAATGAATGTTTCTAAAGTGGAATTGTCATTCTAACATAGTTTGATAAATCACCACAGCTGAATCTTAAATAGTGACATTCGCTGCATTAGACCGTCAAAATTAACGCTTTGAGAGCGAGAGAAGTACATAAAGAGCAATATGAACAATTTTTGTTTTTTTCACAGTAAATACACACGGAATCAAAATAAACTATGTTGGCCTTCAATACTATGCATAAATGAATGTTTCTAAAGTGGAATTGTCATTCTAACATAGTTTGATAAATCACCACAGCTGAATCTTAAATAGTGACATTCGCTGCATTAGACCGTCAAAATTAACGCTTTGAGAGCGAGAGAAGTACATAAAGAGCAATATGAACAATTTTTGTTTTTTTCACAGTAAATACACACGGAATCAAAATAAACTATGTTGGCCTTCAATACTATGCATAAATGAATGTTTCTAAAGTGGAATTGTCATTCTAACATAGTTTGATAAATCACCACAGCTGAATCTTAAATAGTGACATTCGCTGCATTAGACCGTCAAAATTAACGCTTTGAGAGCGAGAGAAGTACATAAAGAGCAATATGAACAATTTTTGTTTTTTTCACAGTAAATACACACGGAATCAAAATAAACTATGTTGGCCTTCAATACTATGCATAAATGAATGTTTCTAAAGTGGAATTGTCATTCTAACATAGTTTGATAAATCACCACAGCTGAATCTTAAATAGTGACATTCGCTGCATTAGACCGTCAAAATTAACGCTTTGAGAGCGAGAGAAGTACATAAAGAGCAATATGAACAATTTTTGTTTTTTTCACAGTAAATACACACGGAATCAAAATAAACTATCTTGTCCTTCAATACTATGCATAAATGAATGTTTCTAAAGTGGAATTTTCATTCTAACATAGTTTGATAAATCACCACAGCTGAATCTTAAACAATGACATTCGCTGCATTAGACTGTCAAAATTAACGCTTTCCGAGCGAGAGAAGTACATAAAGAGCAATATGAACACAAGTTACTGTTATCACAGTAAATGCATACGGAATCAAAATAAACTATGTTGGCCTTCAATACTATGCATAAATGAATGTTTCTAAAGTGGAATTGTCATTCTAACATAGTTTGATAAATCACCACAGCTGAATCTTAAATAGTGACATTCGCTGCATTAGACCGTCAAAATTAACGCTTTGAGAGCGAGAGAAGTACATAAAGAGCAATATGAACAATTTTTGTTTTTTTCACAGTAAATACACACGGAATCAAAATAAACTATGTTGGCCTTCAATACTATGCATAAATGAATGTTTCTAAAGTGGAATTGTCATTCTAACATAGTTTGATAGATCACCACAGCTGAATCTTAAATAGTGACATTCGCTGCATTAGACCGTCAAAATTAACGCTTTCCGAGCGAGAGAAGTACATAAAGAGCAATATGAACACAAGTTACTGTTATCACAGTAAATGCATACGGAATCAAAATAAACTATGTTGGCCTTCAATACTATGCATAAATGAATGTTTCTAAAGTGGAATTGTCATTCTAACATAGTTTGATAAATCACCACAGCTGAATCTTAAATAGTGACATTCGCTGCATTAGACCGTCAAAATTAACGCTTTGAGAGCGAGAGAAGTACATAAAGAGCAATATGAACAATTTTTGTTTTTTTCAAAGTAAATACACACGGAATCAAAATAAACTATCTTGTCCTTCAATACTATGCATAAATGAATGTTTCTAAAGTGGAATTTTCATTCTAACATAGTTTGATAAATCACCACAGCTGAATCTTAAATAGTGACATTCGCTGCATTAGACCGTTAAAATTAACGCTTTCAGAGCCAGAAAAACACATAATGAGACAACATGAACAAATGTGGCTGTTATCACAGTAAATGCATACGGAATCAAAATAAACTGTCTTGTCCTTCAATACTATGCATAAATTAATGTTTCTAAAGTGGAATTGTCATTCTAACATAGTTTGATAAATCACCACAGCTGAATCTTAAATAATGACATTCGCTGCATTAGACTGTCAAAATTTACGCTTCAGAGCGAGAGAAGTACATAAAGAGCAATATGAACACAAGTTACTGTTATCACAGTAAATGCATACGGAATCAAAATAAACTATGTTGGCCTTCAATACTATGCATAAATGAATGTTTCTAAAGTGGAATTGTCATTCTAACATAGTTTGATAAATCACCACAGCTGAATCTTAAATAGTGACATTCGCTGCATTAGACCGTCAAAATTAACGCTTTGAGAGCGAGAGAAGTACATAAAGAGCAATATGAACAATTTTTGTTTTTTTCAAAGTAAATACACACGGAATCAAAATAAACTATCTTGTCCTTCAATACTATGCATAAATGAATGTTTCTAAAGTGGAATTTTCATTCTAACATAGTTTGATAAATCACCACAGCTGAATCTTAAATAGTGACATTCGCTGCATTAGACCGTTAAAATTAACGCTTTCAGAGCCAGAAAAACACATAATGAGACAACATGAACAAATGTGGCTGTTATCACAGTAAATGCATACGGAATCAAAATAAACTGTCTTGTCCTTCAATACTATGCATAAATTAATGTTTCTAAAGTGGAATTGTCATTCTAACATAGTTTGATAAATCACCACAGCTGAATCTTAAATAATGACATTCGCTGCATTAGACTGTCAAAATTTACGCTTCAGAGCGAGAGAAGTACATAAAGAGCAATATGAACACAAGTTACTGTTATCACAGTAAATGCATACGGAATCAAAATAAACTGTCTTGTCCTTCAATACTATGCATAAATTAATGTTTCTAAAGTGGAATTGTCATTCTAACATAGTTTGATAAATCACCACAGCTGAATCTTAAATAGTGACATTCGCTGCATTAGACCGTCAAAATTAACGCTTTGAGAGCGAGAGAAGTACATAAAGAGCAATATGAACAATTTTTGTTTTTTTCAAAGTAAATACACACGGAATCAAAATAAACTATCTTGTCCTTCAATACTATGCATAAATGAATGTTTCTAAAGTGGAATTTTCATTCTAACATAGTTTGATAAATCACCACAGCTGAATCTTAAACAGTGACATTCGCTGCATTAGACTGTCAAAATTAACGCTTTCCGAGCGAGAGAAGTACATAAAGAGCAATATGAACACAAGTTACTGTTATCACAGTAAATGCATACGGAATCAAAATAAACTATGTTGGCCTTCAATACTATGCATAAATGAATGTTTCTAAAGTGGAATTGTCATTCTAACATAGTTTGATAAATCACCACAGCTGAATCTTAAATAATGACATTCGCTGCATTAGACTGTCAAAATTTACGCTTCAGAGCGAGAGAAGTACATAAAGAGCAATATGAACACAAGTTACTGTTATCACAGTAAATGCATACGGAATCAAAATAAACTATGTTGGCCTTCAATACTATGCATAAATGAATGTTTCTAAAGTGGAATTGTCATTCTAACATAGTTTGATAAATCACCACAGCTGAATCTTAAATAGTGACATTCGCTGCATTAGACCGTCAAAATTAACGCTTTGAGAGCGAGAGAAGTACATAAAGAGCAATATGAACAATTTTTGTTTTTTTCACAGTAAATACACACGGAATCAAAATAAACTATGTTGGCCTTCAATACTATGCATAAATGAATGTTTCTAAAGTGGAATTGTCATTCTAACATAGTTTGATAAATCACCACAGCTGAATCTTAAATAGTGACATTCGCTGCATTAGACCGTCAAAATTAACGCTTTCAAAGCGAGAGAAGTACATAAAGAGCAATATGAACACAAGTTACTGTTATCACAGTAAATGCATACGGAATCAAAATAAACTATGTTGGCCTTCAATACTATGCATAAATGAATGTTTCTAAAGTGGAATTGTCATTCTAACATAGTTTGATAAATCACCACAGCTGAATCTTAAATAGTCACATTCGCTGCATTAGACCGTCAAAATTAACGCTTTGAGAGCGAGAGAAGTACATAAAGATCAATACGAACACAAGTTACTGTTATCACAGTAAATGCATACGGAATCAAAATAAACTATGTTGGCCTTCAATACTATGCATAAATGAATGTTTCTAAAGTGGAATTGTCATTCTAACATAGTTTGATAAATCACCACAGCTGAATCTTAAATAGTGACATTCGCTGCATTAGACCGTCAAAATTAACGCTTTGAGAGCGAGAGAAGTACATAAAGAGCAATATGAACAATTTTTGTTTTTTTCAAAGTAAATACACACGGAATCAAAATAAACTATCTTGTCCTTCAATACTATGCATAAATGAATGTTTCTAAAGTGGAATTTTCATTCTAACATAGTTTGATAAATCACCACAGCTGAATCTTAAATAGTGACATTCGCTGCATTAGACCGTTAAAATTAACGCTTTCAGAGCCAGAAAAACACATAATGAGACAACATGAACAATTGTGGCTGTTATCACAGTAAATGCATACGGAATCAAAATAAACTGTCTTGTCCTTCAATACTATGCATAAATTAATGTTTCTAAAGTGGAATTGTCATTCTAACATAGTTTGATAAATCACCACAGCTGAATCTTAAATAATGACATTCGCTGCATTAGACTGTCAAAATTTACGCTTCAGAGCGAGAGAAGTACATAAAGAGCAATATGAACACAAGTTACTGTTATCACAGTAAATGCATACGGAATCAAAATAAACTGTCTTGTCCTTCAATACTATGCATAAATTAATGTTTCTAAAGTGGAATTGTCATTCTAACATAGTTTGATAAATCACCACAGCTGAATCTTAAATAATGACATTCGCTGCATTAGACTGTCAAAATTTACGCTTCAGAGCGAGAGAAGTACATAAAGAGCAATATGAACACAAGTTACTGTTATCACAGTAAATGCATACGGAATCAAAATAAACTATGTTGGCCTTCAATACTATGCATAAATGAATGTTTCTAAAGTGGAATTGTCATTCTAACATAGTTTGATAAATCACCACAGCTGAATCTTAAATAGTGACATTCGCTGCATTAGACCGTCAAAATTAACGCTTTGAGAGCGAGAGAAGTACATAAAGAGCAATATGAACAATTTTTGTTTTTTTCAAAGTAAATACACACGGAATCAAAATAAACTATCTTGTCCTTCAATACTATGCATAAATGAATGTTTCTAAAGTGGAATTTTCATTCTAACATAGTTTGATAAATCACCACAGCTGAATCTTAAACAGTGACATTCGCTGCATTAGACTGTCAAAATTAACGCTTTCCGAGCGAGAGAAGTACATAAAGAGCAATATGAACACAAGTTACTGTTATCACAGTAAATGCATACGGAATCAAAATAAACTATGTTGGCCTTCAATACTATGCATAAATGAATGTTTCTAAAGTGGAATTGTCATTCTAACATAGTTTGATAAATCACCACAGCTGAATCTTAAATAGTGACATTCGCTGCATTAGACCGTCAAAATTTACGCTTCAGAGCGAGAGAAGTACATAAAGAGCAATATGAACACAAGTTACTGTTATCACAGTAAATGCATACGGAATCAAAATAAACTATGTTGGCCTTCAATACTATGCATAAATGAATGTTTCTAAAGTGGAATTGTCATTCTAACATAGTTTGATAAATCACCACAGCTGAATCTTAAATAGTGACATTCGCTGCATTAGACCGTCAAAATTAACGCTTTGAGAGCGAGAGAAGTACATAAAGAGCAATATGAACAATTTTTGTTTTTTTCAAAGTAAATACACACGGAATCAAAATAAACTATCTTGTCCTTCAATACTATGCATAAATGAATGTTTCTAAAGTGGAATTGTCATTCTAACATAGTTTGATAAATCACCACAGCTGAATCTTAAATAGTGACATTCGTTGCATTAGACTGTCAAAATTAACGCTTTCAGAGCGAGAGAAGTACATAAAGAGCAATATGAACAATTTTTGTTTTTTTCACAGTAAATACACACGGAATCAAAATAAACTATGTTGGCCTTCAATACTATGCATAAATGAATGTTTCTAAAGTGGAATTGTCATTCTAACATAGTTTGATAAATCACCACAGCTGAATCTTAAATAGTGACATTCGCTGCATTAGACCGTCAAAATTAACGCTTTCAAAGCGAGAGAAGTACATAAAGAGCAATATGAACACAAGTTACTGTTATCACAGTAAATGCATACGGAATCAAAATAAACTATGTTGGCCTTCAATACTATGCATAAATGAATGTTTCTAAAGTGGAATTGTCATTCTAACATAGTTTGATAAATCACCACAGCTGAATCTTAAATAGTCACATTCGCTGCATTAGACCGTCAAAATTAACGCTTTGAGAGCGAGAGAAGTACATAAAGATCAATACGAACACAAGTTACTGTTATCACAGTAAATGCATACGGAATCAAAATAAACTATGTTGGCCTTCAATACTATGCATAAATGAATGTTTCTAAAGTGGAATTGTCATTCTAACATAGTTTGATAAATCACCACAGCTGAATCTTAAATAGTGACATTCGCTGCATTAGACCGTCAAAATTAACGCTTTGAGAGCGAGAGAAGTACATAAAGAGCAATATGAACAATTTTTGTTTTTTTCAAAGTAAATACACACGGAATCAAAATAAACTATCTTGTCCTTCAATACTATGCATAAATGAATGTTTCTAAAGTGGAATTTTCATTCTAACATAGTTTGATAAATCACCACAGCTGAATCTTAAATAGTGACATTCGCTGCATTAGACCGTTAAAATTAACGCTTTCAGAGCCAGAAAAACACATAATGAGACAACATGAACAAATGTGGCTGTTATCACAGTAAATGCATACGGAATCAAAATAAACTGTCTTGTCCTTCAATCCTATGCATAAATTAATGTTTCTAAAGTGGAATTGTCATTCTAACATAGTTTGATAAATCACCACAGCTGAATCTTAAATAATGACATTCGCTGCATTAGACTGTCAAAATTTACGCTTCAGAGCGAGAGAAGTACATAAAGAGCAATATGAACACAAGTTACTGTTATCACAGTAAATGCATACGGAATCAAAATAAACTATGTTGGCCTTCAATACTATGCATAAATGAATGTTTCTAAAGTGGAATTGTCATTCTAACATAGTTTGATAAATCACCACAGCTGAATCTTAAATAGTGACATTCATTGCATTAGACTGTCAAAATTAACGCTTTCAGAGCGAGAGAAGTACATAAAGAGCAATATGAACAATTTTTGTTTTTTTCACAGTAAATACACACGGAATCAAAATAAACTATGTTGGCCTTCAATACTATGCATAAATGAATGTTTCTAAAGTGGAATTGTCATTCTAACATAGTTTGATAAATCACCACAGCTGAATCTTAAATAGTGACATTCGCTGCATTAGACCGTCAAAATTAACGCTTTGAGAGCGAGAGAAGTACATAAAGAGCAATATGAACAATTTTTGTTTTTTTCACAGTAAATACACACGGAATCAAAATAAACTATGTTGGCCTTCAATACTATGCATAAATGAATGTTTCTAAAGTGGAATTGTCATTCTAACATAGTTTGATAAATCACCACAGCTGAATCTTAAATAGTGACATTCGCTGCATTAGACCGTCAAAATTAACGCTTTCAAAGCGAGAGAAGTACATAAAGAGCAATATGAACACAAGTTACTGTTATCACAGTAAATGCATACGGAATCAAAATAAACTATGTTGGCCTTCAATACTATGCATAAATGAATGTTTCTAAAGTGGAATTGTCATTCTAACATAGTTTGATAAATCACCACAGCTGAATCTTAAATAGTCACATTCGCTGCATTAGACCGTCAAAATTAACGCTTTGAGAGCGAGAGAAGTACATAAAGATCAATACGAACACAAGTTACTGTTATCACAGTAAATGCATACGGAATCAAAATAAACTATGTTGGCCTTCAATACTATGCATAAATGAATGTTTCTAAAGTGGAATTGTCATTCTAACATAGTTTGATAAATCACCACAGCTGAATCTTAAATAGTGACATTCGCTGCATTAGACCGTCAAAATTAACGCTTTGAGAGCGAGAGAAGTACATAAAGAGCAATATGAACAATTTTTGTTTTTTTCAAAGTAAATACACACGGAATCAAAATAAACTATCTTGTCCTTCAATACTATGCATAAATGAATGTTTCTAAAGTGGAATTTTCATTCTAACATAGTTTGATAAATCACCACAGCTGAATCTTAAATAGTGACATTCGCTGCATTAGACCGTTAAAATTAACGCTTTCAGAGCCAGAAAAACACATAATGAGACAACATGAACAAATGTGGCTGTTATCACAGTAAATGCATACGGAATCAAAATAAACTGTCTTGTCCTTCAATACTATGCATAAATTAATGTTTCTAAAGTGGAATTGTCATTCTAACATAGTTTGATAAATCACCACAGCTGAATCTTAAATAATGACATTCGCTGCATTAGACTGTCAAAATTTACGCTTCAGAGCGAGAGAAGTACATAAAGAGCAATATGAACACAAGTTACTGTTATCACAGTAAATGCATACGGAATCAAAATAAACTGTCTTGTCCTTCAATACTATGCATAAATTAATGTTTCTAAAGTGGAATTGTCATTCTAACATAGTTTGATAAATCACCACAGCTGAATCTTAAATAATGACATTCGCTGCATTAGACTGTCAAAATTTACGCTTCAGAGCGAGAGAAGTACATAAAGAGCAATATGAACACAAGTTACTGTTATCACAGTAAATGCATACGGAATCAAAATAAACTATGTTGGCCTTCAATACTATGCATAAATGAATGTTTCTAAAGTGGAATTGTCATTCTAACATAGTTTGATAAATCACCACAGCTGAATCTTAAATAGTGACATTCGCTGCATTAGACCGTCAAAATTAACGCTTTGAGAGCGAGAGAAGTACATAAAGAGCAATATGAACAATTTTTGTTTTTTTCAAAGTAAATACACACGGAATCAAAATAAACTATCTTGTCCTTCAATACTATGCATAAATGAATGTTTCTAAAGTGGAATTTTCATTCTAACATAGTTTGATAAATCACCACAGCTGAATCTTAAACAGTGACATTCGCTGCATTAGACTGTCAAAATTAACGCTTTCCGAGCGAGAGAAGTACATAAAGAGCAATATGAACACAAGTTACTGTTATCACAGTAAATGCATACGGAATCAAAATAAACTATGTTGGCCTTCAATACTATGCATAAATGAATGTTTCTAAAGTGGAATTGTCATTCTAACATAGTTTGATAAATCACCACAGCTGAATCTTAAATAGTGACATTCGCTGCATTAGACCGTCAAAATTAACGCTTTGAGAGCGAGAGAAGTACATAAAGAGCAATATGAACACAAGTTACTGTTATCACAGTAAATGCATACGGAATCAAAATAAACTATGTTGGCCTTCAATACTATGCATAAATGAATGTTTCTAAAGTGGAATTGTCATTCTAACATAGTTTGATAAATCACCACAGCTGAATCTTAAATAGTGACATTCGCTGCATTAGACCGTCAAAATTAACGCTTTGAGAGCGAGAGAAGTACATAAAGAGCAATATGAACACAAGTTACTGTTATCACAGTAAATGCATACGGAATCAAAATAAACTATGTTGGCCTTCAATACTATGCATAAATGAATGTTTCTAAAGTGGAATTGTCATTCTAACATAGTTTGATAAATGACCACAGCTGAATCTTAAATAGTGACATTCGCTGCATTAGACTGTCAAAATTAACGCTTTCAGAGCGATAAAAGCACATAATAAGACAATATGAACACATGTGGCTGTTATCACAGTAAATGCATACGGAATCAAAATAAACTATGTTGGCCTTCAATACTATGCATAATTGAATGTTTCTAAAGTGGAATTGTCATTCTAACATAGTTTGATAAATCACTACAGCTGAATCTTAAATAGTGACATTCGCTGCTTAAACCGTCAAAATTGACGCTTTCAGAGCCAGAAAAAAACATAATGAGACAATATGAACACATGTGGCTGTTTTCACAGTAACTGCATACGGAATCAAAATAAACTATGTTGGCCTTCAATACTATGCATAAATGAATGTTTCTAAAGTGGAATTGTTATTCTAACATAGTTTGATAAATCACCACAGCTGAATCTTAAATAGTGACATTCGCTGCATTAGACCGTCAAAATTAACGCTTTGAGAGCGAGAGAAGTACATAAAGAGCAATATGAACAATTTTTGTTTTTTTCACAGTAAATACACACGGAATCAAAATAAACTATGTTGGCCTTCAATACTATGCATAAATGAATGTTTCTAAAGTGGAATTGTCATTCTAACATAGTTTGATAAATCACCACAGCTGAATCTTAAATAGTGACATTCGCTGCATTAGACCGTCAAAATTAACGCTTTGAGAGCGAGAGAAGTACATAAAGAGCAATATGAACAATTTTTGTTTTTTTCACAGTAAATACACACGGAATCAAAATAAACTATGTTGGCCTTCAATACTATGCATAAATGAATGTTTCTAAAGTGGAATTGTCATTCTAACATAGTTTGATAAATCACCACAGCTGAATCTTAAATAGTGACATTCGCTGCATTAGACCGTCAAAATTAACGCTTTGAGAGCGAGAGAAGTACATAAAGAGCAATATGAACAATTTTTGTTTTTTTCACAGTAAATACACACGGAATCAAAATAAACTATGTTGGCCTTCAATACTATGCATAAATGAATGTTTCTAAAGTGGAATTGTCATTCTAACATAGTTTGATAAATCACCACAGCTGAATCTTAAATAGTGACATTCGCTGCATTAGACCGTCAAAATTAACGCTTTGAGAGCGAGAGAAGTACATAAAGAGCAATATGAACAATTTTTGTTTTTTTCACAGTAAATACACACGGAATCAAAATAAACTATCTTGTCCTTCAATACTATGCATAAATGAATGTTTCTAAAGTGGAATTTTCATTCTAACATAGTTTGATAAATCACCACAGCTGAATCTTAAACAATGACATTCGCTGCATTAGACTGTCAAAATTAACGCTTTCCGAGCGAGAGAAGTACATAAAGAGCAATATGAACACAAGTTACTGTTATCACAGTAAATGCATACGGAATCAAAATAAACTATGTTGGCCTTCAATACTATGCATAAATGAATGTTTCTAAAGTGGAATTGTCATTCTAACATAGTTTGATAAATCACCACAGCTGAATCTTAAATAGTGACATTCGCTGCATTAGACCGTCAAAATTAACGCTTTCAGAGCGAGAGAAGTACATAAAGAGCAATATGAACAATTTTTGTTTTTTTCACAGTAAATACACACGGAATCAAAATAAACTATGTTGGCCTTCAATACTATGCATAAATGAATGTTTCTAAAGTGGAATTGTCATTCTAACATAGTTTGATAGATCACCACAGCTGAATCTTAAATAGTGACATTCGCTGCATTAGACCGTCAAAATTAACGCTTTCCGAGCGAGAGAAGTACATAAAGAGCAATATGAACACAAGTTACTGTTATCACAGTAAATGCATACGGAATCAAAATAAACTATGTTGGCCTTCAATACTATGCATAAATGAATGTTTCTAAAGTGGAATTGTCATTCTAACATAGTTTGATAAATCACCACAGCTGAATCTTAAATAGTGACATTCGCTGCATTAGACCGTCAAAATTAACGCTTTGAGAGCGAGAGAAGTACATAAAGAGCAATATGAACAATTTTTGTTTTTTTCAAAGTAAATACACACGGAATCAAAATAAACTATCTTGTCCTTCAATACTATGCATAAATGAATGTTTCTAAAGTGGAATTTTCATTCTAACATAGTTTGATAAATCACCACAGCTGAATCTTAAATAGTGACATTCGCTGCATTAGACCGTTAAAATTAACGCTTTCAGAGCCAGAAAAACACATAATGAGACAACATGAACAAATGTGGCTGTTATCACAGTAAATGCATACGGAATCAAAATAAACTGTCTTGTCCTTCAATACTATGCATAAATTAATGTTTCTAAAGTGGAATTGTCATTCTAACATAGTTTGATAAATCACCACAGCTGAATCTTAAATAATGACATTCGCTGCATTAGACTGTCAAAATTTACGCTTCAGAGCGAGAGAAGTACATAAAGAGCAATATGAACACAAGTTACTGTTATCACAGTAAATGCATACGGAATCAAAATAAACTATGTTGGCCTTCAATACTATGCATAAATGAATGTTTCTAAAGTGGAATTGTCATTCTAACATAGTTTGATAAATCACCACAGCTGAATCTTAAATAGTGACATTCGCTGCATTAGACCGTCAAAATTAACGCTTTGAGAGCGAGAGAAGTACATAAAGAGCAATATGAACAATTTTTGTTTTTTTCAAAGTAAATACACACGGAATCAAAATAAACTATCTTGTCCTTCAATACTATGCATAAATGAATGTTTCTAAAGTGGAATTTTCATTCTAACATAGTTTGATAAATCACCACAGCTGAATCTTAAATAGTGACATTCGCTGCATTAGACCGTTAAAATTAACGCTTTCAGAGCCAGAAAAACACATAATGAGACAACATGAACAAATGTGGCTGTTATCACAGTAAATGCATACGGAATCAAAATAAACTGTCTTGTCCTTCAATACTATGCATAAATTAATGTTTCTAAAGTGGAATTGTCATTCTAACATAGTTTGATAAATCACCACAGCTGAATCTTAAATAATGACATTCGCTGCATTAGACTGTCAAAATTTACGCTTCAGAGCGAGAGAAGTACATAAAGAGCAATATGAACACAAGTTACTGTTATCACAGTAAATGCATACGGAATCAAAATAAACTGTCTTGTCCTTCAATACTATGCATAAATTAATGTTTCTAAAGTGGAATTGTCATTCTAACATAGTTTGATAAATCACCACAGCTGAATCTTAAATAGTGACATTCGCTGCATTAGACCGTCAAAATTAACGCTTTGAGAGCGAGAGAAGTACATAAAGAGCAATATGAACAATTTTTGTTTTTTTCAAAGTAAATACACACGGAATCAAAATAAACTATCTTGTCCTTCAATACTATGCATAAATGAATGTTTCTAAAGTGGAATTTTCATTCTGACATAGTTTGATAAATCACCACAGCTGAATCTTAAACAGTGACATTCGCTGCATTAGACTGTCAAAATTAACGCTTTCCGAGCGAGAGAAGTACATAAAGAGCAATATGAACACAAGTTACTGTTATCACAGTAAATGCATACGGAATCAAAATAAACTATGTTGGCCTTCAATACTATGCATAAATGAATGTTTCTAAAGTGGAATTGTCATTCTAACATAGTTTGATAAATCACCACAGCTGAATCTTAAATAATGACATTCGCTGCATTAGACTGTCAAAATTTACGCTTCAGAGCGAGAGAAGTACATAAAGAGCAATATGAACACAAGTTACTGTTATCACAGTAAATGCATACGGAATCAAAATAAACTATGTTGGCCTTCAATACTATGCATAAATGAATGTTTCTAAAGTGGAATTGTCATTCTAACATAGTTTGATAAATCACCACAGCTGAATCTTAAATAGTGACATTCGCTGCATTAGACCGTCAAAATTAACGCTTTGAGAGCGAGAGAAGTACATAAAGAGCAATATGAACAATTTTTGTTTTTTTCAAAGTAAATACACACGGAATCAAAATAAACTATCTTGTCCTTCAATACTATGCATAAATGAATGTTTCTAAAGTGGAATTTTCATTCTAACATAGTTTGATAAATCACCACAGCTGAATCTTAAATAGTGACATTCGCTGCATTAGACCGTTAAAATTAACGCTTTCAGAGCCAGAAAAACACATAATGAGACAACATGAACAAATGTGGCTGTTATCACAGTAAATGCATACGGAATCAAAATAAACTGTCTTGTCCTTCAATACTATGCATAAATTAATGTTTCTAAAGTGGAATTGTCATTCTAACATAGTTTGATAAATCACCACAGCTGAATCTTAAATAATGACATTCGCTGCATTAGACTGTCAAAATTTACGCTTCAGAGCGAGAGAAGTACATAAAGAGCAATATGAACACAAGTTACTGTTATCACAGTAAATGCATACGGAATCAAAATAAACTATGTTGGCCTTCAATACTATGCATAAATGAATGTTTCTAAAGTGGAATTGTCATTCTAACATAGTTTGATAAATCACCACAGCTGAATCTTAAATAGTGACATTCGCTGCATTAGACCGTCAAAATTAACGCTTTGAGAGCGAGAGAAGTACATAAAGAGCAATATGAACAATTTTTGTTTTTTTCAAAGTAAATACACACGGAATCAAAATAAACTATCTTGTCCTTCAATACTATGCATAAATGAATGTTTCTAAAGTGGAATTTTCATTCTAACATAGTTTGATAAATCACCACAGCTGAATCTTAAATAGTGACATTCGCTGCATTAGACCGTTAAAATTAACGCTTTCAGAGCCAGAAAAACACATAATGAGACAACATGAACAAATGTGGCTGTTATCACAGTAAATGCATACGGAATCAAAATAAACTGTCTTGTCCTTCAATACTATGCATAAATTAATGTTTCTAAAGTGGAATTGTCATTCTAACATAGTTTGATAAATCACCACAGCTGAATCTTAAATAATGACATTCGCTGCATTAGACTGTCAAAATTTACGCTTCAGAGCGAGAGAAGTACATAAAGAGCAATATGAACACAAGTTACTGTTATCACAGTAAATGCATACGGAATCAAAATAAACTGTCTTGTCCTTCAATACTATGCATAAATTAATGTTTCTAAAGTGGAATTGTCATTCTAACATAGTTTGATAAATCACCACAGCTGAATCTTAAATAGTGACATTCGCTGCATTAGACCGTCAAAATTAACGCTTTGAGAGCGAGAGAAGTACATAAAGAGCAATATGAACAATTTTTGTTTTTTTCAAAGTAAATACACACGGAATCAAAATAAACTATCTTGTCCTTCAATACTATGCATAAATGAATGTTTCTAAAGTGGAATTTTCATTCTAACATAGTTTGATAAATCACCACAGCTGAATCTTAAACAGTGACATTCGCTGCATTAGACTGTCAAAATTAACGCTTTCCGAGCGAGAGAAGTACATAAAGAGCAATATGAACACAAGTTACTGTTATCACAGTAAATGCATACGGAATCAAAATAAACTATGTTGGCCTTCAATACTATGCATAAATGAATGTTTCTAAAGTGGAATTGTCATTCTAACATAGTTTGATAAATCACCACAGCTGAATCTTAAATAATGACATTCGCTGCATTAGACTGTCAAAATTTACGCTTCAGAGCGAGAGAAGTACATAAAGAGCAATATGAACACAAGTTACTGTTATCACAGTAAATGCATACGGAATCAAAATAAACTATGTTGGCCTTCAATACTATGCATAAATGAATGTTTCTAAAGTGGAATTGTCATTCTAACATAGTTTGATAAATCACCACAGCTGAATCTTAAATAGTGACATTCGCTGCATTAGACCGTCAAAATTAACGCTTTGAGAGCGAGAGAAGTACATAAAGAGCAATATGAACAATTTTTGTTTTTTTCACAGTAAATACACACGGAATCAAAATAAACTATGTTGGCCTTCAATACTATGCATAAATGAATGTTTCTAAAGTGGAATTGTCATTCTAACATAGTTTGATAAATCACCACAGCTGAATCTTAAATAGTGACATTCGCTGCATTAGACCGTCAAAATTAACGCTTTCAAAGCGAGAGAAGTACATAAAGAGCAATATGAACACAAGTTACTGTTATCACAGTAAATGCATACGGAATCAAAATAAACTATGTTGGCCTTCAATACTATGCATAAATGAATGTTTCTAAAGTGGAATTGTCATTCTAACATAGTTTGATAAATCACCACAGCTGAATCTTAAATAGTCACATTCGCTGCATTAGACCGTCAAAATTAACGCTTTGAGAGCGAGAGAAGTACATAAAGATCAATACGAACACAAGTTACTGTTATCACAGTAAATGCATACGGAATCAAAATAAACTATGTTGGCCTTCAATACTATGCATAAATGAATGTTTCTAAAGTGGAATTGTCATTCTAACATAGTTTGATAAATCACCACAGCTGAATCTTAAATAGTGACATTCGCTGCATTAGACCGTCAAAATTAACGCTTTGAGAGCGAGAGAAGTACATAAAGAGCAATATGAACAATTTTTGTTTTTTTCAAAGTAAATACACACGGAATCAAAATAAACTATCTTGTCCTTCAATACTATGCATAAATGAATGTTTCTAAAGTGGAATTTTCATTCTAACATAGTTTGATAAATCACCACAGCTGAATCTTAAATAGTGACATTCGCTGCATTAGACCGTTAAAATTAACGCTTTCAGAGCCAGAAAAACACATAATGAGACAACATGAACAATTGTGGCTGTTATCACAGTAAATGCATACGGAATCAAAATAAACTGTCTTGTCCTTCAATACTATGCATAAATTAATGTTTCTAAAGTGGAATTGTCATTCTAACATAGTTTGATAAATCACCACAGCTGAATCTTAAATAATGACATTCGCTGCATTAGACTGTCAAAATTTACGCTTCAGAGCGAGAGAAGTACATAAAGAGCAATATGAACACAAGTTACTGTTATCACAGTAAATGCATACGGAATCAAAATAAACTGTCTTGTCCTTCAATACTATGCATAAATTAATGTTTCTAAAGTGGAATTGTCATTCTAACATAGTTTGATAAATCACCACAGCTGAATCTTAAATAATGACATTCGCTGCATTAGACTGTCAAAATTTACGCTTCAGAGCGAGAGAAGTACATAAAGAGCAATATGAACACAAGTTACTGTTATCACAGTAAATGCATACGGAATCAAAATAAACTATGTTGGCCTTCAATACTATGCATAAATGAATGTTTCTAAAGTGGAATTGTCATTCTAACATAGTTTGATAAATCACCACAGCTGAATCTTAAATAGTGACATTCGCTGCATTAGACCGTCAAAATTAACGCTTTGAGAGCGAGAGAAGTACATAAAGAGCAATATGAACAATTTTTGTTTTTTTCAAAGTAAATACACACGGAATCAAAATAAACTATCTTGTCCTTCAATACTATGCATAAATGAATGTTTCTAAAGTGGAATTTTCATTCTAACATAGTTTGATAAATCACCACAGCTGAATCTTAAACAGTGACATTCGCTGCATTAGACTGTCAAAATTAACGCTTTCCGAGCGAGAGAAGTACATAAAGAGCAATATGAACACAAGTTACTGTTATCACAGTAAATGCATACGGAATCAAAATAAACTATGTTGGCCTTCAATACTATGCATAAATGAATGTTTCTAAAGTGGAATTGTCATTCTAACATAGTTTGATAAATCACCACAGCTGAATCTTAAATAGTGACATTCGCTGCATTAGACCGTCAAAATTTACGCTTCAGAGCGAGAGAAGTACATAAAGAGCAATATGAACACA
Source organism: Chaetodon trifascialis (assembly GCF_039877785.1). NCBI lineage: Eukaryota > Metazoa > Chordata > Actinopteri > Chaetodontiformes > Chaetodontidae > Chaetodon > Chaetodon trifascialis. The sequence continues at coordinate 222,197 of NC_092077.1, read as the reverse complement.
AGTTACTGTTATCACAGTAAATGCATACGGAATCAAAATAAACTATGTTGGCCTTCAATACTATGCATAAATGAATGTTTCTAAAGTGGAATTGTCATTCTAACATAGTTTGATAAATCACCACAGCTGAATCTTAAATAGTGACATTCGCTGCATTAGACCGTCAAAATTAACGCTTTGAGAGCGAGAGAAGTACATAAAGAGCAATATGAACAATTTTTGTTTTTTTCAAAGTAAATACACACGGAATCAAAATAAACTATCTTGTCCTTCAATACTATGCATAAATGAATGTTTCTAAAGTGGAATTGTCATTCTAACATAGTTTGATAAATCACCACAGCTGAATCTTAAATAGTGACATTCGTTGCATTAGACTGTCAAAATTAACGCTTTCAGAGCGAGAGAAGTACATAAAGAGCAATATGAACAATTTTTGTTTTTTTCACAGTAAATACACACGGAATCAAAATAAACTATGTTGGCCTTCAATACTATGCATAAATGAATGTTTCTAAAGTGGAATTGTCATTGTAACATAGTTTGATAAATCACCACAGCTGAATCTTAAATAGTGACATTCGCTGCATTAGACCGTCAAAATTAACGCTTTCAAAGCGAGAGAAGTACATAAAGAGCAATATGAACACAAGTTACTGTTATCACAGTAAATGCATACGGAATCAAAATAAACTATGTTGGCCTTCAATACTATGCATAAATGAATGTTTCTAAAGTGGAATTGTCATTCTAACATAGTTTGATAAATCACCACAGCTGAATCTTAAATAGTCACATTCGCTGCATTAGACCGTCAAAATTAACGCTTTGAGAGCGAGAGAAGTACATAAAGATCAATACGAACACAAGTTACTGTTATCACAGTAAATGCATACGGAATCAAAATAAACTATGTTGGCCTTCAATACTATGCATAAATGAATGTTTCTAAAGTGGAATTGTCATTCTAACATAGTTTGATAAATCACCACAGCTGAATCTTAAATAGTGACATTCGCTGCATTAGACCGTCAAAATTAACGCTTTGAGAGCGAGAGAAGTACATAAAGAGCAATATGAACAATTTTTGTTTTTTTCAAAGTAAATACACACGGAATCAAAATAAACTATCTTGTCCTTCAATACTATGCATAAATGAATGTTTCTAAAGTGGAATTGTCATTCTAACATAGTTTGATAAATCACCACAGCTGAATCTTAAATAGTGACATTCGTTGCATTAGACTGTCAAAATTAACGCTTTCAGAGCGAGAGAAGTACATAAAGAGCAATATGAACAATTTTTGTTTTTTTCACAGTAAATACACACGGAATCAAAATAAACTATGTTGGCCTTCAATACTATGCATAAATGAATGTTTCTAAAGTGGAATTGTCATTCTAACATAGTTTGATAAATCACCACAGCTGAATCTTAAATAGTGACATTCGCTGCATTAGACCGTCAAAATTAACGCTTTCAAAGCGAGAGAAGTACATAAAGAGCAATATGAACACAAGTTACTGTTATCACAGTAAATGCATACGGAATCAAAATAAACTATGTTGGCCTTCAATACTATGCATAAATGAATGTTTCTAAAGTGGAATTGTCATTCTAACATAGTTTGATAAATCACCACAGCTGAATCTTAAATAGTCACATTCGCTGCATTAGACCGTCAAAATTAACGCTTTGAGAGCGAGAGAAGTACATAAAGATCAATACGAACACAAGTTACTGTTATCACAGTAAATGCATACGGAATCAAAATAAACTATGTTGGCCTTCAATACTATGCATAAATGAATGTTTCTAAAGTGGAATTGTCATTCTAACATAGTTTGATAAATCACCACAGCTGAATCTTAAATAGTGACATTCGCTGCATTAGACCGTCAAAATTAACGCTTTGAGAGCGAGAGAAGTACATAAAGAGCAATATGAACAATTTTTGTTTTTTTCAAAGTAAATACACACGGAATCAAAATAAACTATCTTGTCCTTCAATACTATGCATAAATGAATGTTTCTAAAGTGGAATTGTCATTCTAACATAGTTTGATAAATCACCACAGCTGAATCTTAAATAGTGACATTCGTTGCATTAGACTGTCAAAATTAACGCTTTGAGAGCGAGAGAAGTACATAAAGAGCAATATGAACAATTTTTGTTTTTTTCACAGTAAATACACACGGAATCAAAATAAACTATGTTGGCCTTCAATACTATGCATAAATGAATGTTTCTAAAGTGGAATTGTCATTCTAACATAGTTTGATAAATCACCACAGCTGAATCTTAAATAGTGACATTCGCTGCATTAGACCGTCAAAATTAACGCTTTCAAAGCGAGAGAAGTACATAAAGAGCAATATGAACACAAGTTACTGTTATCACAGTAAATGCATACGGAATCAAAATAAACTATGTTGGCCTTCAATACTATGCATAAATGAATGTTTCTAAAGTGGAATTGTCATTCTAACATAGTTTGATAAATCACCACAGCTGAATCTTAAATAGTCACATTCGCTGCATTAGACCGTCAAAATTAACGCTTTGAGAGCGAGAGAAGTACATAAAGATCAATACGAACACAAGTTACTGTTATCACAGTAAATGCATACGGAATCAAAATAAACTATGTTGGCCTTCAATACTATGCATAAATGAATGTTTCTAAAGTGGAATTGTCATTCTAACATAGTTTGATAAATCACCACAGCTGAATCTTAAATAGTGACATTCGCTGCATTAGACCGTCAAAATTAACGCTTTGAGAGCGAGAGAAGTACATAAAGAGCAATATGAACAATTTTTGTTTTTTTCAAAGTAAATACACACGGAATCAAAATAAACTATCTTGTCCTTCAATACTATGCATAAATGAATGTTTCTAAAGTGGAATTTTCATTCTAACATAGTTTGATAAATCACCACAGCTGAATCTTAAATAGTGACATTCGCTGCATTAGACCGTTAAAATTAACGCTTTCAGAGCCAGAAAAACACATAATGAGACAACATGAACAAATGTGGCTGTTATCACAGTAAATGCATACGGAATCAAAATAAACTGTCTTGTCCTTCAATCCTATGCATAAATTAATGTTTCTAAAGTGGAATTGTCATTCTAACATAGTTTGATAAATCACCACAGCTGAATCTTAAATAATGACATTCGCTGCATTAGACTGTCAAAATTTACGCTTCAGAGCGAGAGAAGTACATAAAGAGCAATATGAACACAAGTTACTGTTATCACAGTAAATGCATACGGAATCAAAATAAACTATGTTGGCCTTCAATACTATGCATAAATGAATGTTTCTAAAGTGGAATTGTCATTCTAACATAGTTTGATAAATCACCACAGCTGAATCTTAAATAGTGACATTCATTGCATTAGACTGTCAAAATTAACGCTTTCAGAGCGAGAGAAGTACATAAAGAGCAATATGAACAATTTTTGTTTTTTTCACAGTAAATACACACGGAATCAAAATAAACTATGTTGGCCTTCAATACTATGCATAAATGAATGTTTCTAAAGTGGAATTGTCATTCTAACATAGTTTGATAAATCACCACAGCTGAATCTTAAATAGTGACATTCGCTGCATTAGACCGTCAAAATTAACGCTTTGAGAGCGAGAGAAGTACATAAAGAGCAATATGAACAATTTTTGTTTTTTTCACAGTAAATACACACGGAATCAAAATAAACTATGTTGGCCTTCAATACTATGCATAAATGAATGTTTCTAAAGTGGAATTGTCATTCTAACATAGTTTGATAAATCACCACAGCTGAATCTTAAATAGTGACATTCGCTGCATTAGACCGTCAAAATTAACGCTTTCAAAGCGAGAGAAGTACATAAAGAGCAATATGAACACAAGTTACTGTTATCACAGTAAATGCATACGGAATCAAAATAAACTATGTTGGCCTTCAATACTATGCATAAATGAATGTTTCTAAAGTGGAATTGTCATTCTAACATAGTTTGATAAATCACCACAGCTGAATCTTAAATAGTCACATTCGCTGCATTAGACCGTCAAAATTAACGCTTTGAGAGCGAGAGAAGTACATAAAGATCAATACGAACACAAGTTACTGTTATCACAGTAAATGCATACGGAATCAAAATAAACTATGTTGGCCTTCAATACTATGCATAAATGAATGTTTCTAAAGTGGAATTGTCATTCTAACATAGTTTGATAAATCACCACAGCTGAATCTTAAATAGTGACATTCGCTGCATTAGACCGTCAAAATTAACGCTTTGAGAGCGAGAGAAGTACATAAAGAGCAATATGAACAATTTTTGTTTTTTTCAAAGTAAATACACACGGAATCAAAATAAACTATCTTGTCCTTCAATACTATGCATAAATGAATGTTTCTAAAGTGGAATTTTCATTCTAACATAGTTTGATAAATCACCACAGCTGAATCTTAAATAGTGACATTCGCTGCATTAGACCGTTAAAATTAACGCTTTCAGAGCCAGAAAAACACATAATGAGACAACATGAACAAATGTGGCTGTTATCACAGTAAATGCATACGGAATCAAAATAAACTGTCTTGTCCTTCAATACTATGCATAAATTAATGTTTCTAAAGTGGAATTGTCATTCTAACATAGTTTGATAAATCACCACAGCTGAATCTTAAATAATGACATTCGCTGCATTAGACTGTCAAAATTTACGCTTCAGAGCGAGAGAAGTACATAAAGAGCAATATGAACACAAGTTACTGTTATCACAGTAAATGCATACGGAATCAAAATAAACTGTCTTGTCCTTCAATACTATGCATAAATTAATGTTTCTAAAGTGGAATTGTCATTCTAACATAGTTTGATAAATCACCACAGCTGAATCTTAAATAATGACATTCGCTGCATTAGACTGTCAAAATTTACGCTTCAGAGCGAGAGAAGTACATAAAGAGCAATATGAACACAAGTTACTGTTATCACAGTAAATGCATACGGAATCAAAATAAACTATGTTGGCCTTCAATACTATGCATAAATGAATGTTTCTAAAGTGGAATTGTCATTCTAACATAGTTTGATAAATCACCACAGCTGAATCTTAAATAGTGACATTCGCTGCATTAGACCGTCAAAATTAACGCTTTGAGAGCGAGAGAAGTACATAAAGAGCAATATGAACAATTTTTGTTTTTTTCAAAGTAAATACACACGGAATCAAAATAAACTATCTTGTCCTTCAATACTATGCATAAATGAATGTTTCTAAAGTGGAATTTTCATTCTAACATAGTTTGATAAATCACCACAGCTGAATCTTAAACAGTGACATTCGCTGCATTAGACTGTCAAAATTAACGCTTTCCGAGCGAGAGAAGTACATAAAGAGCAATATGAACACAAGTTACTGTTATCACAGTAAATGCATACGGAATCAAAATAAACTATGTTGGCCTTCAATACTATGCATAAATGAATGTTTCTAAAGTGGAATTGTCATTCTAACATAGTTTGATAAATCACCACAGCTGAATCTTAAATAGTGACATTCGCTGCATTAGACCGTCAAAATTAACGCTTTGAGAGCGAGAGAAGTACATAAAGAGCAATATGAACACAAGTTACTGTTATCACAGTAAATGCATACGGAATCAAAATAAACTATGTTGGCCTTCAATACTATGCATAAATGAATGTTTCTAAAGTGGAATTGTCATTCTAACATAGTTTGATAAATCACCACAGCTGAATCTTAAATAGTGACATTCGCTGCATTAGACCGTCAAAATTAACGCTTTGAGAGCGAGAGAAGTACATAAAGAGCAATATGAACACAAGTTACTGTTATCACAGTAAATGCATACGGAATCAAAATAAACTATGTTGGCCTTCAATACTATGCATAAATGAATGTTTCTAAAGTGGAATTGTCATTCTAACATAGTTTGATAAATGACCACAGCTGAATCTTAAATAGTGACATTCGCTGCATTAGACTGTCAAAATTAACGCTTTCAGAGCGATAAAAGCACATAATAAGACAATATGAACACATGTGGCTGTTATCACAGTAAATGCATACGGAATCAAAATAAACTATGTTGGCCTTCAATACTATGCATAATTGAATGTTTCTAAAGTGGAATTTTCATTCTAACATAGTTTGATAAATCACTACAGCTGAATCTTAAATAGTGACATTCGCTGCTTAAACCGTCAAAATTGACGCTTTCAGAGCCAGAAAAAAACATAATGAGACAATATGAACACATGTGGCTGTTTTCACAGTAACTGCATACGGAATCAAAATAAACTATGTTGGCCTTCAATACTATGCATAAATGAATGTTTCTAAAGTGGAATTGTCATTCTAACATAGTTTGATAAATCACCACAGCTGAATCTTAAATAGTGACATTCGCTGCATTAGACCGTCAAAATTAACGCTTTGAGAGGGAGAGAAGTACATAAAGAGCAATATGAACACAAGTTACTGTTATCACAGTAAAATACACACGGAATCAAAATAAACTATGTTGGCCTTCAATACTATGCATAAATGAATGTTTCTAAAGTGGAATTGTTATTCTAACATAGTTTGGTAAATCACCACAGCTGAATCTTAAACAGTGACATTCGCTGCATTAGACTGTCAAAATTAACGCTTTCCGAGCGAGAGAAGTACATAAAGAGCAATATGAACACAAGTTACTGTTATCACAGTAAATGCATACGGAATCAAAATAAACTATGTTGGCCTTCAATACTATGCATAAATGAATGTTTCTAAAGTGGAATTGACATTCTAACATAGTTTGATAAATCACCACAGCTGAATCTTAAATAGTGACATTCGCTGCATTAGACTGTCAAAATTAACGCTTTGAGAGCGAGAGAAGTACATAAAGAGCAATATGAACAATTTTTGTTTTTTTCACAGTAAATACACACGGAATCAAAATAAACTATGTTGGCCTTCAATACTATGCATAAATGAATGTTTCTAAAGTGGAATTGTCATTCTAACATAGTTTGATAAATCACCACAGCTGAATCTTAAATAGTGACATTCGCTGCATTAGACCGTTGAAATTGACGCTTTCAGAGCCAGAAAAACACAGAATGAGACAACATGAACACATGTGGCTGTTATCACAGTAAATTCATACGGAATCAAAATAAACTATGTTGGCCTTCAATACTATGCATAAATGAATGTTTCTAAAGTGGAATTGTCATTCTAACATAGTTTGATAAATCACCACAGCTGAATCTTAAACAGTGACATTCGCTGCATTAGAACGTTGAAATTAACGCTTTCAGAGCGAGAGAAGTACATAAAGAGCAATATGAACAATTTTTGTTTTTTTCACAGTAAATACACACGGAATCAAAATAAACTATGTTGGCCTTCAATACTATGCATAAATGAATGTTTCTAAAGTGGAATTGTCATTCTAACATAGTTTGATAAATCACCACAGCTGAATCTTAAATAATGACATTCGCTGCATTAGACTGTCAAAATTTACGCTTCAGAGCGAGAGAAGTACATAAAGAGCAATATGAACACAAGTTACTGTTATCACAGTAAATGCATACGGAATCAAAATAAACTGTCTTGTCCTTCAATACTATGCATAAATTAATGTTTCTAAAGTGGAATTGTCATTCTAACATAGTTTGATAAATCACCACAGCTGAATCTTAAATAATGACATTCGCTGCATTAGACTGTCAAAATTTACGCTTCAGAGCGAGAGAAGTACATAAAGAGCAATATGAACACAAGTTACTGTTATCACAGTAAATGCATACGGAATCAAAATAAACTATGTTGGCCTTCAATACTATGCATAAATGAATGTTTCTAAAGTGGAATTGTCATTCTAACATAGTTTGATAAATCACCACAGCTGAATCTTAAATAGTGACATTCGCTGCATTAGACCGTCAAAATTAACGCTTTGAGAGCGAGAGAAGTACATAAAGAGCAATATGAACAATTTTTGTTTTTTTCAAAGTAAATACACACGGAATCAAAATAAACTATCTTGTCCTTCAATACTATGCATAAATGAATGTTTCTAAAGTGGAATTTTCATTCTAACATAGTTTGATAAATCACCACAGCTGAATCTTAAACAGTGACATTCGCTGCATTAGACTGTCAAAATTAACGCTTTCCGAGCGAGAGAAGTACATAAAGAGCAATATGAACACAAGTTACTGTTATCACAGTAAATGCATACGGAATCAAAATAAACTATGTTGGCCTTCAATACTATGCATAAATGAATGTTTCTAAAGTGGAATTGTCATTCTAACATAGTTTGATAAATCACCACAGCTGAATCTTAAATAGTGACATTCGCTGCATTAGACCGTCAAAATTTACGCTTCAGAGCGAGAGAAGTACATAAAGAGCAATATGAACACAAGTTACTGTTATCACAGTAAATGCATACGGAATCAAAATAAACTATGTTGGCCTTCAATACTATGCATAAATGAATGTTTCTAAAGTGGAATTGTCATTCTAACATAGTTTGATAAATCACCACAGCTGAATCTTAAATAGTGACATTCGCTGCATTAGACCGTCAAAATTAACGCTTTGAGAGCGAGAGAAGTACATAAAGAGCAATATGAACAATTTTTGTTTTTTTCAAAGTAAATACACACGGAATCAAAATAAACTATCTTGTCCTTCAATACTATGCATAAATGAATGTTTCTAAAGTGGAATTGTCATTCTAACATAGTTTGATAAATCACCACAGCTGAATCTTAAATAGTGACATTCGTTGCATTAGACTGTCAAAATTAACGCTTTCAGAGCGAGAGAAGTACATAAAGAGCAATATGAACAATTTTTGTTTTTTTCACAGTAAATACACACGGAATCAAAATAAACTATGTTGGCCTTCAATACTATGCATAAATGAATGTTTCTAAAGTGGAATTGTCATTCTAACATAGTTTGATAAATCACCACAGCTGAATCTTAAATAGTGACATTCGCTGCATTAGACCGTCAAAATTAACGCTTTGAGAGCGAGAGAAGTACATAAAGAGCAATATGAACAATTTTTGTTTTTTTCACAGTAAATACATACGGAATCAAAATAAACTATGTTGGCCTTCAATACTATGCATAAATGAATGTTTCTAAAGTGGAATTGTCATTCTAACATAGTTTGATAAATCACCACAGCTGAATCTTAAATAGTGACATTCGCTGCATTAGACCGTCAAAATTAACGCTTTCAAAGCGAGAGAAGTACATAAAGAGCAATATGAACACAAGTTACTGTTATCACAGTAAATGCATACGGAATCAAAATAAACTATGTTGGCCTTCAATACTATGCATAAATGAATGTTTCTAAAGTGGAATTGTCATTCTAACATAGTTTGATAAATCACCACAGCTGAATCTTAAATAGTCACATTCGCTGCATTAGACCGTCAAAATTAACGCTTTGAGAGCGAGAGAAGTACATAAAGATCAATACGAACACAAGTTACTGTTATCACAGTAAATGCATACGGAATCAAAATAAACTATGTTGGCCTTCAATACTATGCATAAATGAATGTTTCTAAAGTGGAATTGTCATTCTAACATAGTTTGATAAATCACCACAGCTGAATCTTAAATAGTGACATTCGCTGCATTAGACCGTCAAAATTAACGCTTTGAGAGCGAGAGAAGTACATAAAGAGCAATATGAACAATTTTTGTTTTTTTCAAAGTAAATACACACGGAATCAAAATAAACTCTCTTGTCCTTCAATACTATGCATAAATGAATGTTTCTAAAGTGGAATTTTCATTCTAACATAGTTTGATAAATCACCACAGCTGAATCTTAAATAGTGACATTCGCTGCATTAGACCGTTAAAATTAACGCTTTCAGAGCCAGAAAAACACATAATGAGACAACATGAACAAATGTGGCTGTTATCACAGTAAATGCATACGGAATCAAAATAAACTGTCTTGTCCTTCAATACTATGCATAAATTAATGTTTCTAAAGTGGAATTGTCATTCTAACATAGTTTGATAAATCACCACAGCTGAATCTTAAATAATGACATTCGCTGCATTAGACTGTCAAAATTTACGCTTCAGAGCGAGAGAAGTACATAAAGAGCAATATGAACACAAGTTACTGTTATCACAGTAAATGCATACGGAATCAAAATAAACTATGTTGGCCTTCAATACTATGCATAAATGAATGTTTCTAAAGTGGAATTGTCATTCTAACATAGTTTGATAAATCACCACAGCTGAATCTTAAATAGTGACATTCATTGCATTAGACTGTCAAAATTAACGCTTTCAGAGCGAGAGAAGTACATAAAGAGCAATATGAACAATTTTTGTTTTTTTCACAGTAAATACACACGGAATCAAAATAAACTATGTTGGCCTTCAATACTATGCATAAATGAATGTTTCTAAAGTGGAATTGTCATTCTAACATAGTTTGATAAATCACCACAGCTGAATCTTAAATAGTGACATTCGCTGCATTAGACCGTCAAAATTAACGCTTTGAGAGCGAGAGAAGTACATAAAGAGCAATATGAACAATTTTTGTTTTTTTCACAGTAAATACACACGGAATCAAAATAAACTATGTTGGCCTTCAATACTATGCATAAATGAATGTTTCTAAAGTGGAATTGTCATTCTAACATAGTTTGATAAATCACCACAGCTGAATCTTAAATAGTGACATTCGCTGCATTAGACCGTCAAAATTAACGCTTTCAAAGCGAGAGAAGTACATAAAGAGCAATATGAACACAAGTTACTGTTATCACAGTAAATGCATACGGAATCAAAATAAACTATGTTGGCCTTCAATACTATGCATAAATGAATGTTTCTAAAGTGGAATTGTCATTCTAACATAGTTTGATAAATCACCACAGCTGAATCTTAAATAGTCACATTCGCTGCATTAGACCGTCAAAATTAACGCTTTGAGAGCGAGAGAAGTACATAAAGATCAATACGAACACAAGTTACTGTTATCACAGTAAATGCATACGGAATCAAAATAAACTATGTTGGCCTTCAATACTATGCATAAATGAATGTTTCTAAAGTGGAATTGTCATTCTAACATAGTTTGATAAATCACCACAGCTGAATCTTAAATAGTGACATTCGCTGCATTAGACCGTCAAAATTAACGCTTTGAGAGCGAGAGAAGTACATAAAGAGCAATATGAACAATTTTTGTTTTTTTCAAAGTAAATACACACGGAATCAAAATAAACTATCTTGTCCTTCAATACTATGCATAAATGAATGTTTCTAAAGTGGAATTTTCATTCTAACATAGTTTGATAAATCACCACAGCTGAATCTTAAATAGTGACATTCGCTGCATTAGACCGTTAAAATTAACGCTTTCAGAGCCAGAAAAACACATAATGAGACAACATGAACAAATGTGGCTGTTATCACAGTAAATGCATACGGAATCAAAATAAACTGTCTTGTCCTTCAATACTATGCATAAATTAATGTTTCTAAAGTGGAATTGTCATTCTAACATAGTTTGATAAATCACCACAGCTGAATCTTAAATAATGACATTCGCTGCATTAGACTGTCAAAATTTACGCTTCAGAGCGAGAGAAGTACATAAAGAGCAATATGAACACAAGTTACTGTTATCACAGTAAATGCATACGGAATCAAAATAAACTGTCTTGTCCTTCAATACTATGCATAAATTAATGTTTCTAAAGTGGAATTGTCATTCTAACATAGTTTGATAAATCACCACAGCTGAATCTTAAATAATGACATTCGCTGCATTAGACTGTCAAAATTTACGCTTCAGAGCGAGAGAAGTACATAAAGAGCAATATGAACACAAGTTACTGTTATCACAGTAAATGCATACGGAATCAAAATAAACTATGTTGGCCTTCAATACTATGCATAAATGAATGTTTCTAAAGTGGAATTGTCATTCTAACATAGTTTGATAAATCACCACAGCTGAATCTTAAATAGTGACATTCATTGCATTAGACTGTCAAAATTAACGCTTTCAGAGCGATAAAAGTACATAAAGAGCAAGATGAACAATTTTTGTTTTTTTCACAGTAAATACACACGGAATCAAAATAAACTATGTTGGCCTTCAATACTATGCATAAATGAATGTTTCTAAAGTGGAATTGTCATTCTAACATAGTTTGATAAATCACCACAGCTGAATCTTAAACAGTGACATTCGCTGCATTAGACCGTCAAAATTAACGCTTTGAGAGCGAGAGAAGTACATAAAGAGCAATATGAACAATTTTTGTTTTTTTCAAAGTAAATACACACGGAATCAAAATAAACTATCTTGTCCTTCAATACTATGCATAAATGAATGTTTCTAAAGTGGAATTTTCATTCTAACATAGTTTGATAAATCACCACAGCTGAATCTTAAATAGTGACATTCGCTGCATTAGACCGTTAAAATTAACGCTTTCAGAGCCAGAAAAACACATAATGAGACAACATGAACAAATGTGGCTGTTATCACAGTAAATGCATACGGAATCAAAATAAACTGTCTTGTCCTTCAATACTATGCATAAATGAATGTTTCTAAAGTGGAATTGTCATTCTAACATAGTTTGATAAATCACCACAGCTGAATCTTAAATAATGACATTCGCTGCATTAGACTGTCAAAATTTACGCTTCAGAGCGAGAGAAGTACATAAAGAGCAATATGAACACAAGTTACTGTTATCACAGTAAATGCATACGGAATCAAAATAAACTATGTTGGCCTTCAATACTATGCATAAATGAATGTTTCTAAAGTGGAATTGTCATTCTAACATAGTTTGATAAATCACCACAGCTGAATCTTAAATAGTGACATTCATTGCATTAGACTGTCAAAATTAACGCTTTCAGAGCGATAAAAGTACATAAAGAGCAAGATGAACAATTTTTGTTTTTTTCACAGTAAATACACACGGAATCAAAATAAACTATGTTGGCCTTCAATACTATGCATAAATGAATGTTTCTAAAGTGGAATTGTCATTCTAACATAGTTTGATAAATCACCACAGCTGAATCTTAAACAGTGACATTCGCTGCATTAGACCGTCAAAATTAACGCTTTGAGAGCGAGAGAAGTACATAAAGAGCAATATGAACAATTTTTGTTTTTTTCAAAGTAAATACACACGGAATCAAAATAAACTATCTTGTCCTTCAATACTATGCATAAATGAATGTTTCTAAAGTGGAATTTTCATTCTAACATAGTTTGATAAATCACCACAGCTGAATCTTAAATAGTGACATTCGCTGCATTAGACCGTTAAAATTAACGCTTTCAGAGCCAGAAAAACACATAATGAGACAACATGAACAAATGTGGCTGTTATCACAGTAAATGCATACGGAATCAAAATAAACTGTCTTGTCCTTCAATACTATGCATAAATTAATGTTTCTAAAGTGGAATTGTCATTCTAACATAGTTTGATAAATCACCACAGCTGAATCTTAAATAATGACATTCGCTGCATTAGACTGTCAAAATTTACGCTTCAGAGCGAGAGAAGTACATAAAGAGCAATATGAACACAAGTTACTGTTATCACAGTAAATGCATACGGAATCAAAATAAACTGTCTTGTCCTTCAATACTATGCATAAATTAATGTTTCTAAAGTGGAATTGTCATTCTAACATAGTTTGATAAATCACCACAGCTGAATCTTAAATAATGACATTCGCTGCATTAGACTGTCAAAATTTACGCTTCAGAGCGAGAGAAGTACATAAAGAGCAATATGAACACAAGTTACTGTTATCACAGTAAATGCATACGGAATCAAAATAAACTATGTTGGCCTTCAATACTATGCATAAATGAATGTTTCTAAAGTGGAATTGTCATTCTAACATAGTTTGATAAATCACCACAGCTGAATCTTAAATAGTGACATTCATTGCATTAGACTGTCAAAATTAACGCTTTCAGAGCGATAAAAGTACATAAAGAGCAAGATGAACAATTTTTGTTTTTTTCACAGTAAATACACACGGAATCAAAATAAACTATGTTGGCCTTCAATACTATGCATAAATGAATGTTTCTAAAGTGGAATTGTCATTCTAACATAGTTTGATAAATCACCACAGCTGAATCTTAAACAGTGACATTCGCTGCATTAGACTGTCAAAATTAACGCTTTGAGAGCGAGAGAAGTACATAAAGAGCAATATGAACACAAGTTACTGTTATCACAGTAAATGCATACGGAATCAAAATAAACTATGTTGGCCTTCAATACTATGCATAAATGAATGTTTCTAAAGTGGAATTGTCATTCTAACATAGTTTGATAAATCACTACAGCTGAATCTTAAATAGTGACATTCGCTGCTTAAACCGTCAAAATTGACGCTTTCAGAGCCAGAAAAAAACATAATGAGACAATATGAACACATGTGGCTGTTTTCACAGTAACTGCATACGGAATCAAAATAAACTATGTTGGCCTTCAATACTATGCATAAATGAATGTTTCTAAAGTGGAATTGTTATTCTAACATAGTTTGATAAATCACCACAGCTGAATCTTAAATAGTGACATTCGCTGCATTAGACCGTCAAAATTAACGCTTTGAGAGCGAGAGAAGTACATAAAGAGCAATATGAACACAAGTTACTGTTATCACAGTAAATGCATACGGAATCAAAATAAACTATGTTGGCCTTCAATACTATGCATAAATGAATGTTTCTAAAGTGGAATTGACATTCTAACATAGTTTGATAAATCACCACAGCTGAATCTTAAATAGTGACATTCGCTGCATTAGACTGTCAAAATTAACGCTTTGAGAGCGAGAGAAGTACATAAAGAGCAATATGAACAATTTTTGTTTTTTTCACAGTAAATACACACGGAATCAAAATAAACTATGTTGGCCTTCAATACTATGCATAAATGAATGTTTCTAAAGTGGAATTGTCATTCTAACATAGTTTGATAAATCACCACAGCTGAATCTTAAATAGTGACATTCGCTGCATTAGACCGTTGAAATTGACGCTTTCAGAGCCAGAAAAACACAGAATGAGACAACATGAACACATGTGGCTGTTATCACAGTAAATTCATACGGAATCAAAATAAACTATGTTGGCCTTCAATACTATGCATAAATGAATGTTTCTAAAGTGGAATTGTCATTCTAACATAGTTTGATAAATCACCACAGCTGAATCTTAAACAGTGACATTCGCTGCATTAGAACGTTGAAATTAACGCTTTCAGAGCGAGAGAAGTACATAAAGAGCAATATGAACAATTTTTGTTTTTTTCACAGTAAATACACACGGAATCAAAATAAACTATGTTGGCCTTCAATACTATGCATAAATGAATGTTTCTAAAGTGGAATTGTCATTCTAACATAGTTTGATAAATCACCACAGCTGAATCTTAAATAATGACATTCGCTGCATTAGACTGTCAAAATTTACGCTTCAGAGCGAGAGAAGTACATAAAGAGCAATATGAACACAAGTTACTGTTATCACAGTAAATGCATACGGAATCAAAATAAACTGTCTTGTCCTTCAATACTATGCATAAATTAATGTTTCTAAAGTGGAATTGTCATTCTAACATAGTTTGATAAATCACCACAGCTGAATCTTAAATAATGACATTCGCTGCATTAGACTGTCAAAATTTACGCTTCAGAGCGAGAGAAGTACATAAAGAGCAATATGAACACAAGTTACTGTTATCACAGTAAATGCATACGGAATCAAAATAAACTATGTTGGCCTTCAATACTATGCATAAATGAATGTTTCTAAAGTGGAATTGTCATTCTAACATAGTTTGATAAATCACCACAGCTGAATCTTAAATAGTGACATTCGCTGCATTAGACCGTCAAAATTAACGCTTTGAGAGCGAGAGAAGTACATAAAGAGCAATATGAACAATTTTTGTTTTTTTCAAAGTAAATACACACGGAATCAAAATAAACTATCTTGTCCTTCAATACTATGCATAAATGAATGTTTCTAAAGTGGAATTTTCATTCTAACATAGTTTGATAAATCACCACAGCTGAATCTTAAACAGTGACATTCGCTGCATTAGACTGTCAAAATTAACGCTTTCCGAGCGAGAGAAGTACATAAAGAGCAATATGAACACAAGTTACTGTTATCACAGTAAATGCATACGGAATCAAAATAAACTATGTTGGCCTTCAATACTATGCATAAATGAATGTTTCTAAAGTGGAATTGTCATTCTAACATAGTTTGATAAATCACCACAGCTGAATCTTAAATAGTGACATTCGCTGCATTAGACCGTCAAAATTTACGCTTCAGAGCGAGAGAAGTACATAAAGAGCAATATGAACACAAGTTACTGTTATCACAGTAAATGCATACGGAATCAAAATAAACTATGTTGGCCTTCAATACTATGCATAAATGAATGTTTCTAAAGTGGAATTGTCATTCTAACATAGTTTGATAAATCACCACAGCTGAATCTTAAATAGTGACATTCGCTGCATTAGACCGTCAAAATTAACGCTTTGAGAGCGAGAGAAGTACATAAAGAGCAATATGAACAATTTTTGTTTTTTTCAAAGTAAATACACACGGAATCAAAATAAACTATCTTGTCCTTCAATACTATGCATAAATGAATGTTTCTAAAGTGGAATTGTCATTCTAACATAGTTTGATAAATCACCACAGCTGAATCTTAAATAGTGACATTCGTTGCATTAGACTGTCAAAATTAACGCTTTCAGAGCGAGAGAAGTACATAAAGAGCAATATGAACAATTTTTGTTTTTTTCACAGTAAATACACACGGAATCAAAATAAACTATGTTGGCCTTCAATACTATGCATAAATGAATGTTTCTAAAGTGGAATTGTCATTCTAACATAGTTTGATAAATCACCACAGCTGAATCTTAAATAGTGACATTCGCTGCATTAGACCGTCAAAATTAACGCTTTGAGAGCGAGAGAAGTACATAAAGAGCAATATGAACAATTTTTGTTTTTTTCACAGTAAATACACACGGAATCAAAATAAACTATGTTGGCCTTCAATACTATGCATAAATGAATGTTTCTAAAGTGGAATTGTCATTCTAACATAGTTTGATAAATCACCACAGCTGAATCTTAAATAGTGACATTCGCTGCATTAGACCGTCAAAATTAACGCTTTCAAAGCGAGAGAAGTACATAAAGAGCAATATGAACACAAGTTACTGTTATCACAGTAAATGCATACGGAATCAAAATAAACTATGTTGGCCTTCAATACTATGCATAAATGAATGTTTCTAAAGTGGAATTGTCATTCTAACATAGTTTGATAAATCACCACAGCTGAATCTTAAATAGTCACATTCGCTGCATTAGACCGTCAAAATTAACGCTTTGAGAGCGAGAGAAGTACATAAAGATCAATACGAACACAAGTTACTGTTATCACAGTAAATGCATACGGAATCAAAATAAACTATGTTGGCCTTCAATACTATGCATAAATGAATGTTTCTAAAGTGGAATTGTCATTCTAACATAGTTTGATAAATCACCACAGCTGAATCTTAAATAGTGACATTCGCTGCATTAGACCGTCAAAATTAACGCTTTGAGAGCGAGAGAAGTACATAAAGAGCAATATGAACAATTTTTGTTTTTTTCAAAGTAAATACACACGGAATCAAAATAAACTATCTTGTCCTTCAATACTATGCATAAATGAATGTTTCTAAAGTGGAATTTTCATTCTAACATAGTTTGATAAATCACCACAGCTGAATCTTAAATAGTGACATTCGCTGCATTAGACCGTTAAAATTAACGCTTTCAGAGCCAGAAAAACACATAATGAGACAACATGAACAAATGTGGCTGTTATCACAGTAAATGCATACGGAATCAAAATAAACTGTCTTGTCCTTCAATCCTATGCATAAATTAATGTTTCTAAAGTGGAATTGTCATTCTAACATAGTTTGATAAATCACCACAGCTGAATCTTAAATAATGACATTCGCTGCATTAGACTGTCAAAATTTACGCTTCAGAGCGAGAGAAGTACATAAAGAGCAATATGAACACAAGTTACTGTTATCACAGTAAATGCATACGGAATCAAAATAAACTGTCTTGTCCTTCAATACTATGCATAAATTAATGTTTCCAAAGTGGAATTGTCATTCTAACATAGTTTGATAAATCACCACAGCTGAATCTTAAATAATGACATTCGCTGCATTAGACTGTCAAAATTTACGCTTCAGAGCGAGAGAAGTACATAAAGAGCAATATGAACACAAGTTACTGTTATCACAGTAAATGCATACGGAATCAAAATAAACTATGTTGGCCTTCAATACTATGCATAAATGAATGTTTCTAAAGTGGAATTGTCATTCTAACATAGTTTGATAAATCACCACAGCTGAATCTTAAATAGTGACATTCGCTGCATTAGACCGTCAAAATTAACGCTTTGAGAGCGAGAGAAGTACATAAAGAGCAATATGAACACAAGTTACTGTTATCACAGTAAATGCATACGGAATCAAAATAAACTATGTTGGCCTTCAATACTATGCATAAATGAATGTTTCTAAAGTGGAATTGTCATTCTAACATAGTTTGATAAATCACCACAGCTGAATCTTAAATAGTGACATTCGCTGCATTAGACTGTCAAAATTAACGCTTTCAGAGCGAGAGAAGTACATAAAGAGCAATATGAACAATTTTTGTTTTTTTCACAGTAAATGCATACGGAATCAAAATAAACTATGTTGGCCTTCAATACTATGCATAAATGAATGTTTCTAAAGTGGAATTGTCATTCTAACATAGTTTGATAAATCACCACAGCTGAATCTTAAATAGTGACATTCGCTGCATTAGACTGTCAAAATTAACGCTTTCAGAGCGAGAGAAGTACATAAAGAGCAATATGAACAATTTTTGTTTTTTTCACAGTAAATGCATACGGAATCAAAATAAACTATGTTGGCCTTCAATACTATGCATAAATGAATGTTTCTAAAGTGGAATTGTCATTCTAACATAGTTTGATAAATCACCACAGCTGAATCTTAAATAGTCACATTCGCTGCATTAGACCGTCAAAATTAACGCTTTGAGAGCGAGAGAAGTACATAAAGATCAATACGAACACAAGTTACTGTTATCACAGTAAATGCATACGGAATCAAAATAAACTATGTTGGCCTTCAATACTATGCATAAATGAATGTTTCTAAAGTGGAATTGTCATTCTAACATAGTTTGGTAAATCACCACAGCTGAATCTTAAACAGTGACATTCGCTGCATTAGACTGTCAAAATTAACGCTTTGAGAGCGAGAGAAGTACATAAAGAGCAATATGAACAATTTTTGTTTTTTTCACAGTAAATACACACGGAATCAAAATAAACTATGTTGGCCTTCAATACTATGCATAAATGAATGTTTCTAAAGTGGAATTGTCATTCTAACATAGTTTGATAAATCACCACAGCTGAATCTTAAATAGTCACATTCGCTGCATTAGACCGTCAAAATTAACGCTTTGAGAGCGAGAGAAGTACATAAAGATCAATACGAACACAAGTTACTGTTATCACAGTAAATGCATACGGAATCAAAATAAACTATGTTGGCCTTCAATACTATGCATAAATGAATGTTTCTAAAGTGGAATTGTCATTCTAACATAGTTTGATAAATCACCACAGCTGAATCTTAAATAGTGACATTCGCTGCATTAGACCGTTGAAATTGACGCTTTCAGAGCCAGAAAAACACATAATGAGACAACATGAACACATGTGGCTGTTATCACAGTAAATGCATACGGAATCAAAATAAACTATGTTGGCCTTCAATACTATGCATAAATGAATGTTTCTAAAGTGGAATTGTCATTCTAACATAGTTTGATAAATCACCACAGCTGAATCTTAAATAGTGACATTCGCTGCATTAGACCGTCAAAATTAACGCTTTGAGAGCGAGAGAAGTACATAAAGAGCAATATGAACAATTTTTGTTTTTTTCAAAGTAAATACACACGGAATCAAAATAAACTATCTTGTCCTTCAATACTATGCATAAATGAATGTTTCTAAAGTGGAATTTTCATTCTAACATAGTTTGATAAATCACCACAGCTGAATCTTAAATAGTGACATTCGCTGCATTAGACCGTTAAAATTAACGCTTTCAGAGCCAGAAAAACACATAATGAGACAACATGAACAAATGTGGCTGTTATCACAGTAAATGCATACGGAATCAAAATAAACTGTCTTGTCCTTCAATACTATGCATAAATTAATGTTTCTAAAGTGGAATTGTCATTCTAACATAGTTTGATAAATCACCACAGCTGAATCTTAAATAATGACATTCGCTGCATTAGACTGTCAAAATTTACGCTTCAGAGCGAGAGAAGTACATAAAGAGCAATATGAACACAAGTTACTGTTATCACAGTAAATGCATACGGAATCAAAATAAACTGTCTTGTCCTTCAATACTATGCATAAATTAATGTTTCCAAAGTGGAATTGTCATTCTAACATAGTTTGATAAATCACCACAGCTGAATCTTAAATAATGACATTCGCTGCATTAGACTGTCAAAATTTACGCTTCAGAGCGAGAGAAGTACATAAAGAGCAATATGAACACAAGTTACTGTTATCACAGTAAATGCATACGGAATCAAAATAAACTATGTTGGCCTTCAATACTATGCATAAATGAATGTTTCTAAAGTGGAATTGTCATTCTAACATAGTTTGATAAATCACCACAGCTGAATCTTAAATAGTGACATTCGCTGCATTAGACCGTCAAAATTAACGCTTTGAGAGCGAGAGAAGTACATAAAGAGCAATATGAACACAAGTTACTGTTATCACAGTAAATGCATACGGAATCAAAATAAACTATGTTGGCCTTCAATACTATGCATAAATGAATGTTTCTAAAGTGGAATTGTCATTCTAACATAGTTTGATAAATCACCACAGCTGAATCTTAAATAGTGACATTCGCTGCATTAGACTGTCAAAATTAACGCTTTCAGAGCGAGAGAAGTACATAAAGAGCAATATGAACAATTTTTGTTTTTTTCACAGTAAATGCATACGGAATCAAAATAAACTATGTTGGCCTTCAATACTATGCATAAATGAATGTTTCTAAAGTGGAATTGTCATTCTAACATAGTTTGATAAATCACCACAGCTGAATCTTAAATAGTGACATTCGCTGCATTAGACTGTCAAAATTAACGCTTTCAGAGCGAGAGAAGTACATAAAGAGCAATATGAACAATTTTTGTTTTTTTCACAGTAAATGCATACGGAATCAAAATAAACTATGTTGGCCTTCAATACTATGCATAAATGAATGTTTCTAAAGTGGAATTGTCATTCTAACATAGTTTGATAAATCACCACAGCTGAATCTTAAATAGTCACATTCGCTGCATTAGACCGTCAAAATTAACGCTTTGAGAGCGAGAGAAGTACATAAAGATCAATACGAACACAAGTTACTGTTATCACAGTAAATGCATACGGAATCAAAATAAACTATGTTGGCCTTCAATACTATGCATAAATGAATGTTTCTAAAGTGGAATTGTCATTCTAACATAGTTTGGTAAATCACCACAGCTGAATCTTAAACAGTGACATTCGCTGCATTAGACTGTCAAAATTAACGCTTTGAGAGCGAGAGAAGTACATAAAGAGCAATATGAACAATTTTTGTTTTTTTCACAGTAAATACACACGGAATCAAAATAAACTATGTTGGCCTTCAATACTATGCATAAATGAATGTTTCTAAAGTGGAATTGTCATTCTAACATAGTTTGATAAATCACCACAGCTGAATCTTAAATAGTCACATTCGCTGCATTAGACCGTCAAAATTAACGCTTTGAGAGCGAGAGAAGTACATAAAGATCAATACGAACACAAGTTACTGTTATCACAGTAAATGCATACGGAATCAAAATAAACTATGTTGGCCTTCAATACTATGCATAAATGAATGTTTCTAAAGTGGAATTGTCATTCTAACATAGTTTGATAAATCACCACAGCTGAATCTTAAATAGTGACATTCGCTGCATTAGACCGTTGAAATTGACGCTTTCAGAGCCAGAAAAACACATAATGAGACAACATGAACACATGTGGCTGTTATCACAGTAAATGCATACGGAATCAAAATAAACTATGTTGGCCTTCAATACTATGCATAAATGAATGTTTCTAAAGTGGAATTGTCATTCTAACATAGTTTGATAAATCACCACAGCTGAATCTTAAATAGTGACATTCGCTGCATTAGACCGTCAAAATTAACGCTTTGAGAGCGAGAGAAGTACATAAAGAGCAATATGAACAATTTTTGTTTTTTTCAAAGTAAATACACACGGAATCAAAATAAACTATCTTGTCCTTCAATACTATGCATAAATGAATGTTTCTAAAGTGGAATTTTCATTCTAACATAGTTTGATAAATCACCACAGCTGAATCTTAAATAGTGACATTCGCTGCATTAGACCGTTAAAATTAACGCTTTCAGAGCCAGAAAAACACATAATGAGACAACATGAACAAATGTGGCTGTTATCACAGTAAATGCATACGGAATCAAAATAAACTGTCTTGTCCTTCAATACTATGCATAAATTAATGTTTCTAAAGTGGAATTGTCATTCTAACATAGTTTGATAAATCACCACAGCTGAATCTTAAATAATGACATTCGCTGCATTAGACTGTCAAAATTTACGCTTCAGAGCGAGAGAAGTACATAAAGAGCAATATGAACACAAGTTACTGTTATCACAGTAAATGCATACGGAATCAAAATAAACTATGTTGGCCTTCAATACTATGCATAAATGAATGTTTCTAAAGTGGAATTGTCATTCTAACATAGTTTGATAAATCACCACAGCTGAATCTTAAATAGTCACATTCGCTGCATTAGACCGTCAAAATTAACGCTTTGAGAGCGAGAGAAGTACATAAAGATCAATACGAACACAAGTTACTGTTATCACAGTAAATGCATACGGAATCAAAATAAACTATGTTGGCCTTCAATACTATGCATAAATGAATGTTTCTAAAGTGGAATTGTCATTCTAACATAGTTTGATAAATCACCACAGCTGAATCTTAAATAGTGACATTCGCTGCATTAGACCGTCAAAATTAACGCTTTGAGAGCGAGAGAAGTACATAAAGAGCAATATGAACAATTTTTGTTTTTTTCAAAGTAAATACACACGGAATCAAAATAAACTATCTTGTCCTTCAATACTATGCATAAATGAATGTTTCTAAAGTGGAATTTTCATTCTAACATAGTTTGATAAATCACCACAGCTGAATCTTAAATAGTGACATTCGCTGCATTAGACCGTTAAAATTAACGCTTTCAGAGCCAGAAAAACACATAATGAGACAACATGAACAAATGTGGCTGTTATCACAGTAAATGCATACGGAATCAAAATAAACTGTCTTGTCCTTCAATCCTATGCATAAATTAATGTTTCTAAAGTGGAATTGTCATTCTAACATAGTTTGATAAATCACCACAGCTGAATCTTAAATAATGACATTCGCTGCATTAGACTGTCAAAATTTACGCTTCAGAGCGAGAGAAGTACATAAAGAGCAATATGAACACAAGTTACTGTTATCACAGTAAATGCATACGGAATCAAAATAAACTATGTTGGCCTTCAATACTATGCATAAATGAATGTTTCTAAAGTGGAATTGTCATTCTAACATAGTTTGATAAATCACCACAGCTGAATCTTAAACAGTGACATTCGCTGCATTAGACTGTCAAAATTAACGCTTTCAGAGCGAGAGAAGTACATAAAGAGCAATATGAACAATTTTTGTTTTTTTCACAGTAAATGCATACGGAATCAAAATAAACTATGTTGGCCTTCAATACTATGCATAAATGAATGTTTCTAAAGTGGAATTGTCATTCTAACATAGTTTGATAAATCACCACAGCTGAATCTTAAATAGTCACATTCGCTGCATTAGACCGTCAAAATTAACGCTTTGAGAGCGAGAGAAGTACATAAAGATCAATACGAACACAAGTTACTGTTATCACAGTAAATGCATACGGAATCAAAATAAACTATGTTGGCCTTCAATACTATGCATAAATGAATGTTTCTAAAGTGGAATTGTCATTCTAACATAGTTTGATAAATCACCACAGCTGAATCTTAAATAGTGACATTCGCTGCATTAGACCGTCAAAATTAACGCTTTGAGAGCGAGAGAAGTACATAAAGAGCAATATGAACACAAGTTACTGTTATCACAGTAAATGCATACGGAATCAAAATAAACTATGTTGGCCTTCAATACTATGCATAAATGAATGTTTCTAAAGTGGAATTGTCATTCTAACATAGTTTGATAAATGACCACAGCTGAATCTTAAATAGTGACATTCGCTGCATTAGACTGTCAAAATTAACGCTTTCAGAGCGATAAAAGCACATAATAAGACAATATGAACACATGTGGCTGTTATCACAGTAAATGCATACGGAATCAAAATAAACTATGTTGGCCTTCAATACTATGCATAATTGAATGTTTCTAAAGTGGAATTGTCATTCTAACATAGTTTGATAAATCACTACAGCTGAATCTTAAATAGTGACATTCGCTGCTTAAACCGTCAAAATTGACGCTTTCAGAGCCAGAAAAAAACATAATGAGACAATATGAACACATGTGGCTGTTTTCACAGTAACTGCATACGGAATCAAAATAAACTATGTTGGCCTTCAATACTATGCATAAATGAATGTTTCTAAAGTGGAATTGTCATTCTAACATAGTTTGATAAATCACCACAGCTGAATCTTAAATAGTGACATTCGCTGCATTAGACCGTCAAAATTAACGCTTTGAGAGCGAGAGAAGTACATAAAGAGCAACATGAACAATTTTTGTTTTTTTCACAGTAAATACACACGGAATCAAAATAAACTATCTTGTCCTTCAATACTATGCATAAATGAATGTTTCTAAAGTGGAATTGACATTCTAACATAGTTTGATAAATCACTACAGCTGAATCTTAAATAGTGACATTCGCTGCATTAGACTGTCAAAATTAACGCTTTGAGAGCGAGAGAAGTACATAAAGAGCAATATGAACACAAGTTACTGTTATCACAGTAAATGCATACGGAATCAAAATAAACTATGTTGGCCTTCAATACTATGCATAAATGAATGTTTCTAAAGTGGAATTGTCATTCTAACATAGTTTGATAAATCACCACAGCTGAATCTTAAATAGTGACATTCGCTGCATTAGACTGTCAAAATTAACGCTTTCAGAGCGAGAGAAGTACATAAAGAGCAATATGAACAATTTTTGTTTTTTTCACAGTAAATGCATACGGAATCAAAATAAACTATGTTGGCCTTCAATACTATGCATAAATGAATGTTTCTAAAGTGGAATTGTCATTCTAACATAGTTTGATAAATCACCACAGCTGAATCTTAAACAGTGACATTCGCTGCATTAGACTGTCAAAATTAACGCTTTCCGAGCGAGAGAAGTACATAAAGAGCAATATGAACACAAGTTACTGTTATCACAGTAAATGCATACGGAATCAAAATAAACTATGTTGGCCTTCAATACTATGCATAAATTAATGTTTCTAAAGTGGAATTGTCATTCTAACATAGTTTGATAAATCACCACAGCTGAATCTTAAATAATGACATTCGCTGCATTAGACTGTCAAAATTTACGCTTCAGAGCGAGAGAAGTACATAAAGAGCAATATGAACACAAGTTACTGTTATCACAGTAAATGCATACGGAATCAAAATAAACTGTCTTGTCCTTCAATACTATGCATAAATTAATGTTTCCAAAGTGGAATTGTCATTCTAACATAGTTTGATAAATCACCACAGCTGAATCTTAAATAATGACATTCGCTGCATTAGACCGTCAAAATTTACGCTTCAGAGCGAGAGAAGTACATAAAGAGCAATATGAACACAAGTTACTGTTATCACAGTAAATGCATACGGAATCAAAATAAACTATGTTGGCCTTCAATACTATGCATAAATGAATGTTTCTAAAGTGGAATTGTCATTCTAACATAGTTTGATAAATCACCACAGCTGAATCTTAAATAGTGACATTCGCTGCATTAGACCGTCAAAATTAACGCTTTGAGAGCGAGAGAAGTACATAAAGAGCAATATGAACAATTTTTGTTTTTTTCAAAGTAAATACACACGGAATCAAAATAAACTATCTTGTCCTTCAATACTATGCATAAATGAATGTTTCTAAAGTGGAATTTTCATTCTAACATAGTTTGATAAATCACCACAGCTGAATCTTAAATAGTGACATTCGCTGCATTAGACCGTCAAAATTAACGCTTTGAGAGCGAGAGAAGTACATAAAGAGCAATATGAACAATTTTTGTTTTTTTCACAGTAAATACACACGGAATCAAAATAAACTATGTTGGCCTTCAATACTATGCATAAATGAATGTTTCTAAAGTGGAATTGTCATTCTAACATAGTTTGATAAATCACCACAGCTGAATCTTAAATAGTGACATTCGCTGCATTAGACCGTCAAAATTAACGCTTTCAAAGCGAGAGAAGTACATAAAGAGCAATATGAACACAAGTTACTGTTATCACAGTAAATGCATACGGAATCAAAATAAACTATGTTGGCCTTCAATACTATGCATAAATGAATGTTTCTAAAGTGGAATTGTCATTCTAACATAGTTTGATAAATCACCACAGCTGAATCTTAAATAGTGACATTCGCTGCATTAGACTGTCAAAATTAACGCTTTCAGAGCGAGAGAAGTACATAAAGAGCAATATGAACAATTTTTGTTTTTTTCACAGTAAATGCATACGGAATCAAAATAAACTATGTTGGCCTTCAATACTATGCATAAATGAATGTTTCTAAAGTGGAATTGTCATTCTAACATAGTTTGATAAATCACCACAGCTGAATCTTAAACAGTGACATTCGCTGCATTAGACTGTCAAAATTAACGCTTTCAGAGCGAGAGAAGTACATAAAGAGCAATATGAACAATTTTTGTTTTTTTCACAGTAAATGCATACGGAATCAAAATAAACTATGTTGGCCTTCAATACTATGCATAAATGAATGTTTCTAAAGTGGAATTGTCATTCTAACATAGTTTGATAAATCACCACAGCTGAATCTTAAATAGTCACATTCGCTGCATTAGACCGTCAAAATTAACGCTTTGAGAGCGAGAGAAGTACATAAAGATCAATACGAACACAAGTTACTGTTATCACAGTAAATGCATACGGAATCAAAATAAACTATGTTGGCCTTCAATACTATGCATAAATGAATGTTTCTAAAGTGGAATTGTCATTCTAACATAGTTTGGTAAATCACCACAGCTGAATCTTAAACAGTGACATTCGCTGCATTAGACTGTCAAAATTAACGCTTTGAGAGCGAGAGAAGTACATAAAGAGCAATATGAACAATTTTTGTTTTTTTCACAGTAAATACACACGGAATCAAAATAAACTATGTTGGCCTTCAATACTATGCATAAATGAATGTTTCTAAAGTGGAATTGTCATTCTAACATAGTTTGATAAATCACCACAGCTGAATCTTAAATAGTCACATTCGCTGCATTAGACCGTCAAAATTAACGCTTTGAGAGCGAGAGAAGTACATAAAGATCAATACGAACACAAGTTACTGTTATCACAGTAAATGCATACGGAATCAAAATAAACTATGTTGGCCTTCAATACTATGCATAAATGAATGTTTCTAAAGTGGAATTGTCATTCTAACATAGTTTGATAAATCACCACAGCTGAATCTTAAATAGTGACATTCGCTGCATTAGACCGTCAAAATTAACGCTTTGAGAGCGAGAGAAGTACATAAAGAGCAATATGAACACAAGTTACTGTTATCACAGTAAATGCATACGGAATCAAAATAAACTATGTTGGCCTTCAATACTATGCATAAATGAATGTTTCTAAAGTGGAATTGTCATTCTAACATAGTTTGATAAATGACCACAGCTGAATCTTAAATAGTGACATTCGCTGCATTAGACTGTCAAAATTAACGCTTTCAGAGCGATAAAAGCACATAATAAGACAATATGAACACATGTGGCTGTTATCACAGTAAATGCATACGGAATCAAAATAAACTATGTTGGCCTTCAATACTATGCATAATTGAATGTTTCTAAAGTGGAATTGTCATTCTAACATAGTTTGATAAATCACTACAGCTGAATCTTAAATAGTGACATTCGCTGCTTAAACCGTCAAAATTGACGCTTTCAGAGCCAGAAAAAAACATAATGAGACAATATGAACACATGTGGCTGTTTTCACAGTAACTGCATACGGAATCAAAATAAACTATGTTGGCCTTCAATACTATGCATAAATGAATGTTTCTAAAGTGGAATTGTCATTCTAACATAGTTTGATAAATCACCACAGCTGAATCTTAAATAGTGACATTCGCTGCATTAGACCGTCAAAATTAACGCTTTGAGAGCGAGAGAAGTACATAAAGAGCAACATGAACAATTTTTGTTTTTTTCACAGTAAATACACACGGAATCAAAATAAACTATCTTGTCCTTCAATACTATGCATAAATGAATGTTTCTAAAGTGGAATTGACATTCTAACATAGTTTGATAAATCACTACAGCTGAATCTTAAATAGTGACATTCGCTGCATTAGACTGTCAAAATTAACGCTTTGAGAGCGAGAGAAGTACATAAAGAGCAATATGAACAATTTTTGTTTTTTTCACAGTAAATGCATACGGAATCAAAATAAACTATGTTGGCCTTCAATACTATGCATAAATGAATGTTTCTAAAGTGGAATTGTCATTCTAACATAGTTTGATAAATCACCACAGCTGAATCTTAAACAGTGACATTCGCTGCATTAGACTGTCAAAATTAACGCTTTCAGAGCGAGAGAAGTACATAAAGAGCAATATGAACAATTTTTGTTTTTTTCACAGTAAATGCATACGGAATCAAAATAAACTATGTTGGCCTTCAATACTATGCATAAATGAATGTTTCTAAAGTGGAATTGTCATTCTAACATAGTTTGATAAATCACCACAGCTGAATCTTAAATAGTCACATTCGCTGCATTAGACCGTCAAAATTAACGCTTTGAGAGCGAGAGAAGTACATAAAGATCAATACGAACACAAGTTACTGTTATCACAGTAAATGCATACGGAATCAAAATAAACTATGTTGGCCTTCAATACTATGCATAAATGAATGTTTCTAAAGTGGAATTGTCATTCTAACATAGTTTGGTAAATCACCACAGCTGAATCTTAAACAGTGACATTCGCTGCATTAGACTGTCAAAATTAACGCTTTGAGAGCGAGAGAAGTACATAAAGAGCAATATGAACAATTTTTGTTTTTTTCACAGTAAATACACACGGAATCAAAATAAACTATGTTGGCCTTCAATACTATGCATAAATGAATGTTTCTAAAGTGGAATTGTCATTCTAACATAGTTTGATAAATCACCACAGCTGAATCTTAAATAGTCACATTCGCTGCATTAGACCGTCAAAATTAACGCTTTGAGAGCGAGAGAAGTACATAAAGATCAATACGAACACAAGTTACTGTTATCACAGTAAATGCATACGGAATCAAAATAAACTATGTTGGCCTTCAATACTATGCATAAATGAATGTTTCTAAAGTGGAATTGTCATTCTAACATAGTTTGATAAATCACCACAGCTGAATCTTAAATAGTGACATTCGCTGCATTAGACCGTCAAAATTAACGCTTTGAGAGCGAGAGAAGTACATAAAGAGCAATATGAACACAAGTTACTGTTATCACAGTAAATGCATACGGAATCAAAATAAACTATGTTGGCCTTCAATACTATGCATAAATGAATGTTTCTAAAGTGGAATTGTCATTCTAACATAGTTTGATAAATGACCACAGCTGAATCTTAAATAGTGACATTCGCTGCATTAGACTGTCAAAATTAACGCTTTCAGAGCGATAAAAGCACATAATAAGACAATATGAACACATGTGGCTGTTATCACAGTAAATGCATACGGAATCAAAATAAACTATGTTGGCCTTCAATACTATGCATAATTGAATGTTTCTAAAGTGGAATTGTCATTCTAACATAGTTTGATAAATCACTACAGCTGAATCTTAAATAGTGACATTCGCTGCTTAAACCGTCAAAATTGACGCTTTCAGAGCCAGAAAAAAACATAATGAGACAATATGAACACATGTGGCTGTTTTCACAGTAACTGCATACGGAATCAAAATAAACTATGTTGGCCTTCAATACTATGCATAAATGAATGTTTCTAAAGTGGAATTGTCATTCTAACATAGTTTGATAAATCACCACAGCTGAATCTTAAATAGTGACATTCGCTGCATTAGACCGTCAAAATTAACGCTTTGAGAGCGAGAGAAGTACATAAAGAGCAACATGAACAATTTTTGTTTTTTTCACAGTAAATACACACGGAATCAAAATAAACTATCTTGTCCTTCAATACTATGCATAAATGAATGTTTCTAAAGTGGAATTGACATTCTAACATAGTTTGATAAATCACTACAGCTGAATCTTAAATAGTGACATTCGCTGCATTAGACTGTCAAAATTAACGCTTTGAGAGCGAGAGAAGTACATAAAGAGCAATATGAACACAAGTTACTGTTATCACAGTAAAATACACACGGAATCAAAATAAACTATGTTGGCCTTCAATACTATGCATAAATGAATGTTTCTAAAGTGGAATTGTCATTCTAACATAGTTTGATAAATCACCACAGCTGAATCTTAAACAGTGACATTCGCTGCATTAGACTGTCAAAATTAACGCTTTCAGAGCGAGAGAAGTACATAAAGAGCAAGATGAACAATTTTTGTTTTTTTCACAGTAAATACACACGGAATCAAAATAAACTATGTTGGCCTTCAATACTATGCATAAATGAATGTTTCTAAAGTGGAATTGTCATTCTAACATAGTTTGATAAATCACCACAGCTGAATCTTAAATAGTGACATTCGCTGCATTAGACCGTCAAAATTAACGCTTTGAGAGCGAGAGAAGTACATAAAGAGCAATATGAACAATTTTTGTTTTTTTCACAGTAAATACACACGGAATCAAAATAAACTATGTTGGCCTTCAATACTATGCATAAATGAATGTTTCTAAAGTGGAATTGTCATTCTAACATAGTTTGATAAATCACCACAGCTGAATCTTAAATAGTGACATTCGCTGCATTAGACCGTCAAAATTAACGCTTTCAAAGCGAGAGAAGTACATAAAGAGCAATATGAACACAAGTTACTGTTATCACAGTAAATGCATACGGAATCAAAATAAACTATGTTGGCCTTCAATACTATGCATAAATGAATGTTTCTAAAGTGGAATTGTCATTCTAACATAGTTTGATAAATCACCACAGCTGAATCTTAAATAGTGACATTCGCTGCATTAGACTGTCAAAATTAACGCTTTCAGAGCGAGAGAAGTACATAAAGAGCAATATGAACAATTTTTGTTTTTTTCACAGTAAATGCATACGGAATCAAAATAAACTATGTTGGCCTTCAATACTATGCATAAATGAATGTTTCTAAAGTGGAATTGTCATTCTAACATAGTTTGATAAATCACCACAGCTGAATCTTAAACAGTGACATTCGCTGCATTAGACTGTCAAAATTAACGCTTTCCGAGCGAGAGAAGTACATAAAGAGCAATATGAACACAAGTTACTGTTATCACAGTAAATGCATACGGAATCAAAATAAACTATGTTGGCCTTCAATACTATGCATAAATGAATGTTTCTAAAGTGGAATTGTCATTCTAACATAGTTTGATAAATCACCACAGCTGAATCTTAAATAGTCACATTCGCTGCATTAGACCGTCAAAATTAACGCTTTGAGAGCGAGAGAAGTACATAAAGATCAATACGAACACAAGTTACTGTTATCACAGTAAATGCATACGGAATCAAAATAAACTATGTTGGCCTTCAATACTATGCATAAATGAATGTTTCTAAAGTGGAATTGTCATTCTAACATAGTTTGGTAAATCACCACAGCTGAATCTTAAACAGTGACATTCGCTGCATTAGACTGTCAAAATTAACGCTTTGAGAGCGAGAGAAGTACATAAAGAGCAATATGAACAATTTTTGTTTTTTTCACAGTAAATACACACGGAATCAAAATAAACTATGTTGGCCTTCAATACTATGCATAAATGAATGTTTCTAAAGTGGAATTGTCATTCTAACATAGTTTGATAAATCACCACAGCTGAATCTTAAATAGTGACATTCGCTGCATTAGACCGTCAAAATTAACGCTTTGAGAGCGAGAGAAGTACATAAAGATCAATACGAACACAAGTTACTGTTATCACAGTAAATGCATACGGAATCAAAATAAACTATGTTGGCCTTCAATACTATGCATAAATGAATGTTTCTAAAGTGGAATTGTCATTCTAACATAGTTTGATAAATCACCACAGCTGAATCTTAAATAGTGACATTCGCTGCATTAGACCGTCAAAATTAACGCTTTGAGAGCGAGAGAAGTACATAAAGAGCAATATGAACACAAGTTACTGTTATCACAGTAAATGCATACGGAATCAAAATAAACTATGTTGGCCTTCAATACTATGCATAAATGAATGTTTCTAAAGTGGAATTGTCATTCTAACATAGTTTGGTAAATCACCACAGCTGAATCTTAAACAGTGACATTCGCTGCATTAGACTGTCAAAATTAACGCTTTGAGAGCGAGAGAAGTACATAAAGAGCAATATGAACAATTTTTGTTTTTTTCACAGTAAATACACACGGAATCAAAATAAACTATGTTGGCCTTCAATACTATGCATAAATGAATGTTTCTAAAGTGGAATTGTCATTCTAACATAGTTTGATAAATCACCACAGCTGAATCTTAAATAGTCACATTCGCTGCATTAGACCGTCAAAATTAACGCTTTGAGAGCGAGAGAAGTACATAAAGATCAATACGAACACAAGTTACTGTTATCACAGTAAATGCATACGGAATCAAAATAAACTATGTTGGCCTTCAATACTATGCATAAATGAATGTTTCTAAAGTGGAATTGTCATTCTAACATAGTTTGATAAATCACCACAGCTGAATCTTAAATAGTGACATTCGCTGCATTAGACCGTCAAAATTAACGCTTTGAGAGCGAGAGAAGTACATAAAGAGCAATATGAACACAAGTTACTGTTATCACAGTAAATGCATACGGAATCAAAATAAACTATGTTGGCCTTCAATACTATGCATAAATGAATGTTTCTAAAGTGGAATTGTCATTCTAACATAGTTTGATAAATGACCACAGCTGAATCTTAAATAGTGACATTCGCTGCATTAGACTGTCAAAATTAACGCTTTCAGAGCGATAAAAGCACATAATAAGACAATATGAACACATGTGGCTGTTATCACAGTAAATGCATACGGAATCAAAATAAACTATGTTGGCCTTCAATACTATGCATAATTGAATGTTTCTAAAGTGGAATTGTCATTCTAACATAGTTTGATAAATCACTACAGCTGAATCTTAAATAGTGACATTCGCTGCTTAAACCGTCAAAATTGACGCTTTCAGAGCCAGAAAAAAACATAATGAGACAATATGAACACATGTGGCTGTTTTCACAGTAACTGCATACGGAATCAAAATAAACTATGTTGGCCTTCAATACTATGCATAAATGAATGTTTCTAAAGTGGAATTGTCATTCTAACATAGTTTGATAAATCACCACAGCTGAATCTTAAATAGTGACATTCGCTGCATTAGACCGTCAAAATTAACGCTTTGAGAGGGAGAGAAGTACATAAAGAGCAATATGAACACAAGTTACTGTTATCACAGTAAAATACACACGGAATCAAAATAAACTATGTTGGCCTTCAATACTATGCATAAATGAATGTTTCTAAAGTGGAATTGTTATTCTAACATAGTTTGGTAAATCACCACAGCTGAATCTTAAACAGTGACATTCGCTGCATTAGACTGTCAAAATTAACGCTTTCCGAGCGAGAGAAGTACATAAAGAGCAATATGAACACAAGTTACTGTTATCACAGTAAATGCATACGGAATCAAAATAAACTATGTTGGCCTTCAATACTATGCATAAATGAATGTTTCTAAAGTGGAATTGACATTCTAACATAGTTTGATAAATCACTACAGCTGAATCTTAAATAGTGACATTCGCTGCATTAGACCGTCAAAATTAACGCTTTGAGAGCGAGAGAAGTACATAAAGAGCAATATGAACACAAGTTACTGTTATCACAGTAAATGCATACGGAATCAAAATAAACTATGTTGGCCTTCAATACTATGCATAAATGAATGTTTCTAAAGTGGAATTGTCATTCTAACATAGTTTGATAAATCACCACAGCTGAATCTTAAATAGTGACATTCGCTGCATTAGACCGTCAAAATTAACGCTTTGAGAGCGAGAGAAGTACATAAAGAGCAACATGAACAATTTTTGTTTTTTTCACAGTAAATACACACGGAATCAAAATAAACTATCTTGTCCTTCAATACTATGCATAAATGAATGTTTCTAAAGTGGAATTGACATTCTAACATAGTTTGATAAATCACTACAGCTGAATCTTAAATAGTGACATTCGCTGCATTAGACTGTCAAAATTAACGCTTTGAGAGCGAGAGAAGTACATAAAGAGCAATATGAACACAAGTTACTGTTATCACAGTAAAATACACACGGAATCAAAATAAACTATGTTGGCCTTCAATACTATGCATAAATGAATGTTTCTAAAGTGGAATTGTCATTCTAACATAGTTTGATAAATCACCACAGCTGAATCTTAAACAGTGACATTCGCTGCATTAGACTGTCAAAATTAACGCTTTCAGAGCGAGAGAAGTACATAAAGAGCAAGATGAACAATTTTTGTTTTTTTCACAGTAAATACACACGGAATCAAAATAAACTATGTTGGCCTTCAATACTATGCATAAATGAATGTTTCTAAAGTGGAATTGTCATTCTAACATAGTTTGATAAATCACCACAGCTGAATCTTAAACAGTGACATTCGCTGCATTAGACTGTCAAAATTAACGCTTTGAGAGCGAGAGAAGTACATAAAGAGCAATATGAACACAAGTTACTGTTATCACAGTAAATGCATACGGAATCAAAATAAACTATGTTGGCCTTCAATACTATGCATAAATGAATGTTTCTAAAGTGGAATTGTCATTCTAACATAGTTTGATAAATCACTACAGCTGAATCTTAAATAGTGACATTCGCTGCTTAAACCGTCAAAATTGACGCTTTCAGAGCCAGAAAAAAACATAATGAGACAATATGAACACATGTGGCTGTTTTCACAGTAACTGCATACGGAATCAAAATAAACTATGTTGGCCTTCAATACTATGCATAAATGAATGTTTCTAAAGTGGAATTGTTATTCTAACATAGTTTGATAAATCACCACAGCTGAATCTTAAATAGTGACATTCGCTGCATTAGACCGTCAAAATTAACGCTTTGAGAGCGAGAGAAGTACATAAAGAGCAATATGAACACAAGTTACTGTTATCACAGTAAATGCATACGGAATCAAAATAAACTATGTTGGCCTTCAATACTATGCATAAATGAATGTTTCTAAAGTGGAATTGACATTCTAACATAGTTTGATAAATCACCACAGCTGAATCTTAAATAGTGACATTCGCTGCATTAGACTGTCAAAATTAACGCTTTGAGAGCGAGAGAAGTACATAAAGAGCAATATGAACAATTTTTGTTTTTTTCACAGTAAATACACACGGAATCAAAATAAACTATGTTGGCCTTCAATACTATGCATAAATGAATGTTTCTAAAGTGGAATTGTCATTCTAACATAGTTTGATAAATCACCACAGCTGAATCTTAAATAGTGACATTCGCTGCATTAGACCGTTGAAATTGACGCTTTCAGAGCCAGAAAAACACAGAATGAGACAACATGAACACATGTGGCTGTTATCACAGTAAATGCATACGGAATCAAAATAAACTATGTTGGCCTTCAATACTATGCATAAATGAATGTTTCTAAAGTGGAATTGTCATTCTAACATAGTTTGATAAATCACCACAGCTGAATCTTAAATAGTGACATTCGCTGCATTAGACCGTCAAAATTAACGCTTTCAAAGCGAGAGAAGTACATAAAGAGCAATATGAACACAAGTTACTGTTATCACAGTAAATGCATACGGAATCAAAATAAACTATGTTGGCCTTCAATACTATGCATAAATGAATGTTTCTAAAGTGGAATTGTCATTCTAACATAGTTTGATAAATCACCACAGCTGAATCTTAAATAGTCACATTCGCTGCATTAGACTGTCAAAATTAACGCTTTCAGAGCGAGAGAAGTACATAAAGAGCAATATGAACAATTTTTGTTTTTTTCACAGTAAATGCATACGGAATCAAAATAAACTATGTTGGCCTTCAATACTATGCATAAATGAATGTTTCTAAAGTGGAATTGTCATTCTAACATAGTTTGATAAATCACCACAGCTGAATCTTAAACAGTGACATTCGCTGCATTAGACTGTCAAAATTAACGCTTTCCGAGCGAGAGAAGTACATAAAGAGCAATATGAACACAAGTTACTGTTATCACAGTAAATGCATACGGAATCAAAATAAACTATGTTGGCCTTCAATACTATGCATAAATGAATGTTTCTAAAGTGGAATTGTCATTCTAACATAGTTTGATAAATCACCACAGCTGAATCTTAAATAGTCACATTCGCTGCATTAGACCGTCAAAATTAACGCTTTGAGAGCGAGAGAAGTACATAAAGATCAATACGAACACAAGTTACTGTTATCACAGTAAATGCATACGGAATCAAAATAAACTATGTTGGCCTTCAATACTATGCATAAATGAATGTTTCTAAAGTGGAATTGTCATTCTAACATAGTTTGGTAAATCACCACAGCTGAATCTTAAACAGTGACATTCGCTGCATTAGACTGTCAAAATTAACGCTTTGAGAGCGAGAGAAGTACATAAAGAGCAATATGAACAATTTTTGTTTTTTTCACAGTAAATACACACGGAATCAAAATAAACTATGTTGGCCTTCAATACTATGCATAAATGAATGTTTCTAAAGTGGAATTGTCATTCTAACATAGTTTGATAAATCACCACAGCTGAATCTTAAATAGTCACATTCGCTGCATTAGACCGTCAAAATTAACGCTTTGAGAGCGAGAGAAGTACATAAAGATCAATACGAACACAAGTTACTGTTATCACAGTAAATGCATACGGAATCAAAATAAACTATGTTGGCCTTCAATACTATGCATAAATGAATGTTTCTAAAGTGGAATTGTCATTCTAACATAGTTTGATAAATCACCACAGCTGAATCTTAAATAGTGACATTCGCTGCATTAGACCGTCAAAATTAACGCTTTGAGAGCGAGAGAAGTACATAAAGAGCAATATGAACACAAGTTACTGTTATCACAGTAAATGCATACGGAATCAAAATAAACTATGTTGGCCTTCAATACTATGCATAAATGAATGTTTCTAAAGTGGAATTGTCATTCTAACATAGTTTGATAAATGACCACAGCTGAATCTTAAATAGTGACATTCGCTGCATTAGACTGTCAAAATTAACGCTTTCAGAGCGATAAAAGCACATAATAAGACAATATGAACACATGTGGCTGTTATCACAGTAAATGCATACGGAATCAAAATAAACTATGTTGGCCTTCAATACTATGCATAATTGAATGTTTCTAAAGTGGAATTGTCATTCTAACATAGTTTGATAAATCACTACAGCTGAATCTTAAATAGTGACATTCGCTGCTTAAACCGTCAAAATTGACGCTTTCAGAGCCAGAAAAAAACAAAATGAGACAATATGAACACATGTGGCTGTTTTCACAGTAACTGCATACGGAATCAAAATAAACTATGTTGGCCTTCAATACTATGCATAAATGAATGTTTCTAAAGTGGAATTGTCATTCTAACATAGTTTGATAAATCACCACAGCTGAATCTTAAATAGTGACATTCGCTGCATTAGACCGTCAAAATTAACGCTTTGAGAGGGAGAGAAGTACATAAAGAGCAATATGAACACAAGTTACTGTTATCACAGTAAAATACACACGGAATCAAAATAAACTATGTTGGCCTTCAATACTATGCATAAATGAATGTTTCTAAAGTGGAATTGTTATTCTAACATAGTTTGGTAAATCACCACAGCTGAATCTTAAACAGTGACATTCGCTGCATTAGACTGTCAAAATTAACGCTTTCCGAGCGAGAGAAGTACATAAAGAGCAATATGAACACAAGTTACTGTTATCACAGTAAATGCATACGGAATCAAAATAAACTATGTTGGCCTTCAATACTATGCATAAATGAATGTTTCTAAAGTGGAATTGACATTCTAACATAGTTTGATAAATCACTACAGCTGAATCTTAAATAGTGACATTCGCTGCATTAGACCGTCAAAATTAACGCTTTGAGAGCGAGAGAAGTACATAAAGAGCAATATGAACACAAGTTACTGTTATCACAGTAAATGCATACGGAATCAAAATAAACTATGTTGGCCTTCAATACTATGCATAAATGAATGTTTCTAAAGTGGAATTGTCATTCTAACATAGTTTGATAAATCACCACAGCTGAATCTTAAATAGTGACATTCGCTGCATTAGACCGTCAAAATTAACGCTTTGAGAGCGAGAGAAGTACATAAAGAGCAACATGAACAATTTTTGTTTTTTTCACAGTAAATACACACGGAATCAAAATAAACTATCTTGTCCTTCAATACTATGCATAAATGAATGTTTCTAAAGTGGAATTGACATTCTAACATAGTTTGATAAATCACTACAGCTGAATCTTAAATAGTGACATTCGCTGCATTAGACTGTCAAAATTAACGCTTTGAGAGCGAGAGAAGTACATAAAGAGCAATATGAACACAAGTTACTGTTATCACAGTAAAATACACACGGAATCAAAATAAACTATGTTGGCCTTCAATACTATGCATAAATGAATGTTTCTAAAGTGGAATTGTCATTCTAACATAGTTTGATAAATCACCACAGCTGAATCTTAAACAGTGACATTCGCTGCATTAGACTGTCAAAATTAACGCTTTCAGAGCGAGAGAAGTACATAAAGAGCAAGATGAACAATTTTTGTTTTTTTCACAGTAAATACACACGGAATCAAAATAAACTATGTTGGCCTTCAATACTATGCATAAATGAATGTTTCTAAAGTGGAATTGTCATTCTAACATAGTTTGATAAATCACCACAGCTGAATCTTAAACAGTGACATTCGCTGCATTAGACTGTCAAAATTAACGCTTTGAGAGCGAGAGAAGTACATAAAGAGCAATATGAACACAAGTTACTGTTATCACAGTAAATGCATACGGAATCAAAATAAACTATGTTGGCCTTCAATACTATGCATAAATGAATGTTTCTAAAGTGGAATTGTCATTCTAACATAGTTTGATAAATCACCACAGCTGAATCTTAAATAGTGACATTCGCTGCATTAGACCGTCAAAATTAACGCTTTGAGAGGGAGAGAAGTACATAAAGAGCAATATGAACACAAGTTACTGTTATCACAGTAAAATACACACGGAATCAAAATAAACTATGTTGGCCTTCAATACTATGCATAAATGAATGTTTCTAAAGTGGAATTGTTATTCTAACATAGTTTGGTAAATCACCACAGCTGAATCTTAAACAGTGACATTCGCTGCATTAGACTGTCAAAATTAACGCTTTCCGAGCGAGAGAAGTACATAAAGAGCAATATGAACACAAGTTACTGTTATCACAGTAAATGCATACGGAATCAAAATAAACTATGTTGGCCTTCAATACTATGCATAAATGAATGTTTCTAAAGTGGAATTGACATTCTAACATAGTTTGATAAATCACTACAGCTGAATCTTAAATAGTGACATTCGCTGCATTAGACCGTCAAAATTAACGCTTTGAGAGCGAGAGAAGTACATAAAGAGCAATATGAACAC
Source organism: Chaetodon trifascialis (assembly GCF_039877785.1). NCBI lineage: Eukaryota > Metazoa > Chordata > Actinopteri > Chaetodontiformes > Chaetodontidae > Chaetodon > Chaetodon trifascialis. Next base: position 181,614 of record NC_092077.1, on the reverse strand, counting down.
AAGTTACTGTTATCACAGTAAATGCATACGGAATCAAAATAAACTATGTTGGCCTTCAATACTATGCATAAATGAATGTTTCTAAAGTGGAATTGTCATTCTAACATAGTTTGATAAATCACCACAGCTGAATCTTAAATAGTGACATTCGCTGCATTAGACCGTCAAAATTAACGCTTTGAGAGCGAGAGAAGTACATAAAGAGCAACATGAACAATTTTTGTTTTTTTCACAGTAAATACACACGGAATCAAAATAAACTATCTTGTCCTTCAATACTATGCAAAAATGAATGTTTCTAAAGTGGAATTGACATTCTAACATAGTTTGATAAATCACTACAGCTGAATCTTAAATAGTGACATTCGCTGCATTAGACTGTCAAAATTAACGCTTTGAGAGCGAGAGAAGTACATAAAGAGCAATATGAACACAAGTTACTGTTATCACAGTAAAATACACACGGAATCAAAATAAACTATGTTGGCCTTCAATACTATGCATAAATGAATGTTTCTAAAGTGGAATTGTCATTCTAACATAGTTTGATAAATCACCACAGCTGAATCTTAAACAGTGACATTCGCTGCATTAGACTGTCAAAATTAACGCTTTCAGAGCGAGAGAAGTACATAAAGAGCAAGATGAACAATTTTTGTTTTTTTCACAGTAAATACACACGGAATCAAAATAAACTATGTTGGCCTTCAATACTATGCATAAATGAATGTTTCTAAAGTGGAATTGTCATTCTAACATAGTTTGATAAATCACCACAGCTGAATCTTAAACAGTGACATTCGCTGCATTAGACTGTCAAAATTAACGCTTTGAGAGCGAGAGAAGTACATAAAGAGCAATATGAACACAAGTTACTGTTATCACAGTAAATGCATACGGAATCAAAATAAACTATGTTGGCCTTCAATACTATGCATAAATGAATGTTTCTAAAGTGGAATTGTCATTCTAACATAGTTTGATAAATCACTACAGCTGAATCTTAAATAGTGACATTCGCTGCTTAAACCGTCAAAATTGACGCTTTCAGAGCCAGAAAAAAACATAATGAGACAATATGAACACATGTGGCTGTTTTCACAGTAACTGCATACGGAATCAAAATAAACTATGTTGGCCTTCAATACTATGCATAAATGAATGTTTCTAAAGTGGAATTGTTATTCTAACATAGTTTGATAAATCACCACAGCTGAATCTTAAATAGTGACATTCGCTGCATTAGACCGTCAAAATTAACGCTTTGAGAGCGAGAGAAGTACATAAAGAGCAATATGAACACAAGTTACTGTTATCACAGTAAATGCATACGGAATCAAAATAAACTATGTTGGCCTTCAATACTATGCATAAATGAATGTTTCTAAAGTGGAATTGACATTCTAACATAGTTTGATAAATCACCACAGCTGAATCTTAAATAGTGACATTCGCTGCATTAGACTGTCAAAATTAACGCTTTGAGAGCGAGAGAAGTACATAAAGAGCAATATGAACAATTTTTGTTTTTTTCACAGTAAATACACACGGAATCAAAATAAACTATGTTGGCCTTCAATACTATGCATAAATGAATGTTTCTAAAGTGGAATTGTCATTCTAACATAGTTTGATAAATCACCACAGCTGAATCTTAAATAGTGACATTCGCTGCATTAGACCGTTGAAATTGACGCTTTCAGAGCCAGAAAAACACAGAATGAGACAACATGAACACATGTGGCTGTTATCACAGTAAATGCATACGGAATCAAAATAAACTATGTTGGCCTTCAATACTATGCATAAATGAATGTTTCTAAAGTGGAATTGTCATTCTAACATAGTTTGATAAATCACCACAGCTGAATCTTAAATAGTGACATTCGCTGCATTAGACCGTCAAAATTAACGCTTTCAAAGCGAGAGAAGTACATAAAGAGCAATATGAACACAAGTTACTGTTATCACAGTAAATGCATACGGAATCAAAATAAACTATGTTGGCCTTCAATACTATGCATAAATGAATGTTTCTAAAGTGGAATTGTCATTCTAACATAGTTTGATAAATCACCACAGCTGAATCTTAAATAGTGACATTCGCTGCATTAGACTGTCAAAATTAACGCTTTCAGAGCGAGAGAAGTACATAAAGAGCAATATGAACAATTTTTGTTTTTTTCACAGTAAATGCATACGGAATCAAAATAAACTATGTTGGCCTTCAATACTATGCATAAATGAATGTTTCTAAAGTGGAATTGTCATTCTAACATAGTTTGATAAATCACCACAGCTGAATCTTAAACAGTGACATTCGCTGCATTAGACTGTCAAAATTAACGCTTTCCGAGCGAGAGAAGTACATAAAGAGCAATATGAACACAAGTTACTGTTATCACAGTAAATGCATACGGAATCAAAATAAACTATGTTGGCCTTCAATACTATGCATAAATGAATGTTTCTAAAGTGGAATTGTCATTCTAACATAGTTTGATAAATCACCACAGCTGAATCTTAAATAGTCACATTCGCTGCATTAGACCGTCAAAATTAACGCTTTGAGAGCGAGAGAAGTACATAAAGATCAATACGAACACAAGTTACTGTTATCACAGTAAATGCATACGGAATCAAAATAAACTATGTTGGCCTTCAATACTATGCATAAATGAATGTTTCTAAAGTGGAATTGTCATTCTAACATAGTTTGGTAAATCACCACAGCTGAATCTTAAACAGTGACATTCGCTGCATTAGACTGTCAAAATTAACGCTTTGAGAGCGAGAGAAGTACATAAAGAGCAATATGAACAATTTTTGTTTTTTTCACAGTAAATACACACGGAATCAAAATAAACTATGTTGGCCTTCAATACTATGCATAAATGAATGTTTCTAAAGTGGAATTGTCATTCTAACATAGTTTGATAAATCACCACAGCTGAATCTTAAATAGTCACATTCGCTGCATTAGACCGTCAAAATTAACGCTTTGAGAGCGAGAGAAGTACATAAAGATCAATACGAACACAAGTTACTGTTATCACAGTAAATGCATACGGAATCAAAATAAACTATGTTGGCCTTCAATACTATGCATAAATGAATGTTTCTAAAGTGGAATTGTCATTCTAACATAGTTTGATAAATCACCACAGCTGAATCTTAAATAGTGACATTCGCTGCATTAGACCGTCAAAATTAACGCTTTGAGAGCGAGAGAAGTACATAAAGAGCAATATGAACACAAGTTACTGTTATCACAGTAAAATACACACGGAATCAAAATAAACTATGTTGGCCTTCAATACTATGCATAAATGAATGTTTCTAAAGTGGAATTGTCATTCTAACATAGTTTGATAAATCACCACAGCTGAATCTTAAACAGTGACATTCGCTGCATTAGACTGTCAAAATTAACGCTTTCAGAGCGAGAGAAGTACATAAAGAGCAAGATGAACAATTTTTGTTTTTTTCACAGTAAATACACACGGAATCAAAATAAACTATGTTGGCCTTCAATACTATGCATAAATGAATGTTTCTAAAGTGGAATTGTCATTCTAACATAGTTTGATAAATCACCACAGCTGAATCTTAAACAGTGACATTCGCTGCATTAGACTGTCAAAATTAACGCTTTGAGAGCGAGAGAAGTACATAAAGAGCAATATGAACACAAGTTACTGTTATCACAGTAAATGCATACGGAATCAAAATAAACTATGTTGGCCTTCAATACTATGCATAAATGAATGTTTCTAAAGTGGAATTGTCATTCTAACATAGTTTGATAAATCACTACAGCTGAATCTTAAATAGTGACATTCGCTGCTTAAACCGTCAAAATTGACGCTTTCAGAGCCAGAAAAAAACATAATGAGACAATATGAACACATGTGGCTGTTTTCACAGTAACTGCATACGGAATCAAAATAAACTATGTTGGCCTTCAATACTATGCATAAATGAATGTTTCTAAAGTGGAATTGTTATTCTAACATAGTTTGATAAATCACCACAGCTGAATCTTAAATAGTGACATTCGCTGCATTAGACCGTCAAAATTAACGCTTTGAGAGCGAGAGAAGTACATAAAGAGCAATATGAACACAAGTTACTGTTATCACAGTAAATGCATACGGAATCAAAATAAACTATGTTGGCCTTCAATACTATGCATAAATGAATGTTTCTAAAGTGGAATTGACATTCTAACATAGTTTGATAAATCACCACAGCTGAATCTTAAATAGTGACATTCGCTGCATTAGACTGTCAAAATTAACGCTTTGAGAGCGAGAGAAGTACATAAAGAGCAATATGAACAATTTTTGTTTTTTTCACAGTAAATACACACGGAATCAAAATAAACTATGTTGGCCTTCAATACTATGCATAAATGAATGTTTCTAAAGTGGAATTGTCATTCTAACATAGTTTGATAAATCACCACAGCTGAATCTTAAATAGTGACATTCGCTGCATTAGACCGTTGAAATTGACGCTTTCAGAGCCAGAAAAACACAGAATGAGACAACATGAACACATGTGGCTGTTATCACAGTAAATGCATACGGAATCAAAATAAACTATGTTGGCCTTCAATACTATGCATAAATGAATGTTTCTAAAGTGGAATTGTCATTCTAACATAGTTTGATAAATCACCACAGCTGAATCTTAAATAGTGACATTCGCTGCATTAGACCGTCAAAATTAACGCTTTCAAAGCGAGAGAAGTACATAAAGAGCAATATGAACACAAGTTACTGTTATCACAGTAAATGCATACGGAATCAAAATAAACTATGTTGGCCTTCAATACTATGCATAAATGAATGTTTCTAAAGTGGAATTGTCATTCTAACATAGTTTGATAAATCACCACAGCTGAATCTTAAATAGTGACATTCGCTGCATTAGACTGTCAAAATTAACGCTTTCAGAGCGAGAGAAGTACATAAAGAGCAATATGAACAATTTTTGTTTTTTTCACAGTAAATGCATACGGAATCAAAATAAACTATGTTGGCCTTCAATACTATGCATAAATGAATGTTTCTAAAGTGGAATTGTCATTCTAACATAGTTTGATAAATCACCACAGCTGAATCTTAAACAGTGACATTCGCTGCATTAGACTGTCAAAATTAACGCTTTCCGAGCGAGAGAAGTACATAAAGAGCAATATGAACACAAGTTACTGTTATCACAGTAAATGCATACGGAATCAAAATAAACTATGTTGGCCTTCAATACTATGCATAAATGAATGTTTCTAAAGTGGAATTGTCATTCTAACATAGTTTGATAAATCACCACAGCTGAATCTTAAATAGTCACATTCGCTGCATTAGACCGTCAAAATTAACGCTTTGAGAGCGAGAGAAGTACATAAAGATCAATACGAACACAAGTTACTGTTATCACAGTAAATGCATACGGAATCAAAATAAACTATGTTGGCCTTCAATACTATGCATAAATGAATGTTTCTAAAGTGGAATTGTCATTCTAACATAGTTTGGTAAATCACCACAGCTGAATCTTAAACAGTGACATTCGCTGCATTAGACTGTCAAAATTAACGCTTTGAGAGCGAGAGAAGTACATAAAGAGCAATATGAACAATTTTTGTTTTTTTCACAGTAAATACACACGGAATCAAAATAAACTATGTTGGCCTTCAATACTATGCATAAATGAATGTTTCTAAAGTGGAATTGTCATTCTAACATAGTTTGATAAATCACCACAGCTGAATCTTAAATAGTCACATTCGCTGCATTAGACCGTCAAAATTAACGCTTTGAGAGCGAGAGAAGTACATAAAGATCAATACGAACACAAGTTACTGTTATCACAGTAAATGCATACGGAATCAAAATAAACTATGTTGGCCTTCAATACTATGCATAAATGAATGTTTCTAAAGTGGAATTGTCATTCTAACATAGTTTGATAAATCACCACAGCTGAATCTTAAATAGTGACATTCGCTGCATTAGACCGTCAAAATTAACGCTTTGAGAGCGAGAGAAGTACATAAAGAGCAATATGAACACAAGTTACTGTTATCACAGTAAATGCATACGGAATCAAAATAAACTATGTTGGCCTTCAATACTATGCATAAATGAATGTTTCTAAAGTGGAATTGTCATTCTAACATAGTTTGATAAATGACCACAGCTGAATCTTAAATAGTGACATTCGCTGCATTAGACTGTCAAAATTAACGCTTTCAGAGCGATAAAAGCACATAATAAGACAATATGAACACATGTGGCTGTTATCACAGTAAATGCATACGGAATCAAAATAAACTATGTTGGCCTTCAATACTATGCATAATTGAATGTTTCTAAAGTGGAATTGTCATTCTAACATAGTTTGATAAATCACTACAGCTGAATCTTAAATAGTGACATTCGCTGCTTAAACCGTCAAAATTGACGCTTTCAGAGCCAGAAAAAAACATAATGAGACAATATGAACACATGTGGCTGTTTTCACAGTAACTGCATACGGAATCAAAATAAACTATGTTGGCCTTCAATACTATGCATAAATGAATGTTTCTAAAGTGGAATTGTCATTCTAACATAGTTTGATAAATCACCACAGCTGAATCTTAAATAGTGACATTCGCTGCATTAGACCGTCAAAATTAACGCTTTGAGAGGGAGAGAAGTACATAAAGAGCAATATGAACACAAGTTACTGTTATCACAGTAAAATACACACGGAATCAAAATAAACTATGTTGGCCTTCAATACTATGCATAAATGAATGTTTCTAAAGTGGAATTGTTATTCTAACATAGTTTGGTAAATCACCACAGCTGAATCTTAAACAGTGACATTCGCTGCATTAGACTGTCAAAATTAACGCTTTCCGAGCGAGAGAAGTACATAAAGAGCAATATGAACACAAGTTACTGTTATCACAGTAAATGCATACGGAATCAAAATAAACTATGTTGGCCTTCAATACTATGCATAAATGAATGTTTCTAAAGTGGAATTGACATTCTAACATAGTTTGATAAATCACTACAGCTGAATCTTAAATAGTGACATTCGCTGCATTAGACCGTCAAAATTAACGCTTTGAGAGCGAGAGAAGTACATAAAGAGCAATATGAACACAAGTTACTGTTATCACAGTAAATGCATACGGAATCAAAATAAACTATGTTGGCCTTCAATACTATGCATAAATGAATGTTTCTAAAGTGGAATTGTCATTCTAACATAGTTTGATAAATCACCACAGCTGAATCTTAAATAGTGACATTCGCTGCATTAGACCGTCAAAATTAACGCTTTGAGAGCGAGAGAAGTACATAAAGAGCAACATGAACAATTTTTGTTTTTTTCACAGTAAATACACACGGAATCAAAATAAACTATCTTGTCCTTCAATACTATGCATAAATGAATGTTTCTAAAGTGGAATTGACATTCTAACATAGTTTGATAAATCACTACAGCTGAATCTTAAATAGTGACATTCGCTGCATTAGACTGTCAAAATTAACGCTTTGAGAGCGAGAGAAGTACATAAAGAGCAATATGAACACAAGTTACTGTTATCACAGTAAAATACACACGGAATCAAAATAAACTATGTTGGCCTTCAATACTATGCATAAATGAATGTTTCTAAAGTGGAATTGTCATTCTAACATAGTTTGATAAATCACCACAGCTGAATCTTAAACAGTGACATTCGCTGCATTAGACTGTCAAAATTAACGCTTTCAGAGCGAGAGAAGTACATAAAGAGCAAGATGAACAATTTTTGTTTTTTTCACAGTAAATACACACGGAATCAAAATAAACTATGTTGGCCTTCAATACTATGCATAAATGAATGTTTCTAAAGTGGAATTGTCATTCTAACATAGTTTGATAAATCACCACAGCTGAATCTTAAACAGTGACATTCGCTGCATTAGACTGTCAAAATTAACGCTTTGAGAGCGAGAGAAGTACATAAAGAGCAATATGAACACAAGTTACTGTTATCACAGTAAATGCATACGGAATCAAAATAAACTATGTTGGCCTTCAATACTATGCATAAATGAATGTTTCTAAAGTGGAATTGTCATTCTAACATAGTTTGATAAATCACTACAGCTGAATCTTAAATAGTGACATTCGCTGCTTAAACCGTCAAAATTGACGCTTTCAGAGCCAGAAAAAAACATAATGAGACAATATGAACACATGTGGCTGTTTTCACAGTAACTGCATACGGAATCAAAATAAACTATGTTGGCCTTCAATACTATGCATAAATGAATGTTTCTAAAGTGGAATTGTTATTCTAACATAGTTTGATAAATCACCACAGCTGAATCTTAAATAGTGACATTCGCTGCATTAGACCGTCAAAATTAACGCTTTGAGAGCGAGAGAAGTACATAAAGAGCAATATGAACACAAGTTACTGTTATCACAGTAAATGCATACGGAATCAAAATAAACTATGTTGGCCTTCAATACTATGCATAAATGAATGTTTCTAAAGTGGAATTGACATTCTAACATAGTTTGATAAATCACCACAGCTGAATCTTAAATAGTGACATTCGCTGCATTAGACTGTCAAAATTAACGCTTTGAGAGCGAGAGAAGTACATAAAGAGCAATATGAACAATTTTTGTTTTTTTCACAGTAAATACACACGGAATCAAAATAAACTATGTTGGCCTTCAATACTATGCATAAATGAATGTTTCTAAAGTGGAATTGTCATTCTAACATAGTTTGATAAATCACCACAGCTGAATCTTAAATAGTGACATTCGCTGCATTAGACCGTTGAAATTGACGCTTTCAGAGCCAGAAAAACACAGAATGAGACAACATGAACACATGTGGCTGTTATCACAGTAAATTCATACGGAATCAAAATAAACTATGTTGGCCTTCAATACTATGCATAAATGAATGTTTCTAAAGTGGAATTGTCATTCTAACATAGTTTGATAAATCACCACAGCTGAATCTTAAACAGTGACATTCGCTGCATTAGAACGTTGAAATTAACGCTTTCAGAGCGAGAGAAGTACATAAAGAGCAATATGAACAATTTTTGTTTTTTTCACAGTAAATACACACGGAATCAAAATAAACTATGTTGGCCTTCAATACTATGCATAAATGAATGTTTCTAAAGTGGAATTGTCATTCTAACATAGTTTGATAAATCACCACAGCTGAATCTTAAACAGTGACATTCGCTGCATTAGACTGTCAAAATTAACGCTTTGAGAGCGAGAGAAGTACATAAAGAGCAATATGAACACAAGTTACTGTTATCACAGTAAATGCATACGGAATCAAAATAAACTATGTTGGCCTTCAATACTATGCATAAATGAATGTTTCTAAAGTGGAATTGTCATTCTAACATAGTTTGATAAATCACTACAGCTGAATCTTAAATAGTGACATTCGCTGCTTAAACCGTCAAAATTGACGCTTTCAGAGCCAGAAAAAAACATAATGAGACAATATGAACACATGTGGCTGTTTTCACAGTAACTGCATACGGAATCAAAATAAACTATGTTGGCCTTCAATACTATGCATAAATGAATGTTTCTAAAGTGGAATTGTTATTCTAACATAGTTTGATAAATCACCACAGCTGAATCTTAAATAGTGACATTCGCTGCATTAGACCGTCAAAATTAACGCTTTGAGAGCGAGAGAAGTACATAAAGAGCAATATGAACACAAGTTACTGTTATCACAGTAAATGCATACGGAATCAAAATAAACTATGTTGGCCTTCAATACTATGCATAAATGAATGTTTCTAAAGTGGAATTGTCATTCTAACATAGTTTGATAAATCACCACAGCTGAATCTTAAATAGTGACATTCGCTGCATTAGACCGTTAAAATTAACGCTTTCAGAGCCAGAAAAACACATAATGAGACAACATGAACACATGTGGCTGTTATCACAGTAAATGCATACGGAATCAAAATTAACTATGTTGGCCTTCAATACTATGCATAAATGAATGTTTCTAAAGTGGAATTGTCATTCTAACATAGTTTGATAAATCACCACAGCTGAATCTTAAATAGTGACATTCGCTGCATTAGACCGTCAAAATTAACGCTTTGAGAGCGAGAGAAGTACATAAAGAGCAATATGAACACAAGTTACTGTTATCACAGTAAATGCATACGGAATCAAAATAAACTATGTTGGCCTTCAATACTATGCATAAATGAATGTTTCTAAAGTGGAATTGTCATTCTAACATAGTTTGATAAATCACCACAGCTGAATCTTAAATAGTGACATTCGCTGCATTGAACGTCAAAATTAACGCTTTCAGAGCGAGAGAAGTACATAAAGAGTAATATGAACACAAGTTACTGTTATCACAGTAAATGCATACGGAATCAAAATAAACTATGTTGGCCTTCAATACTATGCATAAATGAATGTTTCTAAAGTGGAATTGTCATTCTAACATAGTTTGGTAAATCACCACAGCTGAATCTTAAACAGTGACATTCGCTGCATTAGACTGTCAAAATTAACGCTTTGAGAGCGAGAGAAGTACATAAAGAGCAATATGAACAATTTTTGTTTTTTTCACAGTAAATACACACGGAATCAAAATAAACTATGTTGGCCTTCAATACTATGCATAAATGAATGTTTCTAAAGTGGAATTGTCATTCTAACATAGTTTGATAAATCACCACAGCTGAATCTTAAATAGTCACATTCGCTGCATTAGACCGTCAAAATTAACGCTTTGAGAGCGAGAGAAGTACATAAAGATCAATACGAACACAAGTTACTGTTATCACAGTAAATGCATACGGAATCAAAATAAACTATGTTGGCCTTCAATACTATGCATAAATGAATGTTTCTAAAGTGGAATTGTCATTCTAACATAGTTTGATAAATCACCACAGCTGAATCTTAAATAGTGACATTCGCTGCATTAGACCGTTAAAATTAACGCTTTCAGAGCGAGAGAAGTACATAAAGAGCAATATGAACAATTTTTGTTTTTTTCACAGTAAATACACACGGAATCAAAATAAACTATGTTGGCGTTCAATACTATGCATAAATGAATATTTCTAAAGTGGAATTGTCATTCTAACATAGTTTGATAAATCACTACAGCTGAATCTTAAATAGTGACATTCGCTGCTTAAACCGTCAAAATTGACGCTTTCAGAGCCAGAAAAAAACATAATGAGACAATATGAACACATGTGGCTGTTTTCACAGTAACTGCATACGGAATCAAAATAAACTATGTTGGCCTTCAATACTATGCATAAATGAATGTTTCTAAAGTGGAATTGTTATTCTAACATAGTTTGATAAATCACCACAGCTGAATCTTAAATAGTGACATTCGCTGCATTAGACCGTCAAAATTAACGCTTTGAGAGCGAGAGAAGTACATAAAGAGCAATATGAACACAAGTTACTGTTATCACAGTAAATGCATACGGAATCAAAATAAACTATGTTGGCCTTCAATACTATGCATAAATGAATGTTTCTAAAGTGGAATTGTCATTCTAACATAGTTTGATAAATCACCACAGCTGAATCTTAAACAGTGACATTCGCTGCATTAGACTGTCAAAATTAACGCTTTGAGAGCGAGAGAAGTACATAAAGATCAATATGAACACAAGTTACTGTTATCACAGTAAAATACACACGGAATCAAAATAAACTATGTTGGCCTTTAATACTATGCATAAATGAATGTTTCTAAAGTGGAATTGTCATTCTAACATAGTTTGATAAATCACCACAGCTGAATCTTAAATAGTGACATTCGCTGCATTAGACTGTCAAAATTAACGCTTTGAGAGCGAGAGAAGTACATAAAGAGCAATATGAACAATTTTTGTTTTTTTCACAGTAAATACACACGGAATCAAAATAAACTATGTTGGCCTTCAATACTATGCATAAATGAATGTTTCTAAAGTGGAATTGTCATTCTAACATAGTTTGATAAATCACCACAGCTGAATCTTAAATAGTGACATTCGCTGCATTAGACCGTTGAAATTGACGCTTTCAGAGCCAGAAAAACACAGAATGAGACAACATGAACACATGTGGCTGTTATCACAGTAAATGCATACGGAATCAAAATAAACTATGTTGGCCTTCAATACTATGCATAAATGAATGTTTCTAAAGTGGAATTGTCATTCTAACATAGTTTGATAAATCACCACAGCTGAATCTTAAATAGTGACATTCGCTGCATTAGACTGTCAAAATTAACGCTTTGAGAGCGAGAGAAGTACATAAAGAGCAATATGAACAATTTTTGTTTTTTTCACAGTAAATACACACGGAATCAAAATAAACTATGTTGGCCTTCAATACTATGCATAAATGAATGTTTCTAAAGTGGAATTGTCATTCTAACATAGTTTGATAAATCACCACAGCTGAATCTTAAATAGTGACATTCGCTGCATTAGACCGTTGAAATTGACGCTTTCAGAGCCAGAAAAACACAGAATGAGACAACATGAACACATGTGGCTGTTATCACAGTAAATGCATACGGAATCAAAATAAACTATGTTGGCCTTCAATACTATGCATAAATGAATGTTTCTAAAGTGGAATTGTCATTCTAACATAGTTTGATAAATCACCACAGCTGAATCTTAAACAGTGACATTCGCTGCATTAGACTGTCAAAATTAACGCTTTGAGAGCGAGAGAAGTACATAAAGAGCAATATGAACACAAGTTACTGTTATCACAGTAAATGCATACGGAATCAAAATAAACTATGTTGGCCTTCAATACTATGCATAAATGAATGTTTCTAAAGTGGAATTGTCATTCTAACATAGTTTGATAAATCACTACAGCTGAATCTTAAATAGTGACATTCGCTGCTTAAACCGTCAAAATTGACGCTTTCAGAGCCAGAAAAAAACATAATGAGACAATATGAACACATGTGGCTGTTTTCACAGTAACTGCATACGGAATCAAAATAAACTATGTTGGCCTTCAATACTATGCATAAATGAATGTTTCTAAAGTGGAATTGTTATTCTAACATAGTTTGATAAATCACCACAGCTGAATCTTAAATAGTGACATTCGCTGCATTAGACCGTCAAAATTAACGCTTTGAGAGCGAGAGAAGTACATAAAGAGCAATATGAACACAAGTTACTGTTATCACAGTAAATGCATACGGAATCAAAATAAACTATGTTGGCCTTCAATACTATGCATAAATGAATGTTTCTAAAGTGGAATTGTCATTCTAACATAGTTTGATAAATCACCACAGCTGAATCTTAAATAGTGACATTCGCTGCATTAGACCGTTAAAATTAACGCTTTCAGAGCCAGAAAAACACATAATGAGACAACATGAACACATGTGGCTGTTATCACAGTAAATGCATACGGAATCAAAATTAACTATGTTGGCCTTCAATACTATGCATAAATGAATGTTTCTAAAGTGGAATTGTCATTCTAACATAGTTTGATAAATCACCACAGCTGAATCTTAAATAGTGACATTCGCTGCATTAGACCGTCAAAATTAACGCTTTGAGAGCGAGAGAAGTACATAAAGAGCAATATGAACACAAGTTACTGTTATCACAGTAAATGCATACGGAATCAAAATAAACTATGTTGGCCTTCAATACTATGCATAAATGAATGTTTCTAAAGTGGAATTGTCATTCTAACATAGTTTGATAAATCACCACAGCTGAATCTTAAATAGTGACATTCGCTGCATTGAACGTCAAAATTAACGCTTTCAGAGCGAGAGAAGTACATAAAGAGTAATATGAACACAAGTTACTGTTATCACAGTAAATGCATACGGAATCAAAATAAACTATGTTGGCCTTCAATACTATGCATAAATGAATGTTTCTAAAGTGGAATTGTCATTCTAACATAGTTTGGTAAATCACCACAGCTGAATCTTAAACAGTGACATTCGCTGCATTAGACTGTCAAAATTAACGCTTTGAGAGCGAGAGAAGTACATAAAGAGCAATATGAACAATTTTTGTTTTTTTCACAGTAAATACACACGGAATCAAAATAAACTATGTTGGCCTTCAATACTATGCATAAATGAATGTTTCTAAAGTGGAATTGTCATTCTAACATAGTTTGATAAATCACCACAGCTGAATCTTAAATAGTCACATTCGCTGCATTAGACCGTCAAAATTAACGCTTTGAGAGCGAGAGAAGTACATAAAGATCAATACGAACACAAGTTACTGTTATCACAGTAAATGCATACGGAATCAAAATAAACTATGTTGGCCTTCAATACTATGCATAAATGAATGTTTCTAAAGTGGAATTGTCATTCTAACATAGTTTGATAAATCACCACAGCTGAATCTTAAATAGTGACATTCGCTGCATTAGACCGTTAAAATTAACGCTTTCAGAGCGAGAGAAGTACATAAAGAGCAATATGAACAATTTTTGTTTTTTTCACAGTAAATACACACGGAATCAAAATAAACTATGTTGGCGTTCAATACTATGCATAAATGAATATTTCTAAAGTGGAATTGTCATTCTAACATAGTTTGATAAATCACTACAGCTGAATCTTAAATAGTGACATTCGCTGCTTAAACCGTCAAAATTGACGCTTTCAGAGCCAGAAAAAAACATAATGAGACAATATGAACACATGTGGCTGTTTTCACAGTAACTGCATACGGAATCAAAATAAACTATGTTGGCCTTCAATACTATGCATAAATGAATGTTTCTAAAGTGGAATTGTTATTCTAACATAGTTTGATAAATCACCACAGCTGAATCTTAAATAGTGACATTCGCTGCATTAGACCGTCAAAATTAACGCTTTGAGAGCGAGAGAAGTACATAAAGAGCAATATGAACACAAGTTACTGTTATCACAGTAAATGCATACGGAATCAAAATAAACTATGTTGGCCTTCAATACTATGCATAAATGAATGTTTCTAAAGTGGAATTGTCATTCTAACATAGTTTGATAAATCACCACAGCTGAATCTTTAACAGTGACATTCGCTGCATTAGACTGTCAAAATTAACGCTTTGAGAGCGAGAGAAGTACATAAAGATCAATATGAACACAAGTTACTGTTATCACAGTAAAATACACACGGAATCAAAATAAACTATGTTGGCCTTTAATACTATGCATAAATGAATGTTTCTAAAGTGGAATTGTCATTCTAACATAGTTTGATAAATCACCACAGCTGAATCTTAAATAGTGACATTCGCTGCATTAGACTGTCAAAATTAACGCTTTGAGAGCGAGAGAAGTACATAAAGAGCAATATGAACAATTTTTGTTTTTTTCACAGTAAATACACACGGAATCAAAATAAACTATGTTGGCCTTCAATACTATGCATAAATGAATGTTTCTAAAGTGGAATTGTCATTCTAACATAGTTTGATAAATCACCACAGCTGAATCTTAAATAGTGACATTCGCTGCATTAGACCGTTGAAATTGACGCTTTCAGAGCCAGAAAAACACAGAATGAGACAACATGAACACATGTGGCTGTTATCACAGTAAATGCATACGGAATCAAAATAAACTATGTTGGCCTTCAATACTATGCATAAATGAATGTTTCTAAAGTGGAATTGTCATTCTAACATAGTTTGATAAATCACCACAGCTGAATCTTAAATAGTGACATTCGCTGCATTAGACTGTCAAAATTAACGCTTTGAGAGCGAGAGAAGTACATAAAGAGCAATATGAACAATTTTTGTTTTTTTCACAGTAAATACACACGGAATCAAAATAAACTATGTTGGCCTTCAATACTATGCATAAATGAATGTTTCTAAAGTGGAATTGTCATTCTAACATAGTTTGATAAATCACCACAGCTGAATCTTAAATAGTGACATTCGCTGCATTAGACCGTTGAAATTGACGCTTTCAGAGCCAGAAAAACACAGAATGAGACAACATGAACACATGTGGCTGTTATCACAGTAAATGCATACGGAATCAAAATAAACTATGTTGGCCTTCAATACTATGCATAAATGAATGTTTCTAAAGTGGAATTGTCATTCTAACATAGTTTGATAAATCACCACAGCTGAATCTTAAACAGTGACATTCGCTGCATTAGACTGTCAAAATTAACGCTTTGAGAGCGAGAGAAGTACATAAAGAGCAATATGAACACAAGTTACTGTTATCACAGTAAATGCATACGGAATCAAAATAAACTATGTTGGCCTTCAATACTATGCATAAATGAATGTTTCTAAAGTGGAATTGTCATTCTAACATAGTTTGATAAATCACTACAGCTGAATCTTAAATAGTGACATTCGCTGCTTAAACCGTCAAAATTGACGCTTTCAGAGCCAGAAAAAAACATAATGAGACAATATGAACACATGTGGCTGTTTTCACAGTAACTGCATACGGAATCAAAATAAACTATGTTGGCCTTCAATACTATGCATAAATGAATGTTTCTAAAGTGGAATTGTTATTCTAACATAGTTTGATAAATCACCACAGCTGAATCTTAAATAGTGACATTCGCTGCATTAGACCGTCAAAATTAACGCTTTGAGAGCGAGAGAAGTACATAAAGAGCAATATGAACACAAGTTACTGTTATCACAGTAAATGCATACGGAATCAAAATAAACTATGTTGGCCTTCAATACTATGCATAAATGAATGTTTCTAAAGTGGAATTGTCATTCTAACATAGTTTGATAAATCACCACAGCTGAATCTTAAATAGTGACATTCGCTGCATTAGACCGTTAAAATTAACGCTTTCAGAGCCAGAAAAACACATAATGAGACAACATGAACACATGTGGCTGTTATCACAGTAAATGCATACGGAATCAAAATTAACTATGTTGGCCTTCAATACTATGCATAAATGAATGTTTCTAAAGTGGATTTGTCATTCTAACATAGTTTGATAAATCACCACAGCTGAATCTTAAATAGTGACATTCGCTGCATTAGACCGTCAAAATTAACGCTTTGAGAGCGAGAGAAGTACATAAAGAGCAATATGAACACAAGTTACTGTTATCACAGTAAATGCATACGGAATCAAAATAAACTATGTTGGCCTTCAATACTATGCATAAATGAATGTTTCTAAAGTGGAATTGTCATTCTAACATAGTTTGATAAATCACCACAGCTGAATCTTAAATAGTGACATTCGCTGCATTGAACGTCAAAATTAACGCTTTCAGAGCGAGAGAAGTACATAAAGAGTAATATGAACACAAGTTACTGTTATCACAGTAAATGCATACGGAATCAAAATAAACTATGTTGGCCTTCAATACTATGCATAAATGAATGTTTCTAAAGTGGAATTGTCATTCTAACATAGTTTGGTAAATCACCACAGCTGAATCTTAAACAGTGACATTCGCTGCATTAGACTGTCAAAATTAACGCTTTGAGAGCGAGAGAAGTACATAAAGAGCAATATGAACAATTTTTGTTTTTTTCACAGTAAATACACACGGAATCAAAATAAACTATCTTGTCCTTCAATACTATGCATAAATGAATGTTTCTAAAGTGGAATTGTCATTCTAACATAGTTTGATAAGTCACCACAGCTGAATCTTAAATAGTGACATTCGCTGCATTAGACTGTCAAAATTAACGCTTTCAGAGCGAGAGAAGTACATAAAGAGTAATATGAACACAAGTTACTCTTATCACAGTAAATGCATACGGAATCAAAATAAACTATGTTGGCCTTCAATACTCTGCATAAATGAATGTTTCTAAAGTGGAATTGTCATTCTAACATAGTTTGATAAATCACCACAGCTGAATCTTAAATAGTGACATTCGCTGCATTAGACTGTCAAAATTGACGCTTTCAGAGCCAGAAAAAAACATAATGAGACAATATGAACACATGTGGCTGTTTTCACAGTAACTGCATACGGAATCAAAATAAACTATGTTGGCCTTCAATACTATACATAAATGAATGTTTCTAAAGTGGAATTGTCATTCTAACATAGTTTGATAAATCACCACAGCTGAATCTTAAATAGTGACATTCGCTGCATTAGAACGTTGAAATTAACGCTTTCAGAGCGAGAGAAGTACATAAAGAGCAATATGAACAATTTTTGTTTTTTTCACAGTAAATACACACGGAATCAAAATAAACTATGTTGGCCTTCAATACTATGCATAAATGAATATTTCTAAAGTGGAATTGTCATTCTAACATAGTTTGATAAATCACTACAGCTGAATCTTAAATAGTGACATTCGCTGCTTAAACCGTCAAAATTGACGCTTTCAGAGCCAGAAAAAAACATAATGAGACAATATGAACACATGTGGCTGTTTTCACAGTAACTGCATACGGAATCAAAATAAACTATGTTGGCCTTCAATACTATGCATAAATGAATGTTTCTAAAGTGGAATTGTTATTCTAACATAGTTTGATAAATCACCACAGCTGAATCTTAAATAGTGACATTCGCTGCATTAGACCGTCAAAATTAACGCTTTGAGAGCGAGAGAAGTACATAAAGAGCAATATGAACACAAGTTACTGTTATCACAGTAAATGCATACGGAATCAAAATAAACTATGTTGGCCTTCAATACTATGCATAAATGAATGTTTCTAAAGTGGAATTGTCATTCTAACATAGTTTGATAAATCACCACAGCTGAATCTTAAATAGTGACATTCGCTGCATTGAACGTCAAAATTAACGCTTTCAGAGCGAGAGAAGTACATAAAGAGTAATATGAACACAAGTTACTGTTATCACAGTAAATGCATACGGAATCAAAATAAACTATGTTGGCCTTCAATACTATGCATAAATGAATGTTTCTAAAGTGGAATTGTCATTCTAACATAGTTTGATAAATCACTACAGCTGAATCTTAAATAGTGACATTCGCTGCATTAGACTGTCAAAATTAACGCTTTCAGAGCGAGAGAAGTACATAAAGAGCAAGATGAACAATTTTTGTTTTTTTCACAGTAAATACACACGGAATCAAAATAAACTATCTTGTCCTTCAATACTATGCATAAATGAATGTTTCTAAAGTGGAATTGTCATTCTAACATAGTTTGATAAATCACCACAGCTGAATCTTAAATAGTGACATTCGCTGCATTAGACTGTCAAAATTAACGCTTTCAGAGCGAGAGAAGTACATAAAGAGCAATATGAACACAAGTTACTGTTATCACAGTAAATGCATACGGAATCAAAATAAACTATGTTGGCCTTCAATACTATGCATAAATGAATGTTTCTAAAGTGGAATTGTCATTCTAACATAGTTTGATAAATCACCACAGCTGAATCTTAAATAGTGACATTCGCTGCATTGAACGTCAAAATTAACGCTTTCAGAGCGAGAGAAGTACATAAAGAGTAATATGAACACAAGTTACTGTTATCACAGTAAATGCATACGGAATCAAAATAAACTATGTTGGCCTTCAATACTATGCATAAATGAATGTTTCTAAAGTGGAATTGTCATTCTAACATAGTTTGGTAAATCACCACAGCTGAATCTTAAACAGTGACATTCGCTGCATTAGACTGTCAAAATTAACGCTTTGAGAGCGAGAGAAGTACATAAAGAGCAATATGAACAATTTTTGTTTTTTTCACAGTAAATACACACGGAATCAAAATAAACTATGTTGGCCTTCAATACTATGCATAAATGAATGTTTCTAAAGTGGAATTGTCATTCTAACATAGTTTGATAAATCACCACAGCTGAATCTTAAATAGTCACATTCGCTGCATTAGACCGTCAAAATTAACGCTTTGAGAGCGAGAGAAGTACATAAAGATCAATACGAACACAAGTTACTGTTATCACAGTAAATGCATACGGAATCAAAATAAACTATGTTGGCCTTCAATACTATGCATAAATGAATGTTTCTAAAGTGGAATTGTTATTCTAACATAGTTTGGTAAATCACCACAGCTGAATCTTAAACAGTGACATTCGCTGCATTAGACTGTCAAAATTAACGCTTTCCGAGCGAGAGAAGTACATAAAGAGCAATATGAACACAAGTTACTGTTATCACAGTAAATGCATACGGAATCAAAATAAACTATGTTGGCCTTCAATACTATGCATAAATGAATGTTTCTAAAGTGGAATTGACATTCTAACATAGTTTGATAAATCACTACAGCTGAATCTTAAATAGTGACATTCGCTGCATTAGACCGTCAAAATTAACGCTTTGAGAGCGAGAGAAGTACATAAAGAGCAATATGAACACAAGTTACTGTTATCACAGTAAATGCATACGGAATCAAAATAAACTATGTTGGCCTTCAATACTATGCATAAATGAATGTTTCTAAAGTGGAATTGTCATTCTAACATAGTTTGATAAATCACCACAGCTGAATCTTAAATAGTGACATTCGCTGCATTAGACCGTCAAAATTAACGCTTTGAGAGCGAGAGAAGTACATAAAGAGCAACATGAACAATTTTTGTTTTTTTCACAGTAAATACACACGGAATCAAAATAAACTATCTTGTCCTTCAATACTATGCATAAATGAATGTTTCTAAAGTGGAATTGACATTCTAACATAGTTTGATAAATCACTACAGCTGAATCTTAAATAGTGACATTCGCTGCATTAGACTGTCAAAATTAACGCTTTGAGAGCGAGAGAAGTACATAAAGAGCAATATGAACACAAGTTACTGTTATCACAGTAAAATACACACGGAATCAAAATAAACTATGTTGGCCTTCAATACTATGCATAAATGAATGTTTCTAAAGTGGAATTGTCATTCTAACATACTTTGATAAATCACCACAGCTGAATCTTAAATAGTGACATTCGCTGCATTAGACTGTCAAAATTAACGCTTTCAGAGCGAGAGAAGTACATAAAGAGCAAGATGAACAATTTTTGTTTTTTTCACAGTAAATACACACGGAATCAAAATAAACTATGTTGGCCTTCAATACTATGCATAAATGAATGTTTCTAAAGTGGAATTGTCATTCTAACATAGTTTGATAAATCACCACAGCTGAATCTTAAATAGTGACATTCGCTGCATTGAACGTCAAAATTAACGCTTTCAGAGCGAGAGAAGTACATAAAGAGTAATATGAACACAAGTTACTGTTATCACAGTAAATGCATACGGAATCAAAATAAACTATGTTGGCCTTCAATACTATGCATAAATGAATGTTTCTAAAGTGGAATTGTCATTCTAACATAGTTTGGTAAATCACCACAGCTGAATCTTAAACAGTGACATTCGCTGCATTAGACTGTCAAAATTAACGCTTTGAGAGCGAGAGAAGTACATAAAGAGCAATATGAACAATTTTTGTTTTTTTCACAGTAAATACACACGGAATCAAAATAAACTATGTTGGCCTTCAATACTATGCATAAATGAATGTTTCTAAAGTGGAATTGTCATTCTAACATAGTTTGATAAATCACCACAGCTGAATCTTAAATAGTCACATTCGCTGCATTAGACCGTCAAAATTAACGCTTTGAGAGCGAGAGAAGTACATAAAGATCAATACGAACACAAGTTACTGTTATCACAGTAAATGCATACGGAATCAAAATAAACTATGTTGGCCTTCAATACTATGCATAAATGAATGTTTCTAAAGTGGAATTGTTATTCTAACATAGTTTGGTAAATCACCACAGCTGAATCTTAAACAGTGACATTCGCTGCATTAGACTGTCAAAATTAACGCTTTCCGAGCGAGAGAAGTACATAAAGAGCAATATGAACACAAGTTACTGTTATCACAGTAAATGCATACGGAATCAAAATAAACTATGTTGGCCTTCAATACTATGCATAAATGAATGTTTCTAAAGTGGAATTGACATTCTAACATAGTTTGATAAATCACTACAGCTGAATCTTAAATAGTGACATTCGCTGCATTAGACCGTCAAAATTAACGCTTTGAGAGCGAGAGAAGTACATAAAGAGCAATATGAACACAAGTTACTGTTATCACAGTAAATGCATACGGAATCAAAATAAACTATGTTGGCCTTCAATACTATGCATAAATGAATGTTTCTAAAGTGGAATTGTCATTCTAACATAGTTTGATAAATCACCACAGCTGAATCTTAAATAGTGACATTCGCTGCATTAGACCGTCAAAATTAACGCTTTGAGAGCGAGAGAAGTACATAAAGAGCAACATGAACAATTTTTGTTTTTTTCACAGTAAATACACACGGAATCAAAATAAACTATCTTGTCCTTCAATACTATGCATAAATGAATGTTTCTAAAGTGGAATTGACATTCTAACATAGTTTGATAAATCACTACAGCTGAATCTTAAATAGTGACATTCGCTGCATTAGACTGTCAAAATTAACGCTTTGAGAGCGAGAGAAGTACATAAAGAGCAATATGAACACAAGTTACTGTTATCACAGTAAAATACACACGGAATCAAAATAAACTATGTTGGCCTTCAATACTATGCATAAATGAATGTTTCTAAAGTGGAATTGTCATTCTAACATACTTTGATAAATCACCACAGCTGAATCTTAAATAGTGACATTCGCTGCATTAGACTGTCAAAATTAACGCTTTCAGAGCGAGAGAAGTACATAAAGAGCAAGATGAACAATTTTTGTTTTTTTCACAGTAAATACACACGGAATCAAAATAAACTATGTTGGCCTTCAATACTATGCATAAATGAATGTTTCTAAAGTGGAATTGTCATTCTAACATAGTTTGATAAATCACCACAGCTGAATCTTAAATAGTGACATTCGCTGCATTAGACTGTCAAAATTAACGCTTTGAGAGCGAGAGAAGTACATAAAGAGCAATATGAACACAAGTTACTGTTATCACAGTAAATGCATACGGAATCAAAATAAACTATGTTGGCCTTCAATACTATGCATAAATGAATGTTTCTAAAGTGGAATTGTCATTCTAACATAGTTTGATAAATCACTACAGCTGAATCTTAAATAGTGACATTCGCTGCTTAAACCGTCAAAATTGACGCTTTCAGAGCCAGAAAAAAACATAATGAGACAATATGAACACATGTGGCTGTTTTCACAGTAACTGCATACGGAATCAAAATAAACTATGTTGGCCTTCAATACTATGCATAAATGAATGTTTCTAAAGTGGAATTGTTATTCTAACATAGTTTGATAAATCACCACAGCTGAATCTTAAATAGTGACATTCGCTGCATTAGACCGTCAAAATTAACGCTTTGAGAGCGAGAGAAGTACATAAAGAGCAATATGAACACAAGTTACTGTTATCACAGTAAATGCATACGGAATCAAAATAAACTATGTTGGCCTTCAATACTATGCATAAATGAATGTTTCTAAAGTGGAATTGTCATTCTAACATAGTTTGATAAATCACCACAGCTGAATCTTAAACAGTGACATTCGCTGCATTAGACTGTCAAAATTAACGCTTTGAGAGCGAGAGAAGTACATAAAGATCAATATGAACACAAGTTACTGTTATCACAGTAAAATACACACGGAATCAAAATAAACTATGTTGGCCTTCAATACTATGCATAAATGAATGTTTCTAAAGTGGAATTGTCATTCTAACATAGTTTGATAAATCACCACAGCTGAATCTTAAATAGTGACATTCGCTGCATTAGACTGTCAAAATTAACGCTTTGAGAGCGAGAGAAGTACATAAAGAGCAATATGAACACAAGTTACTGTTATCACAGTAAATGCATACGGAATCAAAATAAACTATGTTGGCCTTCAATACTATGCATAAATGAATGTTTCTAAAGTGGAATTGTCATTCTAACATAGTTTGATAAATCACCACAGCTGAATCTTAAATAGTGACATTCGCTGCATTAGACTGTCAAAATTAACGCTTTCAGAGCGATAAAAGCACATAATAAGACAATATGAACACATGTGGCTGTTATCACAGTAAATGCATACGGAATCAAAATAAACTATGTTGGCCTTCAATACTATGCATAAATGAATGTTTCTAAAGTGGAATTGTCATTCTAACATAGTTTGATAAATCACTACAGCTGAATCTTAAATAGTGACATTCGCTGCTTAAACCGTCAAAATTGACGCTTTCAGAGCCAGAAAAAAACATAATGAGACAATATGAACACATGTGGCTGTTTTCACAGTAACTGCATACGGAATCAAAATAAACTATGTTGGCCTTCAATACTATGCATAAATGAATGTTTCTAAAGTGGAATTGTCATTCTAACATAGTTTGATAAATCACCACAGCTGAATCTTAAATAGTGACATTCGCTGCATTAGACCGTCAAAATTAACGCTTTGAGAGGGAGAGAAGTACATAAAGAGCAATATGAACACAAGTTACTGTTATCACAGTAAAATACACACGGAATCAAAATAAACTATGTTGGCCTTCAATACTATGCATAAATGAATGTTTCTAAAGTGGAATTGTTATTCTAACATAGTTTGGTAAATCACCACAGCTGAATCTTAAACAGTGACATTCGCTGCATTAGACTGTCAAAATTAACGCTTTCCGAGCGAGAGAAGTACATAAAGAGCAATATGAACACAAGTTACTGTTATCACAGTAAATGCATACGGAATCAAAATAAACTATGTTGGCCTTCAATACTATGCATAAATGAATGTTTCTAAAGTGGAATTGACATTCTAACATAGTTTGATAAATCACTACAGCTGAATCTTAAATAGTGACATTCGCTGCATTAGACCGTCAAAATTAACGCTTTGAGAGCGAGAGAAGTACATAAAGAGCAATATGAACACAAGTTACTGTTATCACAGTAAATGCATACGGAATCAAAATAAACTATGTTGGCCTTCAATACTATGCATAAATGAATGTTTCTAAAGTGGAATTGTCATTCTAACATAGTTTGATAAATCACCACAGCTGAATCTTAAATAGTGACATTCGCTGCATTAGACCGTCAAAATTAACGCTTTGAGAGCGAGAGAAGTACATAAAGAGCAACATGAACAATTTTTGTTTTTTTCACAGTAAATACACACGGAATCAAAATAAACTATCTTGTCCTTCAATACTATGCATAAATGAATGTTTCTAAAGTGGAATTGACATTCTAACATAGTTTGATAAATCACTACAGCTGAATCTTAAATAGTGACATTCGCTGCATTAGACTGTCAAAATTAACGCTTTGAGAGCGAGAGAAGTACATAAAGAGCAATATGAACACAAGTTACTGTTATCACAGTAAAATACACACGGAATCAAAATAAACTATGTTGGCCTTCAATACTATGCATAAATGAATGTTTCTAAAGTGGAATTGTCATTCTAACATAGTTTGATAAATCACCACAGCTGAATCTTAAATAGTGACATTCGCTGCATTAGACTGTCAAAATTAACGCTTTGAGAGCGAGAGAAGTACATAAAGAGCAAGATGAACAATTTTTGTTTTTTTCACAGTAAATACACACGGAATCAAAATAAACTATGTTGGCCTTCAATACTATGCATAAATGAATGTTTCTAAAGTGGAATTGTCATTCTAACATAGTTTGATAAATCACCACAGCTGAATCTTAAATAGTGACATTCGCTGCATTAGACCGTCAAAATTAACGCTTTGAGAGCGAGAGAAGTACATAAAGATCAATACGAACACAAGTTACTGTTATCACAGTAAATGCATACGGAATCAAAATAAACTATGTTGGCCTTCAATACTATGCATAAATGAATGTTTCTAAAGTGGAATTGTCATTCTAACATAGTTTGATAAATCACCACAGCTGAATCTTAAATAGTGACATTCGCTGCATTAGACCGTCAAAATTAACGCTTTGAGAGCGAGAGAAGTACATAAAGAGCAACATGAACAATTTTTGTTTTTTTCACAGTAAATACACACGGAATCAAAATAAACTATCTTGTCCTTCAATACTATGCATAAATGAATGTTTCTAAAGTGGAATTGACATTCTAACATAGTTTGATAAATCACTACAGCTGAATCTTAAATAGTGACATTCGCTGCATTAGACTGTCAAAATTAACGCTTTGAGAGCGAGAGAAGTACATAAAGAGCAATATGAACACAAGTTACTGTTATCACAGTAAAATACACACGGAATCAAAATAAACTATGTTGGCCTTCAATACTATGCATAAATGAATGTTTCTAAAGTGGAATTGTCATTCTAACATACTTTGATAAATCACCACAGCTGAATCTTAAATAGTGACATTCGCTGCATTAGACTGTCAAAATTAACGCTTTCAGAGCGAGAGAAGTACATAAAGAGCAAGATGAACAATTTTTGTTTTTTTCACAGTAAATACACACGGAATCAAAATAAACTATGTTGGCCTTCAATACTATGCATAAATGAATGTTTCTAAAGTGGAATTGTCATTCTAACATAGTTTGATAAATCACCACAGCTGAATCTTAAATAGTGACATTCGCTGCATTAGACTGTCAAAATTAACGCTTTGAGAGCGAGAGAAGTACATAAAGAGCAATATGAACACAAGTTACTGTTATCACAGTAAATGCATACGGAATCAAAATAAACTATGTTGGCCTTCAATACTATGCATAAATGAATGTTTCTAAAGTGGAATTGTCATTCTAACATAGTTTGATAAATCACTACAGCTGAATCTTAAATAGTGACATTCGCTGCTTAAACCGTCAAAATTGACGCTTTCAGAGCCAGAAAAAAACATAATGAGACAATATGAACACATGTGGCTGTTTTCACAGTAACTGCATACGGAATCAAAATAAACTATGTTGGCCTTCAATACTATGCATAAATGAATGTTTCTAAAGTGGAATTGTTATTCTAACATAGTTTGATAAATCACCACAGCTGAATCTTAAATAGTGACATTCGCTGCATTAGACCGTCAAAATTAACGCTTTGAGAGCGAGAGAAGTACATAAAGAGCAATATGAACACAAGTTACTGTTATCACAGTAAATGCATACGGAATCAAAATAAACTATGTTGGCCTTCAATACTATGCATAAATGAATGTTTCTAAAGTGGAATTGTCATTCTAACATAGTTTGATAAATCACCACAGCTGAATCTTAAACTGACATTCGCTGCATTAGACTGTCAAAATTAACGCTTTGAGAGCGAGAGAAGTACATAAAGAGCAATATGAACACAAGTTACTGTTATCACAGTAAAATACACACGGAATCAAAATAAACTATGTTGGCCTTCAATACTATGCATAAATGAATGTTTCTAAAGTGGAATTGTCATTCTAACATAGTTTGATAAATCACCACAGCTGAATCTTAAATAGTGACATTCGCTGCATTAGACTGTCAAAATTAACGCTTTCAGAGCGATAAAAGCACATAATAAGACAATATGAACACATGTGGCTGTTATCACAGTAAATGCATACGGAATCAAAATTAACTATGTTGGCCTTCAATACTATGCATAAATGAATGTTTCTAAAGTGGAATTGTCATTCTAACATAGTTTGATAAATCACTACAGCTGAATCTTAAATAGTGACATTCGCTGCTTAAACCGTCAAAATTGACGCTTTCAGAGCCAGAAAAAAACATAATGAGACAATATGAACACATGTGGCTGTTTTCACAGTAACTGCATACGGAATCAAAATAAACTATGTTGGCCTTCAATACTATGCATAAATGAATGTTTCTAAAGTGGAATTGTTATTCTAACATAGTTTGATAAATCACCACAGCTGAATCTTAAATAGTGACATTCGCTGCATTAGACCGTCAAAATTAACGCTTTGAGAGCGAGAGAAGTACATAAAGAGCAATATGAACACAAGTTACTGTTATCACAGTAAATGCATACGGAATCAAAATAAACTATGTTGGCCTTCAATACTATGCATAAATGAATGTTTCTAAAGTGGAATTGTCATTCTAACATAGTTTGATAAATCACCACAGCTGAATCTTAAATAGTGACATTCGCTGCATTAGACCGTTAAAATTAACGCTTTCAGAGCCAGAAAAACACATAATGAGACAACATGAACACATGTGGCTGTTATCACAGTAAATGCATACGGAATCAAAATTAACTATGTTGGCCTTCAATACTATGCATAAATGAATGTTTCTAAAGTGGAATTGTCATTCTAACATAGTTTGATAAATCACCACAGCTGAATCTTAAATAGTGACATTCGCTGCATTAGACCGTCAAAATTAACGCTTTGAGAGCGAGAGAAGTACATAAAGAGCAATATGAACACAAGTTACTGTTATCACAGTAAATGCATACGGAATCAAAATAAACTATGTTGGCCTTCAATACTATGCATAAATGAATGTTTCTAAAGTGGAATTGTCATTCTAACATAGTTTGATAAATCACCACAGCTGAATCTTAAATAGTGACATTCGCTGCATTGAACGTCAAAATTAACGCTTTCAGAGCGAGAGAAGTACATAAAGATCAATATGAACACAAGTTACTGTTATCACAGTAAAATACACACGGAATCAAAATAAACTATGTTGGCCTTCAATACTATGCATAAATGAATGTTTCTAAAGTGGAATTGTCATTCTAACATAGTTTGATAAATCACCACAGCTGAATCTTAAATAGTGACATTCGCTGCATTAGACTGTCAAAATTAACGCTTTGAGAGCG
This sequence comes from Chaetodon trifascialis, assembly GCF_039877785.1. Classification (NCBI taxonomy): domain Eukaryota; kingdom Metazoa; phylum Chordata; class Actinopteri; order Chaetodontiformes; family Chaetodontidae; genus Chaetodon; species Chaetodon trifascialis. Next base: position 152,763 of record NC_092077.1, on the reverse strand, counting down.
AGAGAAGTACATAAAGAGCAATATGAACACAAGTTACTGTTATCACAGTAAATGCATACGGAATCAAAATAAACTATGTTGGCCTTCAATACTATGCATAAATGAATGTTTCTAAAGTGGAATTGTCATTCTAACATAGTTTGATAAATCACCACAGCTGAATCTTAAATAGTGACATTCGCTGCATTAGACTGTCAAAATTAACGCTTTCAGAGCGATAAAAGCACATAATAAGACAATATGAACACATGTGGCTGTTATCACAGTAAATGCATACGGAATCAAAATAAACTATGTTGGCCTTCAATACTATGCATAAATGAATGTTTCTAAAGTGGAATTGTCATTCTAACATAGTTTGATAAATCACTACAGCTGAATCTTAAATAGTGACATTCGCTGCTTAAACCGTCAAAATTGACGCTTTCAGAGCCAGAAAAAAACATAATGAGACAATATGAACACATGTGGCTGTTTTCACAGTAACTGCATACGGAATCAAAATAAACTATGTTGGCCTTCAATACTATGCATAAATGAATGTTTCTAAAGTGGAATTGTCATTCTAACATAGTTTGATAAATCACCACAGCTGAATCTTAAATAGTGACATTCGCTGCATTAGACCGTCAAAATTAACGCTTTGAGAGGGAGAGAAGTACATAAAGAGCAATATGAACACAAGTTACTGTTATCACAGTAAAATACACACGGAATCAAAATAAACTATGTTGGCCTTCAATACTATGCATAAATGAATGTTTCTAAAGTGGAATTGTTATTCTAACATAGTTTGGTAAATCACCACAGCTGAATCTTAAACAGTGACATTCGCTGCATTAGACTGTCAAAATTAACGCTTTCCGAGCGAGAGAAGTACATAAAGAGCAATATGAACACAAGTTACTGTTATCACAGTAAATGCATACGGAATCAAAATAAACTATGTTGGCCTTCAATACTATGCATAAATGAATGTTTCTAAAGTGGAATTGACATTCTAACATAGTTTGATAAATCACTACAGCTGAATCTTAAATAGTGACATTCGCTGCATTAGACCGTCAAAATTAACGCTTTGAGAGCGAGAGAAGTACATAAAGAGCAATATGAACACAAGTTACTGTTATCACAGTAAATGCATACGGAATCAAAATAAACTATGTTGGCCTTCAATACTATGCATAAATGAATGTTTCTAAAGTGGAATTGTCATTCTAACATAGTTTGATAAATCACCACAGCTGAATCTTAAATAGTGACATTCGCTGCATTAGACCGTCAAAATTAACGCTTTGAGAGCGAGAGAAGTACATAAAGAGCAACATGAACAATTTTTGTTTTTTTCACAGTAAATACACACGGAATCAAAATAAACTATCTTGTCCTTCAATACTATGCATAAATGAATGTTTCTAAAGTGGAATTGACATTCTAACATAGTTTGATAAATCACTACAGCTGAATCTTAAATAGTGACATTCGCTGCATTAGACTGTCAAAATTAACGCTTTGAGAGCGAGAGAAGTACATAAAGAGCAATATGAACACAAGTTACTGTTATCACAGTAAAATACACACGGAATCAAAATAAACTATGTTGGCCTTCAATACTATGCATAAATGAATGTTTCTAAAGTGGAATTGTCATTCTAACATACTTTGATAAATCACCACAGCTGAATCTTAAATAGTGACATTCGCTGCATTAGACTGTCAAAATTAACGCTTTCAGAGCGAGAGAAGTACATAAAGAGCAAGATGAACAATTTTTGTTTTTTTCACAGTAAATACACACGGAATCAAAATAAACTATGTTGGCCTTCAATACTATGCATAAATGAATGTTTCTAAAGTGGAATTGTCATTCTAACATAGTTTGATAAATCACCACAGCTGAATCTTAAATAGTGACATTCGCTGCATTAGACTGTCAAAATTAACGCTTTGAGAGCGAGAGAAGTACATAAAGAGCAATATGAACACAAGTTACTGTTATCACAGTAAATGCATACGGAATCAAAATAAACTATGTTGGCCTTCAATACTATGCATAAATGAATGTTTCTAAAGTGGAATTGTCATTCTAACATAGTTTGATAAATCACTACAGCTGAATCTTAAATAGTGACATTCGCTGCTTAAACCGTCAAAATTGACGCTTTCAGAGCCAGAAAAAAACATAATGAGACAATATGAACACATGTGGCTGTTTTCACAGTAACTGCATACGGAATCAAAATAAACTATGTTGGCCTTCAATACTATGCATAAATGAATGTTTCTAAAGTGGAATTGTTATTCTAACATAGTTTGATAAATCACCACAGCTGAATCTTAAATAGTGACATTCGCTGCATTAGACCGTCAAAATTAACGCTTTGAGAGCGAGAGAAGTACATAAAGAGCAATATGAACACAAGTTACTGTTATCACAGTAAATGCATACGGAATCAAAATAAACTATGTTGGCCTTCAATACTATGCATAAATGAATGTTTCTAAAGTGGAATTGTCATTCTAACATAGTTTGATAAATCACCACAGCTGAATCTTAAACAGTGACATTCGCTGCATTAGACTGTCAAAATTAACGCTTTGAGAGCGAGAGAAGTACATAAAGATCAATATGAACACAAGTTACTGTTATCACAGTAAAATACACACGGAATCAAAATAAACTATGTTGGCCTTCAATACTATGCATAAATGAATGTTTCTAAAGTGGAATTGTCATTCTAACATAGTTTGATAAATCACCACAGCTGAATCTTAAATAGTGACATTCGCTGCATTAGACTGTCAAAATTAACGCTTTGAGAGCGAGAGAAGTACATAAAGAGCAATATGAACACAAGTTACTGTTATCACAGTAAATGCATACGGAATCAAAATAAACTATGTTGGCCTTCAATACTATGCATAAATGAATGTTTCTAAAGTGGAATTGTCATTCTAACATAGTTTGATAAATCACCACAGCTGAATCTTAAATAGTGACATTCGCTGCATTAGACTGTCAAAATTAACGCTTTCAGAGCGATAAAAGCACATAATAAGACAATATGAACACATGTGGCTGTTATCACAGTAAATGCATACGGAATCAAAATAAACTATGTTGGCCTTCAATACTATGCATAAATGAATGTTTCTAAAGTGGAATTGTCATTCTAACATAGTTTGATAAATCACTACAGCTGAATCTTAAATAGTGACATTCGCTGCTTAAACCGTCAAAATTGACGCTTTCAGAGCCAGAAAAAAACATAATGAGACAATATGAACACATGTGGCTGTTTTCACAGTAACTGCATACGGAATCAAAATAAACTATGTTGGCCTTCAATACTATGCATAAATGAATGTTTCTAAAGTGGAATTGTCATTCTAACATAGTTTGATAAATCACCACAGCTGAATCTTAAATAGTGACATTCGCTGCATTAGACCGTCAAAATTAACGCTTTGAGAGGGAGAGAAGTACATAAAGAGCAATATGAACACAAGTTACTGTTATCACAGTAAAATACACACGGAATCAAAATAAACTATGTTGGCCTTCAATACTATGCATAAATGAATGTTTCTAAAGTGGAATTGTTATTCTAACATAGTTTGGTAAATCACCACAGCTGAATCTTAAACAGTGACATTCGCTGCATTAGACTGTCAAAATTAACGCTTTCCGAGCGAGAGAAGTACATAAAGAGCAATATGAACACAAGTTACTGTTATCACAGTAAATGCATACGGAATCAAAATAAACTATGTTGGCCTTCAATACTATGCATAAATGAATGTTTCTAAAGTGGAATTGACATTCTAACATAGTTTGATAAATCACTACAGCTGAATCTTAAATAGTGACATTCGCTGCATTAGACCGTCAAAATTAACGCTTTGAGAGCGAGAGAAGTACATAAAGAGCAATATGAACACAAGTTACTGTTATCACAGTAAATGCATACGGAATCAAAATAAACTATGTTGGCCTTCAATACTATGCATAAATGAATGTTTCTAAAGTGGAATTGTCATTCTAACATAGTTTGATAAATCACCACAGCTGAATCTTAAATAGTGACATTCGCTGCATTAGACCGTCAAAATTAACGCTTTGAGAGCGAGAGAAGTACATAAAGAGCAACATGAACAATTTTTGTTTTTTTCACAGTAAATACACACGGAATCAAAATAAACTATCTTGTCCTTCAATACTATGCATAAATGAATGTTTCTAAAGTGGAATTGACATTCTAACATAGTTTGATAAATCACTACAGCTGAATCTTAAATAGTGACATTCGCTGCATTAGACTGTCAAAATTAACGCTTTGAGAGCGAGAGAAGTACATAAAGAGCAATATGAACACAAGTTACTGTTATCACAGTAAAATACACACGGAATCAAAATAAACTATGTTGGCCTTCAATACTATGCATAAATGAATGTTTCTAAAGTGGAATTGTCATTCTAACATAGTTTGATAAATCACCACAGCTGAATCTTAAATAGTGACATTCGCTGCATTAGACTGTCAAAATTAACGCTTTGAGAGCGAGAGAAGTACATAAAGAGCAAGATGAACAATTTTTGTTTTTTTCACAGTAAATACACACGGAATCAAAATAAACTATGTTGGCCTTCAATACTATGCATAAATGAATGTTTCTAAAGTGGAATTGTCATTCTAACATAGTTTGATAAATCACCACAGCTGAATCTTAAATAGTGACATTCGCTGCATTAGACCGTCAAAATTAACGCTTTGAGAGCGAGAGAAGTACATAAAGATCAATACGAACACAAGTTACTGTTATCACAGTAAATGCATACGGAATCAAAATAAACTATGTTGGCCTTCAATACTATGCATAAATGAATGTTTCTAAAGTGGAATTGTCATTCTAACATAGTTTGATAAATCACCACAGCTGAATCTTAAATAGTGACATTCGCTGCATTAGACTGTCAAAATTAACGCTTTCAGAGCGATAAAAGCACATAATAAGACAATATGAACACATGTGGCTGTTATCACAGTAAATGCATACGGAATCAAAATAAACTATGTTGGCCTTCAATACTATGCATAAATGAATGTTTCTAAAGTGGAATTGTCATTCTAACATAGTTTGATAAATCACTACAGCTGAATCTTAAATAGTGACATTCGCTGCTTAAACCGTCAAAATTGACGCTTTCAGAGCCAGAAAAAAACATAATGAGACAATATGAACACATGTGGCTGTTTTCACAGTAACTGCATACGGAATCAAAATAAACTATGTTGGCCTTCAATACTATGCATAAATGAATGTTTCTAAAGTGGAATTGTCATTCTAACATAGTTTGATAAATCACCACAGCTGAATCTTAAATAGTGACATTCGCTGCATTAGACCGTCAAAATTAACGCTTTGAGAGGGAGAGAAGTACATAAAGAGCAATATGAACACAAGTTACTGTTATCACAGTAAAATACACACGGAATCAAAATAAACTATGTTGGCCTTCAATACTATGCATAAATGAATGTTTCTAAAGTGGAATTGTTATTCTAACATAGTTTGGTAAATCACCACAGCTGAATCTTAAACAGTGACATTCGCTGCATTAGACTGTCAAAATTAACGCTTTCCGAGCGAGAGAAGTACATAAAGAGCAATATGAACACAAGTTACTGTTATCACAGTAAATGCATACGGAATCAAAATAAACTATGTTGGCCTTCAATACTATGCATAAATGAATGTTTCTAAAGTGGAATTGACATTCTAACATAGTTTGATAAATCACTACAGCTGAATCTTAAATAGTGACATTCGCTGCATTAGACCGTCAAAATTAACGCTTTGAGAGCGAGAGAAGTACATAAAGAGCAATATGAACACAAGTTACTGTTATCACAGTAAATGCATACGGAATCAAAATAAACTATGTTGGCCTTCAATACTATGCATAAATGAATGTTTCTAAAGTGGAATTGTCATTCTAACATAGTTTGATAAATCACCACAGCTGAATCTTAAATAGTGACATTCGCTGCATTAGACCGTCAAAATTAACGCTTTGAGAGCGAGAGAAGTACATAAAGAGCAAGATGAACAATTTTTGTTTTTTTCACAGTAAATACACACGGAATCAAAATAAACTATGTTGGCCTTCAATACTATGCATAAATGAATGTTTCTAAAGTGGAATTGTCATTCTAACATAGTTTGATAAATCACCACAGCTGAATCTTAAATAGTGACATTCGCTGCATTAGACTGTCAAAATTAACGCTTTGAGAGCGAGAGAAGTACATAAAGAGCAATATGAACACAAGTTACTGTTATCACAGTAAATGCATACGGAATCAAAATAAACTATGTTGGCCTTCAATACTATGCATAAATGAATGTTTCTAAAGTGGAATTGTCATTCTAACATAGTTTGATAAATCACTACAGCTGAATCTTAAATAGTGACATTCGCTGCTTAAACCGTCAAAATTGACGCTTTCAGAGCCAGAAAAAAACATAATGAGACAATATGAACACATGTGGCTGTTTTCACAGTAACTGCATACGGAATCAAAATAAACTATGTTGGCCTTCAATACTATGCATAAATGAATGTTTCTAAAGTGGAATTGTTATTCTAACATAGTTTGATAAATCACCACAGCTGAATCTTAAATAGTGACATTCGCTGCATTAGACCGTCAAAATTAACGCTTTGAGAGCGAGAGAAGTACATAAAGAGCAATATGAACACAAGTTACTGTTATCACAGTAAATGCATACGGAATCAAAATAAACTATGTTGGCCTTCAATACTATGCATAAATGAATGTTTCTAAAGTGGAATTGTCATTCTAACATAGTTTGATAAATCACCACAGCTGAATCTTAAACTGACATTCGCTGCATTAGACTGTCAAAATTAACGCTTTGAGAGCGAGAGAAGTACATAAAGAGCAATATGAACACAAGTTACTGTTATCACAGTAAAATACACACGGAATCAAAATAAACTATGTTGGCCTTCAATACTATGCATAAATGAATGTTTCTAAAGTGGAATTGTCATTCTAACATAGTTTGATAAATCACCACAGCTGAATCTTAAATAGTGACATTCGCTGCATTAGACTGTCAAAATTAACGCTTTCAGAGCGATAAAAGCACATAATAAGACAATATGAACACATGTGGCTGTTATCACAGTAAATGCATACGGAATCAAAATTAACTATGTTGGCCTTCAATACTATGCATAAATGAATGTTTCTAAAGTGGAATTGTCATTCTAACATAGTTTGATAAATCACTACAGCTGAATCTTAAATAGTGACATTCGCTGCTTAAACCGTCAAAATTGACGCTTTCAGAGCCAGAAAAAAACATAATGAGACAATATGAACACATGTGGCTGTTTTCACAGTAACTGCATACGGAATCAAAATAAACTATGTTGGCCTTCAATACTATGCATAAATGAATGTTTCTAAAGTGGAATTGTTATTCTAACATAGTTTGATAAATCACCACAGCTGAATCTTAAATAGTGACATTCGCTGCATTAGACCGTCAAAATTAACGCTTTGAGAGCGAGAGAAGTACATAAAGAGCAATATGAACACAAGTTACTGTTATCACAGTAAATGCATACGGAATCAAAATAAACTATGTTGGCCTTCAATACTATGCATAAATGAATGTTTCTAAAGTGGAATTGTCATTCTAACATAGTTTGATAAATCACCACAGCTGAATCTTAAATAGTGACATTCGCTGCATTAGACCGTTAAAATTAACGCTTTCAGAGCCAGAAAAACACATAATGAGACAACATGAACACATGTGGCTGTTATCACAGTAAATGCATACGGAATCAAAATTAACTATGTTGGCCTTCAATACTATGCATAAATGAATGTTTCTAAAGTGGAATTGTCATTCTAACATAGTTTGATAAATCACCACAGCTGAATCTTAAATAGTGACATTCGCTGCATTAGACCGTCAAAATTAACGCTTTGAGAGCGAGAGAAGTACATAAAGAGCAATATGAACACAAGTTACTGTTATCACAGTAAATGCATACGGAATCAAAATAAACTATGTTGGCCTTCAATACTATGCATAAATGAATGTTTCTAAAGTGGAATTGTCATTCTAACATAGTTTGGTAAATCACCACAGCTGAATCTTAAACAGTGACATTCGCTGCATTAGACTGTCAAAATTAACGCTTTCCGAGCGAGAGAAGTACATAAAGAGCAATATGAACACAAGTTACTGTTATCACAGTAAATGCATACGGAATCAAAATAAACTATGTTGGCCTTCAATACTATGCATAAATGAATGTTTCTAAAGTGGAATTGACATTCTAACATAGTTTGATAAATCACTACAGCTGAATCTTAAATAGTGACATTCGCTGCATTAGACCGTCAAAATTAACGCTTTGAGAGCGAGAGAAGTACATAAAGAGCAATATGAACACAAGTTACTGTTATCACAGTAAATGCATACGGAATCAAAATAAACTATGTTGGCCTTCAATACTATGCATAAATGAATGTTTCTAAAGTGGAATTGTCATTCTAACATAGTTTGATAAATCACCACAGCTGAATCTTAAATAGTGACATTCGCTGCATTAGACCGTCAAAATTAACGCTTTGAGAGCGAGAGAAGTACATAAAGAGCAACATGAACAATTTTTGTTTTTTTCACAGTAAATACACACGGAATCAAAATAAACTATCTTGTCCTTCAATACTATGCATAAATGAATGTTTCTAAAGTGGAATTGACATTCTAACATAGTTTGATAAATCACTACAGCTGAATCTTAAATAGTGACATTCGCTGCATTAGACTGTCAAAATTAACGCTTTGAGAGCGAGAGAAGTACATAAAGAGCAATATGAACACAAGTTACTGTTATCACAGTAAAATACACACGGAATCAAAATAAACTATGTTGGCCTTCAATACTATGCATAAATGAATGTTTCTAAAGTGGAATTGTCATTCTAACATAGTTTGATAAATCACCACAGCTGAATCTTAAATAGTGACATTCGCTGCATTAGACTGTCAAAATTAACGCTTTGAGAGCGAGAGAAGTACATAAAGAGCAAGATGAACAATTTTTGTTTTTTTCACAGTAAATACACACGGAATCAAAATAAACTATGTTGGCCTTCAATACTATGCATAAATGAATGTTTCTAAAGTGGAATTGTCATTCTAACATAGTTTGATAAATCACCACAGCTGAATCTTAAATAGTGACATTCGCTGCATTAGACCGTCAAAATTAACGCTTTGAGAGCGAGAGAAGTACATAAAGATCAATACGAACACAAGTTACTGTTATCACAGTAAATGCATACGGAATCAAAATAAACTATGTTGGCCTTCAATACTATGCATAAATGAATGTTTCTAAAGTGGAATTGTCATTCTAACATAGTTTGATAAATCACCACAGCTGAATCTTAAATAGTGACATTCGCTGCATTAGACTGTCAAAATTAACGCTTTCAGAGCGATAAAAGCACATAATAAGACAATATGAACACATGTGGCTGTTATCACAGTAAATGCATACGGAATCAAAATAAACTATGTTGGCCTTCAATACTATGCATAAATGAATGTTTCTAAAGTGGAATTGTCATTCTAACATAGTTTGATAAATCACTACAGCTGAATCTTAAATAGTGACATTCGCTGCTTAAACCGTCAAAATTGACGCTTTCAGAGCCAGAAAAAAACATAATGAGACAATATGAACACATGTGGCTGTTTTCACAGTAACTGCATACGGAATCAAAATAAACTATGTTGGCCTTCAATACTATGCATAAATGAATGTTTCTAAAGTGGAATTGTCATTCTAACATAGTTTGATAAATCACCACAGCTGAATCTTAAATAGTGACATTCGCTGCATTAGACCGTCAAAATTAACGCTTTGAGAGGGAGAGAAGTACATAAAGAGCAATATGAACACAAGTTACTGTTATCACAGTAAAATACACACGGAATCAAAATAAACTATGTTGGCCTTCAATACTATGCATAAATGAATGTTTCTAAAGTGGAATTGTTATTCTAACATAGTTTGGTAAATCACCACAGCTGAATCTTAAACAGTGACATTCGCTGCATTAGACTGTCAAAATTAACGCTTTCCGAGCGAGAGAAGTACATAAAGAGCAATATGAACACAAGTTACTGTTATCACAGTAAATGCATACGGAATCAAAATAAACTATGTTGGCCTTCAATACTATGCATAAATGAATGTTTCTAAAGTGGAATTGACATTCTAACATAGTTTGATAAATCACTACAGCTGAATCTTAAATAGTGACATTCGCTGCATTAGACCGTCAAAATTAACGCTTTGAGAGCGAGAGAAGTACATAAAGAGCAATATGAACACAAGTTACTGTTATCACAGTAAATGCATACGGAATCAAAATAAACTATGTTGGCCTTCAATACTATGCATAAATGAATGTTTCTAAAGTGGAATTGTCATTCTAACATAGTTTGATAAATCACCACAGCTGAATCTTAAATAGTGACATTCGCTGCATTAGACCGTCAAAATTAACGCTTTGAGAGCGAGAGAAGTACATAAAGAGCAACATGAACAATTTTTGTTTTTTTCACAGTAAATACACACGGAATCAAAATAAACTATCTTGTCCTTCAATACTATGCATAAATGAATGTTTCTAAAGTGGAATTGACATTCTAACATAGTTTGATAAATCACTACAGCTGAATCTTAAATAGTGACATTCGCTGCATTAGACTGTCAAAATTAACGCTTTGAGAGCGAGAGAAGTACATAAAGAGCAATATGAACACAAGTTACTGTTATCACAGTAAAATACACACGGAATCAAAATAAACTATGTTGGCCTTCAATACTATGCATAAATGAATGTTTCTAAAGTGGAATTGTCATTCTAACATACTTTGATAAATCACCACAGCTGAATCTTAAATAGTGACATTCGCTGCATTAGACTGTCAAAATTAACGCTTTCAGAGCGAGAGAAGTACATAAAGAGCAAGATGAACAATTTTTGTTTTTTTCACAGTAAATACACACGGAATCAAAATAAACTATGTTGGCCTTCAATACTATGCATAAATGAATGTTTCTAAAGTGGAATTGTCATTCTAACATAGTTTGATAAATCACCACAGCTGAATCTTAAATAGTGACATTCGCTGCATTAGACTGTCAAAATTAACGCTTTGAGAGCGAGAGAAGTACATAAAGAGCAATATGAACACAAGTTACTGTTATCACAGTAAATGCATACGGAATCAAAATAAACTATGTTGGCCTTCAATACTATGCATAAATGAATGTTTCTAAAGTGGAATTGTCATTCTAACATAGTTTGATAAATCACTACAGCTGAATCTTAAATAGTGACATTCGCTGCTTAAACCGTCAAAATTGACGCTTTCAGAGCCAGAAAAAAACATAATGAGACAATATGAACACATGTGGCTGTTTTCACAGTAACTGCATACGGAATCAAAATAAACTATGTTGGCCTTCAATACTATGCATAAATGAATGTTTCTAAAGTGGAATTGTTATTCTAACATAGTTTGATAAATCACCACAGCTGAATCTTAAATAGTGACATTCGCTGCATTAGACCGTCAAAATTAACGCTTTGAGAGCGAGAGAAGTACATAAAGAGCAATATGAACACAAGTTACTGTTATCACAGTAAATGCATACGGAATCAAAATAAACTATGTTGGCCTTCAATACTATGCATAAATGAATGTTTCTAAAGTGGAATTGTCATTCTAACATAGTTTGATAAATCACCACAGCTGAATCTTAAACTGACATTCGCTGCATTAGACTGTCAAAATTAACGCTTTGAGAGCGAGAGAAGTACATAAAGAGCAATATGAACACAAGTTACTGTTATCACAGTAAAATACACACGGAATCAAAATAAACTATGTTGGCCTTCAATACTATGCATAAATGAATGTTTCTAAAGTGGAATTGTCATTCTAACATAGTTTGATAAATCACCACAGCTGAATCTTAAATAGTGACATTCGCTGCATTAGACTGTCAAAATTAACGCTTTCAGAGCGATAAAAGCACATAATAAGACAATATGAACACATGTGGCTGTTATCACAGTAAATGCATACGGAATCAAAATTAACTATGTTGGCCTTCAATACTATGCATAAATGAATGTTTCTAAAGTGGAATTGTCATTCTAACATAGTTTGATAAATCACTACAGCTGAATCTTAAATAGTGACATTCGCTGCTTAAACCGTCAAAATTGACGCTTTCAGAGCCAGAAAAAAACATAATGAGACAATATGAACACATGTGGCTGTTTTCACAGTAACTGCATACGGAATCAAAATAAACTATGTTGGCCTTCAATACTATGCATAAATGAATGTTTCTAAAGTGGAATTGTTATTCTAACATAGTTTGATAAATCACCACAGCTGAATCTTAAATAGTGACATTCGCTGCATTAGACCGTCAAAATTAACGCTTTGAGAGCGAGAGAAGTACATAAAGAGCAATATGAACACAAGTTACTGTTATCACAGTAAATGCATACGGAATCAAAATAAACTATGTTGGCCTTCAATACTATGCATAAATGAATGTTTCTAAAGTGGAATTGTCATTCTAACATAGTTTGATAAATCACCACAGCTGAATCTTAAATAGTGACATTCGCTGCATTAGACCGTTAAAATTAACGCTTTCAGAGCCAGAAAAACACATAATGAGACAACATGAACACATGTGGCTGTTATCACAGTAAATGCATACGGAATCAAAATTAACTATGTTGGCCTTCAATACTATGCATAAATGAATGTTTCTAAAGTGGAATTGTCATTCTAACATAGTTTGATAAATCACCACAGCTGAATCTTAAATAGTGACATTCGCTGCATTAGACCGTCAAAATTAACGCTTTGAGAGCGAGAGAAGTACATAAAGAGCAATATGAACACAAGTTACTGTTATCACAGTAAATGCATACGGAATCAAAATAAACTATGTTGGCCTTCAATACTATGCATAAATGAATGTTTCTAAAGTGGAATTGTCATTCTAACATAGTTTGATAAATCACCACAGCTGAATCTTAAATAGTGACATTCGCTGCATTGAACGTCAAAATTAACGCTTTCAGAGCGAGAGAAGTACATAAAGAGTAATATGAACACAAGTTACTGTTATCACAGTAAATGCATACGGAATCAAAATAAACTATGTTGGCCTTCAATACTATGCATAAATGAATGTTTCTAAAGTGGAATTGTCATTCTAACATAGTTTGGTAAATCACCACAGCTGAATCTTAAACAGTGACATTCGCTGCATTAGACTGTCAAAATTAACGCTTTGAGAGCGAGAGAAGTACATAAAGAGCAATATGAACAATTTTTGTTTTTTTCACAGTAAATGCATACGGAATCAAAATAAACTATCTTGTCCTTCAATACTATGCATAAATGAATGTTTCTAAAGTGGAATTGTCATTCTAACATAGTTTGATAAGTCACCACAGCTGAATCTTAAATAGTGACATTCGCTGCATTAGACTGTCAAAATTAACGCTTTCAGAGCGAGAGAAGTACATAAAGAGTAATATGAACACAAGTTACTCTTATCACAGTAAATGCATACGGAATCAAAATAAACTATGTTGGCCTTCAATACTCTGCATAAATGAATGTTTCTAAAGTGGAATTGTCATTCTAACATAGTTTGATAAATCACCACAGCTGAATCTTAAATAGTGACATTCGCTGCATTAGACTGTCAAAATTGACGCTTTCAGAGCCAGAAAAAAACATAATGAGACAATATGAACACATGTGGCTGTTTTCACAGTAACTGCATACGGAATCAAAATAAACTATGTTGGCCTTCAATACTATACATAAATGAATGTTTCTAAAGTGGAATTGTCATTCTAACATAGTTTGATAAATCACCACAGCTGAATCTTAAATAGTGACATTCGCTGCATTAGAACGTTGAAATTAACGCTTTCAGAGCGAGAGAAGTACATAAAGAGCAATATGAACAATTTTTGTTTTTTTCACAGTAAATACACACGGAATCAAAATAAACTATGTTGGCCTTCAATACTATGCATAAATGAATATTTCTAAAGTGGAATTGTCATTCTAACATAGTTTGATAAATCACTACAGCTGAATCTTAAATAGTGACATTCGCTGCTTAAACCGTCAAAATTGACGCTTTCAGAGCCAGAAAAAAACATAATGAGACAATATGAACACATGTGGCTGTTTTCACAGTAACTGCATACGGAATCAAAATAAACTATGTTGGCCTTCAATACTATGCATAAATGAATGTTTCTAAAGTGGAATTGTTATTCTAACATAGTTTGATAAATCACCACAGCTGAATCTTAAATAGTGACATTCGCTGCATTAGACCGTCAAAATTAACGCTTTGAGAGCGAGAGAAGTACATAAAGAGCAATATGAACACAAGTTACTGTTATCACAGTAAATGCATACGGAATCAAAATAAACTATGTTGGCCTTCAATACTATGCATAAATGAATGTTTCTAAAGTGGAATTGTCATTCTAACATAGTTTGATAAATCACCACAGCTGAATCTTAAATAGTGACATTCGCTGCATTGAACGTCAAAATTAACGCTTTCAGAGCGAGAGAAGTACATAAAGAGTAATATGAACACAAGTTACTGTTATCACAGTAAATGCATACGGAATCAAAATAAACTATGTTGGCCTTCAATACTATGCATAAATGAATGTTTCTAAAGTGGAATTGTCATTCTAACATAGTTTGATAAATCACTACAGCTGAATCTTAAATAGTGACATTCGCTGCATTAGACTGTCAAAATTAACGCTTTCAGAGCGAGAGAAGTACATAAAGAGCAAGATGAACAATTTTTGTTTTTTCACAGTAAATACACACGGAATCAAAATAAACTATCTTGTCCTTCAATACTATGCATAAATGAATGTTTCTAAAGTGGAATTGTCATTCTAACATAGTTTGATAAATCACCACAGCTGAATCTTAAATAGTGACATTCGCTGCATTAGACCGTCAAAATTAACGCTTTGAGAGCGAGAGAAGTACATAAAGAGCAACATGAACAATTTTTGTTTTTTTCACAGTAAATACACACGGAATCAAAATAAACTATCTTGTCCTTCAATACTATGCATAAATGAATGTTTCTAAAGTGGAATTGACATTCTAACATAGTTTGATAAATCACTACAGCTGAATCTTAAATAGTGACATTCGCTGCATTAGACTGTCAAAATTAACGCTTTGAGAGCGAGAGAAGTACATAAAGAGCAATATGAACACAAGTTACTGTTATCACAGTAAAATACACACGGAATCAAAATAAACTATGTTGGCCTTCAATACTATGCATAAATGAATGTTTCTAAAGTGGAATTGTCATTCTAACATAGTTTGATAAATCACCACAGCTGAATCTTAAATAGTGACATTCGCTGCATTAGACCGTTGAAATTGACGCTTTCAGAGCCAGAAAAACACAGAATGAGACAACATGAACACATGTGGCTGTTATCACAGTAAATGCATACGGAATCAAAATAAACTATGTTGGCCTTCAATACTATGCATAAATGAATGTTTCTAAAGTGGAATTGTCATTCTAACATAGTTTGATAAATCACCACAGCTGAATCTTAAACAGTGACATTCGCTGCATTAGACTGTCAAAATTAACGCTTTGAGAGCGAGAGAAGTACATAAAGAGCAATATGAACACAAGTTACTGTTATCACAGTAAATGCATACGGAATCAAAATAAACTATGTTGGCCTTCAATACTATGCATAAATGAATGTTTCTAAAGTGGAATTGTCATTCTAACATAGTTTGATAAATCACTACAGCTGAATCTTAAATAGTGACATTCGCTGCTTAAACCGTCAAAATTG
Organism: Chaetodon trifascialis; assembly: GCF_039877785.1. NCBI lineage: Eukaryota > Metazoa > Chordata > Actinopteri > Chaetodontiformes > Chaetodontidae > Chaetodon > Chaetodon trifascialis. The sequence continues at coordinate 136,705 of NC_092077.1, read as the reverse complement.
ACGCTTTCAGAGCCAGAAAAAAACATAATGAGACAATATGAACACATGTGGCTGTTTTCACAGTAACTGCATACGGAATCAAAATAAACTATGTTGGCCTTCAATACTATGCATAAATGAATGTTTCTAAAGTGGAATTGTTATTCTAACATAGTTTGATAAATCACCACAGCTGAATCTTAAATAGTGACATTCGCTGCATTAGACCGTCAAAATTAACGCTTTGAGAGCGAGAGAAGTACATAAAGAGCAATATGAACACAAGTTACTGTTATCACAGTAAATGCATACGGAATCAAAATAAACTATGTTGGCCTTCAATACTATGCATAAATGAATGTTTCTAAAGTGGAATTGTCATTCTAACATAGTTTGATAAATCACCACAGCTGAATCTTAAATAGTGACATTCGCTGCATTAGACTGTCAAAATTAACGCTTTGAGAGCGAGAGAAGTACATAAAGAGCAATATGAACACAAGTTACTGTTATCACAGTAAAATACACACGGAATCAAAATAAACTATGTTGGCCTTCAATACTATGCATAAATGAATGTTTCTAAAGTGGAATTGTCATTCTAACATAGTTTGATAAATCACCACAGCTGAATCTTAAATAGTGACATTCGCTGCATTAGACCGTTAAAATTAACGCTTTCAGAGCCAGAAAAACACATAATGAGACAACATGAACACATGTGGCTGTTATCACAGTAAATGCATACGGAATCAAAATTAACTATGTTGGCCTTCAATACTATGCATAAATGAATGTTTCTAAAGTGGAATTGTCATTCTAACATAGTTTGATAAATCACCACAGCTGAATCTTAAATAGTGACATTCGCTGCATTAGACCGTCAAAATTAACGCTTTGAGAGCGAGAGAAGTACATAAAGAGCAATATGAACACAAGTTACTGTTATCACAGTAAATGCATACGGAATCAAAATAAACTATGTTGGCCTTCAATACTATGCATAAATGAATGTTTCTAAAGTGGAATTGTCATTCTAACATAGTTTGATAAATCACCACAGCTGAATCTTAAATAGTGACATTCGCTGCATTGAACGTCAAAATTAACGCTTTCAGAGCGAGAGAAGTACATAAAGAGTAATATGAACACAAGTTACTGTTATCACAGTAAATGCATACGGAATCAAAATAAACTATGTTGGCCTTCAATACTATGCATAAATGAATGTTTCTAAAGTGGAATTGTCATTCTAACATAGTTTGGTAAATCACCACAGCTGAATCTTAAACAGTGACATTCGCTGCATTAGACTGTCAAAATTAACGCTTTGAGAGCGAGAGAAGTACATAAAGAGCAATATGAACAATTTTTGTTTTTTTCACAGTAAATACACACGGAATCAAAATAAACTATGTTGGCCTTCAATACTCTGCATAAATGAATGTTTCTAAAGTGGAATTGTCATTCTAACATAGTTTGATAAATCACCACAGCTGAATCTTAAATAGTCACATTCGCTGCATTAGACCGTCAAAATTAACGCTTTGAGAGCGAGAGAAGTACATAAAGATCAATACGAACACAAGTTACTGTTATCACAGTAAATGCATACGGAATCAAAATAAACTATGTTGGCCTTCAATACTATGCATAAATGAATGTTTCTAAAGTGGAATTGTCATTCTAACATAGTTTGATAAATCACCACAGCTGAATCTTAAATAGTGACATTCGCTGCATTAGACCGTCAAAATTAACGCTTTGAGAGCGAGAGAAGTACATAAAGAGCAATATGAACAATTTTTGTTTTTTTCAAAGTAAATACACACGGAATCAAAATAAACTATCTTGTCCTTCAATACTATGCATAAATGAATGTTTCTAAAGTGGAATTTTCATTCTAACATAGTTTGATAAATCACCACAGCTGAATCTTAAATAGTGACATTCGCTGCATTAGACCGTTAAAATTAACGCTTTCAGAGCGAGAGAAGTACATAAAGAGCAATATGAACAATTTTTGTTTTTTTCACAGTAAATACACACGGAATCAAAATAAACTATGTTGGCCTTCAATACTATGCATAAATGAATATTTCTAAAGTGGAATTGTCATTCTAACATAGTTTGATAAATCACTACAGCTGAATCTTAAATAGTGACATTCGCTGCTTAAACCGTCAAAATTGACGCTTTCAGAGCCAGAAAAAAACATAATGAGACAATATGAACACATGTGGCTGTTTTCACAGTAACTGCATACGGAATCAAAATAAACTATGTTGGCCTTCAATACTATGCATAAATGAATGTTTCTAAAGTGGAATTGTTATTCTGACATAGTTTGATAAATCACCACAGCTGAATCTTAAATAGTGACATTCGCTGCATTAGACCGTCAAAATTAACGCTTTGAGAGCGAGAGAAGTACATAAAGAGCAATATGAACACAAGTTACTGTTATCACAGTAAATGCATACGGAATCAAAATAAACTATGTTGGCCTTCAATACTATGCATAAATGAATGTTTCTAAAGTGGAATTGTCATTCTAACATAGTTTGATAAATCACCACAGCTGAATCTTAAACAGTGACATTCGCTGCATTAGACTGTCAAAATTAACGCTTTGAGAGCGAGAGAAGTACATAAAGATCAATATGAACACAAGTTACTGTTATCACAGTAAAATACACACGGAATCAAAATAAACTATGTTGGCCTTCAATACTATGCATAAATGAATGTTTCTAAAGTGGAATTGTCATTCTAACATAGTTTGATAAATCACCACAGCTGAATCTTAAATAGTGACATTCGCTGCATTAGACTGTCAAAATTAACGCTTTGAGAGCGAGAGAAGTACATAAAGAGCAATATGAACAATTTTTGTTTTTTTCACAGTAAATACACACGGAATCAAAATAAACTATGTTGGCCTTCAATACTATGCATAAATGAATGTTTCTAAAGTGGAATTGTCATTCTAACATAGTTTGATAAATCACCACAGCTGAATCTTAAATAGTGACATTCGCTGCATTAGACCGTTGAAATTGACGCTTTCAGAGCCAGAAAAACACAGAATGAGACAACATGAACACATGTGGCTGTTATCACAGTAAATGCATACGGAATCAAAATAAACTATGTTGGCCTTCAATACTATGCATAAATGAATGTTTCTAAAGTGGAATTGTCATTCTAACATAGTTTGATAAATCACCACAGCTGAATCTTAAACAGTGACATTCGCTGCATTAGAACGTTGAAATTAACGCTTTCAGAGCGAGAGAAGTACATAAAGAGCAATATGAACAATTTTTGTTTTTTTCACAGTAAATACACACGGAATCAAAATAAACTATGTTGGCCTTCAATACTATGCATAAATGAATGTTTCTAAAGTGGAATTGTCATTCTAACATAGTTTGATAAATCACCACAGCTGAATCTTAAACAGTGACATTCGCTGCATTAGACTGTCAAAATTAACGCTTTGAGAGCGAGAGAAGTACATAAAGAGCAATATGAACACAAGTTACTGTTATCACAGTAAATGCATACGGAATCAAAATAAACTATGTTGGCCTTCAATACTATGCATAAATGAATGTTTCTAAAGTGGAATTGTCATTCTAACATAGTTTGATAAATCACTACAGCTGAATCTTAAATAGTGACATTCGCTGCTTAAACCGTCAAAATTGACGCTTTCAGAGCCAGAAAAAAACATAATGAGACAATATGAACACATGTGGCTGTTTTCACAGTAACTGCATACGGAATCAAAATAAACTATGTTGGCCTTCAATACTATGCATAAATGAATGTTTCTAAAGTGGAATTGTTATTCTAACATAGTTTGATAAATCACCACAGCTGAATCTTAAATAGTGACATTCGCTGCATTAGACCGTCAAAATTAACGCTTTGAGAGCGAGAGAAGTACATAAAGAGCAATATGAACACAAGTTACTGTTATCACAGTAAATGCATACGGAATCAAAATAAACTATGTTGGCCTTCAATACTATGCATAAATGAATGTTTCTAAAGTGGAATTGTCATTCTAACATAGTTTGATAAATCACCACAGCTGAATCTTAAACAGTGACATTCGCTGCATTAGACTGTCAAAATTAACGCTTTGAGAGCGAGAGAAGTACATAAAGAGCAATATGAACACAAGTTACTGTTATCACAGTAAAATACACACGGAATCAAAATAAACTATGTTGGCCTTCAATACTATGCATAAATGAATGTTTCTAAAGTGGAATTGTCATTCTAACATAGTTTGATAAATCACCACAGCTGAATCTTAAATAGTGACATTCGCTGCATTAGACCGTTAAAATTAACGCTTTCAGAGCCAGAAAAACACATAATGAGACAACATGAACACATGTGGCTGTTATCACAGTAAATGCATACGGAATCAAAATTAACTATGTTGGCCTTCAATACTATGCATAAATGAATGTTTCTAAAGTGGAATTGTCATTCTAACATAGTTTGATAAATCACCACAGCTGAATCTTAAATAGTGACATTCGCTGCATTGAACGTCAAAATTAACGCTTTCAGAGCGAGAGAAGTACATAAAGAGTAATATGAACACAAGTTACTGTTATCACAGTAAATGCATACGGAATCAAAATAAACTATGTTGGCCTTCAATACTATGCATAAATGAATGTTTCTAAAGTGGAATTGTCATTCTAACATAGTTTGGTAAATCACCACAGCTGAATCTTAAACAGTGACATTCGCTGCATTAGACTGTCAAAATTAACGCTTTGAGAGCGAGAGAAGTACATAAAGAGCAATATGAACAATTTTTGTTTTTTTCACAGTAAATACACACGGAATCAAAATAAACTATGTTGGCCTTCAATACTATGCATAAATGAATGTTTCTAAAGTGGAATTGTCATTCTAACATAGTTTGATAAATCACCACAGCTGAATCTTAAATAGTCACATTCGCTGCATTAGACCGTCAAAATTAACGCTTTGAGAGCGAGAGAAGTACATAAAGATCAATACGAACACAAGTTACTGTTATCACAGTAAATGCATACGGAATCAAAATAAACTATGTTGGCCTTCAATACTATGCATAAATGAATGTTTCTAAAGTGGAATTGTCATTCTAACATAGTTTGATAAATCACCACAGCTGAATCTTAAATAGTGACATTCGCTGCATTAGACCGTCAAAATTAACGCTTTGAGAGCGAGAGAAGTACATAAAGAGCAATATGAACAATTTTTGTTTTTTTCAAAGTAAATACACACGGAATCAAAATAAACTATCTTGTCCTTCAATACTATGCATAAATGAATGTTTCTAAAGTGGAATTTTCATTCTAACATAGTTTGATAAATCACCACAGCTGAATCTTAAATAGTGACATTCGCTGCATTAGACCGTTAAAATTAACGCTTTCAGAGCGAGAGAAGTACATAAAGAGCAATATGAACAATTTTTGTTTTTTTCACAGTAAATACACACGGAATCAAAATAAACTATGTTGGCCTTCAATACTATGCATAAATGAATATTTCTAAAGTGGAATTGTCATTCTAACATAGTTTGATAAATCACTACAGCTGAATCTTAAATAGTGACATTCGCTGCTTAAACCGTCAAAATTGACGCTTTCAGAGCCAGAAAAAAACATAATGAGACAATATGAACACATGTGGCTGTTTTCACAGTAACTGCATACGGAATCAAAATAAACTATGTTGGCCTTCAATACTATGCATAAATGAATGTTTCTAAAGTGGAATTGTTATTCTAACATAGTTTGATAAATCACCACAGCTGAATCTTAAATAGTGACATTCGCTGCATTAGACCGTCAAAATTAACGCTTTGAGAGCGAGAGAAGTACATAAAGAGCAATATGAACACAAGTTACTGTTATCACAGTAAATGCATACGGAATCAAAATAAACTATGTTGGCCTTCAATACTATGCATAAATGAATGTTTCTAAAGTGGAATTGTTATTCTAACATAGTTTGATAAATCACCACAGCTGAATCTTAAACAGTGACATTCGCTGCATTAGACTGTCAAAATTAACGCTTTGAGAGCGAGAGAAGTACATAAAGATCAATATGAACACAAGTTACTGTTATCACAGTAAAATACACACGGAATCAAAATAAACTATGTTGGCCTTCAATACTATGCATAAATGAATGTTTCTAAAGTGGAATTGTCATTCTAACATAGTTTGATAAATCACCACAGCTGAATCTTAAATAGTGACATTCGCTGCATTAGACTGTCAAAATTAACGCTTTGAGAGCGAGAGAAGTACATAAAGAGCAATATGAACAATTTTTGTTTTTTTCACAGTAAATACACACGGAATCAAAATAAACTATCTTGTCCTTCAATACTATGCATAAATGAATGTTTCTAAAGTGGAATTGACATTCTAACATAGTTTGATAAATCACGACAGCTGAATCTTAAATAGTGACATTCGCTGCTTAAACCGTCAAAATTGACGCTTTCAGAGCCAGAAAAAAACATAATGAGACAATATGAACACATGTGGCTGTTATCACAGTAAATGCATACGGAATCAAAATAAACTATGTTGGCCTTCAATACTATGCATAAATGAATGTTTCTAAAGTGGAATTGTCATTCTAACATAGTTTGATAAATCACCACAGCTGAATCTTAAATAGTGACATTCGCTGCATTAGACCGTCAAAATTAACGCTTTCAGAGCGAGAGAAGTACATAAAGAGCAATATGAACACAAGTTACTGTTATCACAGTAAATGCATACGGAATCAAAATAAACTATGTTGGCCTTCAATACTCTGCATAAATGAATGTTTCTAAAGTGGAATTGTCATTCTAACATAGTTTGATAAATGACCACAGCTGAATCTTAAATAGTGACATTCGCTGCATTAGACTGTCAAAATTAACGCTTTCAGAGCGAGAGAAGTACATAAAGAGCAATATGAACAATTTTTGTTTTTTTCACAGTAAATACACACGGAATCAAAATAAACTATCTTGTCCTTCTATACTATGCATAAATGAATGTTTCTAAAGTGGAATTGTCATTCTAACATAGTTTGATAAATCACCACAGCTGAATCTTAAATAATGACATTCGCTGCATTAGACTGTCAAAATTAACGCCTTCAGAGCGAGAGAAGTACATAAAGAGCAATATGAACACAAGTTACTGTTATCACAGTAAATGCATACGGAATCAAAATAAACTATGTTGGCCTTCAATACTATGCATAAATGAATGTTTCTAAAGTGGAATTGACATTCTAACATAGTTTGATAAATCACTACAGCTGAATCTTAAATAGTGACATTCGCTGCTTAAACCGTCAAAATTGACGCTTTCAGAGCCAGAAAAAAACATAATGAGACAATATGAACACATGTGGCTGTTTTCACAGTAACTGCATACGGAATCAAAATAAACTATGTTGGCCTTCAATACTATGCATAAATGAATGTTTCTAAAGTGGAATTGTCATTCTAACATAGTTTGGTAAATCACCACAGCTGAATCTTAAATAGTGACATTCGCTGCAATCAGACCGTCAAAATTAACGCTTTCAGCGAGAGAAGTACATAAAGAGCAATATGAACACAAGTTACTGTTATCACAGTAAATACATACGGAATCAAAATAAACTATCTTGTCCTTCAATACTATGCATAAATGAATGTTTCTAAAGTGGAATTGTCATTCTAACATAGTTTGATAAATCACCACAGCTGAATCTTAAATAGTGACATTCGCTGCATTAGACCGTCAAAATTAACGCTTTCAGAGCCAGAAAAATACATAATGAGACAATATGAACACATGTGGCTGTTTTCACAGTAACTGCATACAGAATCAAAATAAACTATGTTGGCCTTCAATACTATGCATAAATGAATGTTTCTAAAGTGGAATTGTCATTCTAACATAGTTTGGTAAATCACCACAGCTGAATCTTAAATAGTGACATTAGCTGCATTAGACCGTCAAAATTAACGCTTTCAGAGCCAGAAAAACACATAATGAGACAATATGAACAAATGTGGCTGTTTTCACAGTAAATGCATACGGAATCAAAATAAACTATGTTGTCCTTCAATAATATGCATAAATGAATGTTTCTAAAGTGGAATTGTTATTCTGACATAGTTTGGTACATCAATACACCTGAATTTTAAATAGTGACATTTGTTACATTAGACCGTCAAAACTGACGCTTTCAGAGGGAGAAATGCACATAAAGAGCAATATGAACACATGTTGCTGTATTCACATTAAATGCATACGGAATCAAAATAAACTATGTTGTCCTTCAAAACTATGCACAATTGAATGTTTCTACAGTGGAATTGTTATTCTGACATAGTTTGATACATAAAAACAAATGAATTTCAAATGTGATTTTACATTCATAACCACAGTGTGTGAGCAACACAAGTACAAAATCCACACAAAAATCACGACAAAGTCAAATTAAACCATGCTGTCCTTCAACAACCATTAACATTTCCAAGTTTCTAAAGTGGAATTGTCATTAGTGGACAGTTTGGCACATAAAGAAACAACAGTTGATTTACAAAATGGGGTCATTTGTTTTTTTTTCCTCTTCAAATCACACTATATAAGCTTGTCAAGCTAGCTAGACAAGCATAATGAGCACATGTTGTTTTTGTCACAGTAACTGCAAAGGAATTCAGATTAACCATGCTGTCCTTCAAAAAGATTCACACTTGAAGGTTTCTCAAGTGGATTTTTCATTCTAAGACAGTCTGGAATATAACAACAGCTGAACCATGTCACGCCATGCTGACCTTCAAAAACATTTCCATTTGAGTGTTGTTCAGCTGCAGATTTATTTCTGAAACAGTTTGGCACATAAAAACAGCCAAACCTTCAATAGTGACTAGTGATATTAATGCTTCTTCTCGTAAGTTTCTATTTCCTTCTCGCGATTTGCTGTGTATGTGCAGCAACTGCAATGTAAATCAAATGAAGCCACATTTTAATTCATGAACATCCACATTTGAGTGTGTCTGAGATGGACATTTCATTTGAAAAAAAAGGATTGTTTTGTTTATGTGTTCTTGTGTGCATGTGTGCTACCACTGTAGAATGTGTACAGTCTGGAGATCTCATCTGTTCCATCCGATGCAGCCACAGGTATGATCAAGTAAGCTGAGCAGTGTAGATCACACTCTCCTCAGATGAAAGGGATCCTGGATTGCTGTGTTTCGCTCCATGTTGTTCCACAATATGAGGACACTAATGAAAAAAAGCATTACAGAAATAATAATTTCCTTATTATCAAAAATAATAATCAAAATAATATTTTATAGCTACAGCTTATACAGCACTTTTCAGGGTACAACAGTGCAAGTAATGAAATAAATGAATAGATCAATACATACATACATACATACATACATACATACATACACATGGCAGTTGACATGCTCACAATCTTTGGCTCCTTTCTTCTCTGAAATGGTAAAACCTAAAACAACATACTCCACTACGAGACTTCTCCAGATTGCTGTCTCTCTGAATTTCCTCAGCCAAGGTAATGTGCTCTTCTCAAAGGTACTTAGTGTTTTTAATAACAGGCAAAGGTCACCAGGGAGAGCCTCTCTGGTGAGCTCATGTTGTATCTACACTTGTTAAAATTTACTGGCTGGTCATTGTATGTGGGCCACACTGATACCCTTCAAAAATATCCACAGTTGAATGTCTGTGAGCTGGAAGTTTGATACTCAGACCTAAGTTACCTAAGTGTCAACATCACATGGCCTCAGTGTCAGAGGCACCAAATACACGTTTGTTTTATGCAGGGAACATTTCCAATTTAAGCAAAACAAAATTAAGCCATACTTCATTGATACTCACATTTGAGTGTGTCTGAGATGGAAAGAAAAAATGAGAATTTAAAATGAGAGTAAGGGAGCAGTACTGGGACAGTACTGGGATGTTCCTCAGAAAATTAATAAATCACCTCAGGGATGTGCCATATCATATCATATATTCACAATAATGCTAGTACAATTTCTGTGATTACAAAAATCATATTGTCTCGTCTCTCATCTCGTCGTCTTCTACTTATCGGGGTCTGGGTCGCGGGGTAGCAGCCTCAGCAATGACGCCCAGACAGCCCTCTCCGCAGCCACTTCCACCTGCTGAGGGATCCCAAGGCGTTCCCAGGCCAGCCGAGAGACAAAATCCCTCCAGCTTGTCCTGGGTCCTCCCTGACGGTCCGATCCCCAGACACAGAAGCTGTCTGAAATTCATATTGTGATAATAGTAACATTTTGACAAGCTGAAAAGAATCTGTTTGTGTGGAACTACAGTTTATCTTTGTGGATTGTTTTGCCAAATTGACAAGAAGACAGCCAAAATATAATATGCCTTTTATCTTGTGTTTCTGGAGTAATGTGTTTGTGCGGACACATACATATATCAATACATCAAATTTCTTGAAGGGAGATTGGTATATGTTTTCCCCAGAGACCACAGGGAATTCAAATGCTATGTGTGTGTGTGTGTGTATTTTATATATATATATATATATATATATTTTTTTTTTTTTTAAGGTTTTATCACAACCACAAAAACACTAGGTAACTGCTTAAGTATGGCAGAGTTGTCTGACAGCTTAGTTATTGATTTGATTAATGGTTTACAGTCTAATAATTTGTTTGTATTGAATACTGACAGTGGCTGAAAAGGCTAATTACCAGCTACAAAAGCTAATATTTCTCTCTATTTATCTCCTCTTTTTGCGCTGCCGAACGCTGCCTAAATGCTGCATCTCCCGTGCCGTTAACAGTATCAGGGACTCTTTACATCCCCACCATGGTCTGATCTCCCTGCTGGCCTCTGGAAAGAGGTTCTGCAGCATTCGCTGCAGGACCACCAGGTTCTGCAACAGATTTTTCCCTCAGTCCATCAGACTGCTGAACTCTAAATGAGCATCTTTGCACCACTGATGTCACCTCAGGTTATTCTTCTCTCATACATTTTAAAATTACTTATTACTTAAAACTTATTACTTGTATATTTGTGCTGCTTGTTTTTCACTTAACACTTCTCCTTAACTAGTTCCTTAATTCCTTAACCTATATTCTACTGTTTATTGTACACACTGTTGATTTGACATGCTGTTTATTTATACACTGTATATGCAAAATTATACTGCCATTTATTTTAACATTCTTTACGATAATTGTAAATATTTTCACCACCTACTGTTCATTTATACATATACTGTACTGTGTATATATACACACACACACACACACACACACACACACACATACATATATATATATATGTATACTTTTTAACTATTTTCTGTGATTTCATTCATTTTTGTGACTGCTCTTATGAGCTCAGACTCAACTGCTAATAGTTACATGGGTGCTGAAACTCTACTGCCCTGTTGCACTGACCTCCACCATCATGATGCTTTGAAAGGCTCGCCATGCAACAAATAAATTCCAGCCTCCCACCTCTCCTGGACCCATTTCAGTTTGCATTCCAGGCCAACCGGTCCACTGATGATGCAATCTCCTCTGCTCTCCACTCAGCTCTCGCCCACCTTCACACAAGAGAATCTTACATGAGAATGTTGTTCACAGACGTCAGTTTACCATCCAACACTGTCATCCCTCAGCAGTTACCAGCTTGGCCTGTGCAACCTCCTCTGGAATTGGTGGCAGGACTTTGTTACAGAGAGATCACATGCAGTACTGGTTGGCATCAGCAACAGTGATGAGACCAACTACAGGCACGAGGTGAACCCACTGGCCATGTGGTATGGAAATACCAATCTCTCCCTAAATGTGGAGACAACAAAGGAGATTGAAATTGACTTCTGGAGAACCCACCCCCAACACCCCCCACTTACCACAAATCATTCTACTGTGAGACGGTGAGCAGCACCAAATTACTGAGGACCTCTCTTGAACAAGAAACACTGCATCAGTGGCAAAGAAAGCCCAGCATTGCCTCTACTTCCTGCACAAATTAAGGAGAGTGAGAGCCCTAGCACCCATCATATGCTCTTTCTACTGAGGCGCCATGCAAGCTCCACCAGACTAAACTATTTATCCTCACACTTTTAACAATTACAATTAATTTGTCATTTGGCAGACGCTTTTATTCCAAAGCGCCGTATACATGAGATTTTCATAACTCACAGTTTTTTATGATCACTTTTTATGTCTTGGTACTTTTCAGTAGTTTTGTATACCCCTGTATTTATTTTAAACACTTGTCATGTTTTTGTCTTTATTCTTGTATTGTTATTGTTTTAACCTTTATATAGAGCATTTTTGTTTGTTTGTTTCGCACACAGGGGACTTACTTGGACCCCTCTTTATGTCCTGTACATGTGGTGTTATCGACACAAAGTTGATTTTTGACTTTGACCTGTAGCCCATCTATAGACTTAATTTTATTGTTGAAATTTAACAATAACAATTAATATAATGATTTGCATTTGTAAAAATCAGCCAAGACAGAATTCTGTGGAAAGGTTGAATTTTCAGTTTGCAGTTTGAAAGTCAAGTGAATTTTATCTAATTTTATTTTCTATATAGCGCCAGCTCACAACATAAGCCATTTGAGAATAGCTCTCCTATAGAACAGGGCTCGTATTCACAAAGCTTCTTAGAGTCCTCCTAACTTAGCCTTCAAATTCCGAGCAAGGAATCTTAGCTTAAGAGTGATTCAGGAAGTGTCTGAGAGCAACTTTTATCTTAGTGAGGAGGTGTGGTTGATCCCGTTGCTAGGTATGACGTATTCGTCTAGAAACTGTGATTGGTTGTTCCAAAAAGGGGGGGGGACGTTTTTCGAGGAATGACGTCACTAAGAGCTACTTTTAGCCTTAGGATGCTTTATGAATACGGGCCCAGGTCTATATCTTGTCCTTTTATTAAACAAACTAAATATCTTTATGTTATTTATCTCATTTACAATTTGGCATGTCATGTCTGTCTCTACATGGTCGCACGTTTACAATTCTCCTTTGCTCTCGGCTCTCTGTATCGCGCACGGCGGAGTTCCGCCCCGATGTCCGTCTGCGACCCACTTTTGGACCGTGACCCGCCAGTTGAGAATCACTGATTTAGAGTACAGTTGAGGAAAAAAAAAATCACCACATAGAAATGGCCTTGCAGATACAGAGAGCATTAAGAGTGCATGATAAATTTACCTGGTGTGGGATCAATAAAGTCTTGTCAATGATAACGAGTTCATTAAATTCATCATACCTAGTGACAACAAATCAGCCCTTCTTGTGTGTTGTCCTTCCTCTGTTATGAAATATTGCACATTTACACAAAAATTTGTATTACGTATCTCAGTGGAGCCAAACTGTGAGACTGCACCTTCAACATGTTCAGAGGAACACGGCAAGTTGCCTTTACGTTGTGAGGCAGGAGGACCAAGCTGATAAATAGGCCTCAAAATGTCTTTCTGAAAGAATGAAACATACATTTTTACAATTGTTCAAATGGCCTACTGATAACTCTTTCAGAAGCAAATTTAATCTATTCAAGGTACATGTCTGTCCTCACCCATGTACATGTAAAAAAAAACAAAACAAAAAACCCCCACCAGCTTTCAACACACATGAATATTCAAGCGAGCAGATTCTCCGCAAGTGAAACAGCAATAATATTACATCTTAAAAATCAAATCCGCATATATCCACCATGAAACTAACAGCGCAACGTTAACGATGGCACATTAGCCTTGTTCCATTTCAGTCATGCCTGGAAATGGAGACCACATTTTTTCAAAAGCATTTTAGCCATCCATCCATCCATCCATTGTCTTCCGCTTATCCGGGGCCGGGTTGCGGGGGGAGCAGTCTGAGCAGGGACGCCCAGACTTCCCTCTCCCTGGACACTTCCTCCAACTCTTCCGGGGGGATCCCGAGGCGTTCCCAGGCCAGCCGAGTGACGTAGTCACCCCAGCGTGTCCTGGGTCTTCCCCGGGGCCTCCTCCCGGTGGGACATGCCTGGAACACCTCCCTAGGGAGGCGTCCAGGGGGCATCCGATAGAGATGCCCGAGCCACCTCAGCTGACTCCTCTCGATGCGGAGGAGCAGCATTTTAGCCAGACTCGCTAAAAACAGACTCACAATGTCCCATTATGGAGAGCATGCAGCACATCCAAAAAAGAAAAGAAAACAAAAAACCCCCACCAGCTTTCAACACACATGAATATTCAAGCGAGCAGATTCTCCGCAAGTGAAACAGCAATAATATTACATCTTAAAAATCAAACCCGCATATATCCACCATGAAACTAACAGCGTAACGTTAACGTTACTATATGGCACATTAACCTTGTTCCATTTCAGTCATGCCTGGAAATGGAGACCACAGTTTTTCCAAAAGCATTTTTGCCAGACTCGCTAAAAACAGACTCACAATGTCCCATTATGGTGAGCTTGCAGCACATCCAAAAAAAAAACAAAAAAAAACCACCAGCTTTCAACACACATGAATATTCAAGCGAGCAGATTCTCCGCAAGTGAAACAGCAATAATATTACATCTTAAAAATCAAACCCGCATATATCCACCATGAAACTAACAGCGTACCGTTAACGATGGCACATTAGCCTTGTTCCATTTCAGTCATGCCTGGAAATGGAGACCACATTTTTTCAAAAGCATTTTAGCCAGACTCGCTAAAAACAGACTCTCAATGTCCCATTATGGAGAGCATGCAGCACATCCAAAAAAAAAAAAAAAAAAAAAAAACACCACCAGCTTTCAACACACATGAATATTCAAGCGAGCAGATTCTCCGCAAGTGAAATAGCAATAATATTACATCTTAAAATCAAACCCGCATATATCCACCATGAAGCGATCAGTGTAACGTTAAAGATACTATATGGCACATTAACCTTGTTCCATTTCAGTCATGCCTGGAAATGGAGACCACATTTTTTTCAAAAGCATTTTTGCCAGACTCGCTAAAAACAGACTCACAATGTCCCATTATGGTGAGCATGCAGCACATCCAAAAAAAAAAAAAAAAACACCTGCTTTCAACACACATGAATATTCAAGCGAGCAGATTCTCCGCAAGTGAAACAGCAATAATATTACATCTTAAAAATCAAACCCGCATATATCCACCATGAAACTAACAGCGTAACATTAACGATACTATATGGCACATTAACCTTGTTCCATTTCAGTCATGCCTGGAAATGGAGACCACATTTTTTTCAAAAGCATTTTTGCCAGACTCGCTAAAAACAGACTCACAATGTCCCATTATGGTGAGCATGCAGCACATCCAAAAAAAAACAAAAAAAAACACCTGCTTTCAACACACATGAATATTCAAGCGAGCAGATTCTCCGCAAGTGAAACAGCAATAATATTACATCTTAAAAATCAAATCCGCATATATCCACCATGAAACTAACAGCGTAACGTTAACGATGGCACATTAGCCTTGTTCCATTTCAGTCATGCCTGGAAATGGAGACCACATTTTTTCCAAAAGCATTTTTGCCAGACTCGCTAAAAACAGACTCACAATGTCCCATTATGGTGAGCATGCAGCACATCCAAAAAAAACAAAAAAAAAAACAAACAAAAAAAAAAAACACCAGCTTTCAACACACATGAATATTCAAGCGAGCAGATTCTCCGCAAGTGAAACAGCAATAATATTACATCTTAAAAATCAAATCCGCATATATCCACCATGAAACTAACAGCGTACCGTTAACGATGGCACATTAGCCTTGTTCCATTTCAGTCATGCCTGGAAATGGAGACCACAGTTTTTCAAAAGCATTTTAGCCAGACTCGCTAAAAACAGACTCTCAATGTCCCATTATGGAGAGCATGCTGCACATCCAAAAAAAAAAAAAACCCACCAGCTTTCAACACACATGAATATTCAAGCGAGCAGATTCTCCGCAAGTGAAACAGCAATAATATTACATCTTAAAAATCAAACCCGCATATATCCACCATGATACTAACAGCGTAACGTTAACGATACTATATGGCACATTAGCCTTGTTCCATTTCAGTCATGCCTGGAAATGGAGACCACATTTTTTCAAAAGCATTTTAGCCAGACTCCCTAAAAACAGACTCTCAATGTCCCATTACAGAGAGCATGCAGCACATCCAAAAAAAAAAAAAAAACCACCAGCTTTCAACACACATGAATATTCAAGCGAGCAGATTCTCCGCAAGTGAAACAGCAATAATATTACATCTTAAAAATCAAATCCGCATATATCCACCATGAAACTAACAGCGTAACGTTAACGATGGCACATTAGCCTTGTTCCATTTCAGTCATGCCTGGAAATGGAGACCACATCTTTTCAAAAGCATTTTTGCCAGACTCGCTAAAAACAGACTCACAATGTCCCATTTTATGGAGAGCATGCAGCATATCCACAAAAAACAAAACAAAAAACCCCCACCAGCTTTCAACACACATGAATATTCAAGCGAGCAGATTCTCCGCAAGTGAAACAGCAATAATATTACATCTTAAAAATCAAATCCGCATATATCCACCATGAAACTAACAGCGTAACGTTAACGATGGCACATTAGCCTTGTTCCATTTCAGTCATGCCTGGAAATGGAGACCACATCTTTTCAAAAGCATTTTTGCCAGACTCGCTAAAAACAGACTCACAATGTCCCATTTTATGGAGAGCATGCAGCATATCCACAAAAAACAAAACAAAACAAAAAACCCCCACCAGCTTTCAACACACATGAATATTCAAGCGAGCAGATTCTCCGCAAGTGAAACAGCAATAATATTACATCTTAAAAATCAAATCCGCATATATCCACCATGAAACTAACAGCGTAACGTTAACGATGGCACATTAGCCTTGTTCCATTTCAGTCATGCCTGGAAATGGAGACCACATCTTTTCAAAAGCATTTTTGCCAGACTCGCTAAAAACAGACTCACAATGTCCCATTTTATGGAGAGCATGCAGCATATCCACAAAAAAAAAAAAAAACAAAAAAAACACCCCACCAGCTTTCAACACACATGAATATTCAAGCGAGCAGATTCTCCGCAAGTGAAACAGCAATAATATTACATCTTAAAAATCAAATCCGCATATATCCACCATGAAGCGATCAGCGTAACGTTAAAGATACTATATGGCACATTAACCTTGTTCCATTTCAGTTATGCCTGGAAATGGAGACCACATTTTTTTCAAAAGCATTTTTGCCAGACTCGCTAAAAACAGACTCACAATGTCCCATTATGGTGAGCATGCAGCACATCCAAAAAAAAAAAACAAAAAAAACACCAGCTTTCAACACACATGAATATTCAAGCGAGCAGATTCTCCGCAAGTGAAACAGCAATAATATTACATCTTAAAAATCAAATCCGCATATATCCACCATGAAACTAACAGCGTACCGTTAACGATGGCACATTAGCCTTGTTCCATTTGAGTCATGCCTGGAAATGGAGACCACAGTTTTTCAAAAGCATTTTAGCCAGACTCGCTAAAAACAGACTCTCAATGTCCCATTATGGAGAGCATGCAGCACATCCAAAAAAAAAAAAAACCCACCAGCTTTCAACACACATGGATATTCAAGCGAGCAGATTCTCCGCAAGTGAAACAGCAATAATATTACATCTTAAAAATCAAACCCGCATATATCCACCATGAAACTAACAGCGTAACGTTAACGATACTATATGGCACATTAGCCTTGTTCCATTTGAGTCATGCCTGGAAATGGAGACCACATTTTTTCAAAAGCATTTTAGCCAGACTCGCTAAAAACAGACTCTCAATGTCCCATTATGGAGAGCATGCAGCATATCCAAAAAAAAAAAAAAAAACCACCAGCTTTCAACACACATGAATATTCAAGCGAGCAGATTCTCCGCAAGTGAAACAGCAATAATATTACATCTTAAAAATCAAATCCGCATATATCCACCATGAAACTAACAGCGTAACGTTAACGATGGCACATTAGCCTTGTTCCATTTCAGTCATGCCTGGAAATGGAGACCACATTTTTTCAAAAGCATTTTAGCCAGACTCGCTAAAAAACAGACTCACAATGTCCCATTATGGTGAGCATGCAGCACATCCCAAAAAACAAAAACAAAACAAAACAAAAAAACCCCACCAGCTTTCAACACACATAAATATTCAATATGACAATATGACACACATCTAGCATGAAACTAACAGCATAATGTTAGCTAACTCTCAGCATGGCATTTTAGCCTGTAATGTCATGCAGCGAAACAAGGTCCACGTTGTACCAAAGCACTTTTGCGACAATCAGTAGTCACAGACAATTTTGTCGGAGACACAAAGAAAATAAATGCTTTCAGTGTTAACATTGGCTTAACATGCATGAACAATCTTAATGATTCCAATCATATTACAGTGCTTACCTTGCTAATATTGACTTGATCTTGCCGGTAACTGAAGATGTGCTGTAACAATGTCCAAAATTCAGACGAGGACAGTGGGCGCTGTCTCTGCTGTTTGAATGACGCGTCAAAGATGTTTGAATGTAAGCGCTCCTTCTGTTCACAAGGAGGGGGGGGGGGGCAACAAAAAAAAAAACAAAAAACAAAAAACAAGTGCACCTGGACTCCAGAATAGAAACAACTTTGATGTGTAGTTCATCCAGCACATCAAAAGACATCATGTGTGCACATGTCTGTGTGTGTGACACACACACACACACACACACACACACACACACACACACACACACACACACACACACACACACACACACACACACACACCACCAGCGGGCAGAGAGTGCTTTTTCACTGAATACATGTGGTCCACGATTTGGTTTTATTTTCTATATAGCGCCAAATCACAACATAAGTCATTTGAGAATAGTTTTCCTTTTGAACAGGTCTATACCTTGTGCCTTTATTAAACAAACTCAATATCTTATATATCTCATTTACAGGAAGGCATGTCATTTGTCTCTACATGGTCGCACGTTTACACTTCTCCTCTGCTCTCTGGATCGCGCATGGCGGAGTTCCGCCCCGATGTCCGTCTGCGACCCACTTTTGGACCGTGACCCGCCAGTTGAGAATCACTGATTTAGAGGACAGTTAAGAAAAAAATCACCACACAGCAATGGCCTTGCAGATACAGAGAGCATTAAGAGTCCATGATAAATTTACCTGGTGTGGGATCAATAAAGTCTCGTCTCATGTCAATGAGTTCGAGTTCATTAAATTCATCATACGTAGTGACAACAGATCAGCCCTTCTTGCATGTTATCCTTCCTCTGTTATGAAATATTGCACATTTACACAAAAATTTGTATTACGTATCTCAGTGGAGCCAAACTGTGAGACTGCACCTTCAACATGTTCAGAGGAACACGGCAAGTTGCCTTTACGTTGTGAGGCAGGAGGACCAAGCTGATAAATAGGCCTCAAAATGTCTTTCTGAAAGAATGAAACATACATTTTTACAATTGTTCAAATGGCGTACTGATAACTCTTTCAGAAGCAGATTTAATCTATTCAAGGAACATGTCTGTCCTCACTCATGTACATTCTGAATCTCCTCATCAGTATTCTGAATAGCAGATGCTGGAATAAAATACCATTCCTCTAAATTTATGTAAAACATACACACATTTTAGAGACACGATTCACTGAAATAAAACATGTCCCCAACAATGTCCTCAGTATCTAACACACTGACAGTTTCCTGTATGGCAGTTACATGAAGATACAAGTGAATGGATTCTCCGCAAGTGAAACAGCAATAATATTACATCTTAAAAATCAAACCCGCATATATCCACCATGAAACTAACAGCGTAACATTAACGATACTATATGGCACATTAGCCTTGTTCCATTTCAGTCATGCCTGGAAATGGAGACCACAGTTTTTCAAAAGCATTTTAGCCAGACTGGCTAAAAACAGACTCACAATGTCCCATTATGGAGAGCATGCAGCACATCCAAAAAAAATAAATGAATAAAAAAACCCACCAGCTTTCAACACACATGAATATTCAAGCGAACAGATTCTCCGCAAGTGAAACAGCAATAATATTACATCTTAAAAATCAAACCGCATATATCCACCATGAAACTAACAGCGTAACATTAACAATACTATATGGCACATTAGCCTTGTTCCATTTCAGTCATGCCTGGAAATGGAGACCACATTTTTCAAAAGCATTTTTGCCAGACTCGCTAAAAACACTCACAATGTCCCATTACGGTGAGAATGCAGCACATCCAAAAAAAAAAAAAAAACCCACCAGCTTTCAACACACATGAATATTCAATATGACAATATGACACACATCTAGCATGAAACTAACAGCATAATTTAGCTAACTCTCAGCATGGCATATTAGCCTGTAATGTCATGCAGGGAAACTGGCGACAATCAGTAGTCACAGACAATTTTGTCGGAGACACACTGACAGTTTCCTGTATGGCAGTTACATTAAAATACAAGTGAATGGATTCTCCGCAAGTGAAACAGAAATAATATTACATCTCAAAAATTAAACCGCATATATCCACCATGAAACTAACAGCGTAACGTTAACGATACCATATGGCACATTAGCCTGTTATAAGTTCAGTCATGCCTGCAAAGCACCTTTGCTAGCAAGACTTGCTAATCACACTCAATTTCATCAGCGAAAGAAATACAACAAAGTACTATCAATTTAGTCTATGTGAGAGAGGATAATCTAAGTGAGTCAGATTATATTAAAACGCTTACCTTGCTCACGTTGACTTGACCTGACCGGCAAGGGAAGACGGGCTGGAACAACGACATCCGAAGTCCAGAGAACTCAGAGGGACTATGGCGTCACTTCTACTGAGAATACTTCAAAGATGTCTTTTGATGTGCTGGATGAACTGTGTGTGTGTGTGTGTGTGTGTGTGTGTGTGTGTGTGTGTGTGTGTGTGTGTGTGTGTGTGTGTGTGTGTGTGTGGATGAACTACACATCAAAGATGTTTCTATTCTGGAGTCCAGGTGCACTTGTTTTTTTTTTTTTTTTTTTTTTTTTTTGTAGCCCCCCCCCCCCCCCCCCCACCCCCCTCTCCTTGTGGACAGAAGGAGCGCTTACATTCAAACATCTTTGATGCGTCATTCAAACAGCAGAGACAGCGCCCACTGTCCTCGTCTGAAATTTGGACATTGTTACAGCACATCTTCAGTTACCGGCAAGATCAAGTCAATGTTAGCAAGGTAAGCACTGTAATTTGATTGGAATCATTAAGATTATTCATGCATTTGTGTTCCGGATAGCGACTAACATCGCCAGAGTTTAGACCGTGTCTAGCCACATAACGTTAATGCTATGCATGTTAAGCCAATGTTAACACTGAAAGCATTTATTTTCTTTTTGTCTCCGACAAAATTGTCTGTGACTACTGATTGTCGCAAAAGTGCTTTGGTAAAACGTGGACCCGTTTCCCTGCATGACATTACAGGCTAATATGCCATGCTTGGAGTTAGCTAACATTATGCTGTTAGTTTCCTGCTAGATGTGTGTCACTTTGAGGTAAAGTTGTGGCTTTTTCATCTGTGTGGAATCTAAACACATTTTTGTTGATTAGCAAGTCTTGCAAAGGTGCTTTAGGAAAAAACGGTGGTCTCCATTTGCAGGCATGACTGAAATGGAACAAGGCAAATGTGCCATATAGTATTGTTAACGTTACGCTGTTAGTTTCATGGTGGATATATGTGGGTTTGATTTTTAAGATGTAATATTATTGCTGTTTCACTTGCGGAGAATCTGCTCGCTTGAATATTCATGTGTGTTGAAAGCTGGTGGGTTTTTTTTTTTTTTTTTTTTGGATGTGCTGCATGCTCACCATAATGGGACATTGTGAGTCTGTTTTTAGCCAGTCTGGCTAAAATGCTTTTGAAAAACTGTGGTCTCCATTTCCAGGCATGACTGAAATGGAACAAGGCTAATGTGCCATCGTTAACGTTACGCTGTTAGTTTCATGGTGGATATATGCGGATTTGATTTTTAAGATGTAATATTATTGCTGTTTCACTTGCGGAGAATCTGCTCGCTTGAATATTCATGTGTGTTGAAAGCTGGTGTTTTTTTTTGTTTTTTTTTGGATGTGCTGCATGCTCACCATAATGGGACATTGTGAGTCTGCTTTTAGCGAGTCTGGCAAAAATGCTTTTGAAAAAATGTGGTCTCCATTTCCAGGCATGACTGAAATGGAACAAGGCTAATGTGCCATATAGTATCGTTAACGTTACGCTGTTAGTTTCATGGTGGATATATGCGGGTTTGATTTTTAAGATGTAATATTATTGCTGTTTCACTTGCGGAGAATCTGCTCGCTTGAATATTCATGTGTGTTGAAAGCTGGTGGGTTTTTTTATTCATTTATTTTTTTTGGATGTGCTGCATGCTCACCATAATGGGACATTGTGAGTCTGTTTTTAGCCAGTCTGGCTAAAATGCTTTTGAAAAACTGTGGTCTCCATTTCCAGGCATGACTGAAATGTATCGTATCGTTAATGTTACGCTGTTAGTTTCATGGTGGATATATGCGGGTTTGATTTTTAAGATGTAATATTATTGCTGTTTCACTTGCGGAGAATCCATTCACTTGTATCTTCATGTAACTGCCATACAGGAAACTGTCAGTGTGTTAGATACTGAGGACATTGTTGGGGACATGTTTTATTTCAGTGAATCGTGTCTCTAAAATGTGTGTATGTTTTACATAAATTTAGAGGAATGGTATTTTATTCCAGCATCTGCTATTCAGAATACTGATGAGGAGATTCAGAATGTACATGAGTGAGGACAGACATGTTCCTTGAATAGATTAAATCTGCTTCTGAAAGAGTTATCAGTACGCCATTTGAACAATTGTAAAAATGTATGTTTCATTCTTTCAGAAAGACATTTTGAAGCCTATTTATCAGCTTGGTCCTCCTGCCTCACAACGTAAAGGCAACTTGCCGTGTTCCTCTGAACATGTTGAAGGTGCAGTCTCACAGTTTGGCTCCACTGAGATACGTAATACAAATTTTTGTGTAAATGTGCAATATTTCATAACAGAGGAAGGATAACATGCAAGAAGGGCTGATCTGTTGTCACTACGTATGATGAATTTAATGAACTCGAACTCATTGACATGAGACGAGACTTTATTGATCCCACACCAGGTAAATTTATCATGGACTCTTAATGCTCTCTGTATCTGCAAGGCCATTGCTGTGTGGTGATTTTTTTCTTAACTGTCCTCTAAATCAGTGATTCTCAACTGGCGGGTCACGGTCCAAAAGTGGGTTGCAGACGGACATCGGGGCGGAACTCCGCCATGCGCGATCCAGAGAGCAGAGGAGAAGTGTAAACGTGCGACCATGTAGAGACAAATGACATGCCTTCCTGTAAATGAGATATATAAGATAAGGCTATTGAGTTTGTTTAATAAAGGCACAAGGTATAGACCTGTTCAAAAGGAAAACTATTCTCAAATGACTTATGTTGTGATCTGGCGCTATATAGAAAATAAAACCAAATCGTGGACCACATGTATTCAGTGAAAAAGCACTCTCTGCCCGCTGGTGGGTGGGTGCACACGTGTGTGTGTGTGTGTGTGTGTGTGTGTGTGTGTGTGTGTGTGTGTGTGTGTGTGTGTGTGTGTGTGTGTGTGTGTATGTGTGTGTGTGTGTGTGTGTGTGTGTGTGTGTGTGTGTGTGTGTGTGTGTGTGTGTGTGTGTGTGTGTGTCACACACACAGACATGTGCACACATGATGTCTTTTGATGTGCTGGATGAACTACACATCAAAGTTGTTTCTATTCTGGAGTCCAGGTGCACTTGTTTTTTGTTTTTTGTTTTTTTTTTTGTTGCCCCCCCCCCCCCCCCTCCTTGTGAACAGAAGGAGCGCTTACATTCAAACATCTTTGAAGCGTCATTCAAACAGCAGAGACAGCGCCCACTGTCCTCGTCTGAATTTTGGACATTGTTACAGCACATCTTCAGTTACCGGCAAGATCAAGTCAATATTAGCAAGGTAAGCACTGTAATATGATTGGAATCATTAAGATTGTTCATGCATGTTAAGCCAATGTTAACACTGAAAGCATTTATTTTCTTTGTGTCTCCGACACAATTGTCTGTGACTACTGATTGTCGCAAAAGTGCTTTGGTAAAACGTGGACCTTGTTTCGCTGCATGACATTACAGGCTAAAATGCCATGCTGAGAGTTAGCTAACATTATGCTGTTAGTTTCATGCTAGATGTGTGTCATATTGTCATATTGAATATTTATGTGTGTTGAAAGCTGGTGGGGTTTTTTTGGTTTTTGGATGTGCTGCATGCTCACCATAATGGGACATTGTGAGTCTGTTTTTAGCGAGTCTGGCAAAAATGCTTTTGAAAAAATGTGGTCTCCATTTCCAGGCATGACTGAAATGGAACAAGGCTAATGTGCCATATAGTATTGTTAACGTTACGCTGATAGTTTCATGGTGGATATATGCGGGTTTGATTTTTAAGATGTAATATTATTGCTGTTTCACTTGCGGAGAATCTGCTCGCTTAAATATTCATGTGTGTTGAAAGCTGGTGGTTTTTTTTTTTTTTTTTTGGATGTGCTGCATGCTCACCATAATGGGACATTGTGAGTCTGTTTTTAGCGAGTCTGGCAAAAATGCTTTTGAAAAAATGTGGTCTCCATTTCCAGGCATGACTGAAATGGAACAAGGCTAATGTGCCATCGTTAACGTTACGCTGTTAGTTTCATGGTGGATATATGCGGATTTGATTTTTAAGATGTAATATTATTGCTGTTTCACTTGCGGAGAATCTGCTCGCTTGAATATTCATGTGTGTTGAAAGCTGGTGGTTTTTGTTTTTTTGTTTTTTTTTTGTGGATGTCCTGCATGCTCACCATAATGGGACATTGTGAGTCTGTTTTTAGCGAGTCTGGCAAAAATGCTTTTGAAAAAATGTGGTCTCCATTTCCAGGCATGACTGAAATGGAACAAGGCTAATGTGCCATCGTTAACGTTACGCTGTTAGTTTCATGGTGGATATATGCGGATTTGATTTTTAAGATGTAATATTATTGCTGTTTCACTTGCGGAGAATCTGCTCGCTTGAATATTCATGTGTGTTGAAAGCTGGTGGTTTTTGTTTTTTTGTTTTTTTTTTGTGGATGTCCTGCATGCTCACCATAATGGGACATTGTGAGTCTGTTTTTAGCGAGTCTGGCAAAAATGCTTTTGAAAAAATGTGGTCTCCATTTCCAGGCATGACTGAAATGGAACAAGGCTAATGTGCCATATAGTATTGTTAACGTTACGCTGATCGTTTCATGGTGGATATATGCGGGTTTGATTTTTAAGATGTAATATTATTGCTGTTTCACTTGCGGAGAATCCATTCACTTGTATCTTCATGTGTGTTGAAAGCTGGTGTTTTTTTTTTTTTTGTTTATTTTGGTTTTTTTTTTGGATGTGCAGCATGCTCACCATAATGGGACATTGTGAGCCTGTTTTTAGCGAGTCTGGCTAAAATGCTTTTGAAAAAATGTGGTCTCCATTTCCAGGCATGACTGAAATGGAACAAGGCTAATGTGCCATCGTTAACGTTACGCTGTTAGTTTCATGGTGGATATATGCGGATTTGATTTTTAAGATGTAATATTATTGCTGTTTCACTTGCGGAGAATCTGCTCGCTTGAATATTCATGTGTGTTGAAAGCTGGTGGTTTTTGTTTTTTTTTTGGATATGCTGCATGCTCTCCATAATGGGACATTGAGAGTCTGTTTTTAGCGAGTCTGGCTAAAATGCTTTTGAAAAAATGTGGTCTCCATTTCCAGGCATGACTCAAATGGAACAAGGCTAATGTGCCATATAGTATCGTTAACGTTACGCTGTTAGTTTCATGGTGGATATATGCGGGTTTGATTTTTAAGATGTAATATTATTGCTGTTTCACTTGCGGAGAATCTGCTCGCTTGAATATTCATGTGTGTTGAAAGCTGGTGTTTTTTTTGTTTTTTTTTTTGGATGTGCTGCATGCTCACCATAATGGGACATTGTGAGTCTGTTTTTAGCGAGTCTGGCAAAAATGCTTTTGAAAAAAATGTGGTCTCCATTTCCAGGCATGACTGAAATGGAACAAGGTTAATGTGCCATATAGTATCTTTAACGTTACGCTGATCGCTTCATGGTGGATATATGCGGATTTGATTTTTAAGATGTAATATTATTGCTGTTTCACTTGCGGAGAATCTGCTCGCTTGAATATTCATGTGTGTTGAAAGCTGGTGGTTTTTTTTTTTTTTTTTTTTTTTGTGGATATGCTGCATGCTCTCCATAAAATGGGACATTGTGAGTCTGTTTTTAGCGAGTCTGGCAAAAATGCTTTTGAAAAGATGTGGTCTCCATTTCCAGGCATGACTGAAATGGAACAAGGCTAATGTGCCATCGTTAACGTTACGCTGTTAGTTTCATGGTGGATATATGCGGATTTGATTTTTAAGATGTAATATTATTGCTGTTTCACTTGCGGAGAATCTGCTCGCTTGAATATTCATGTGTGTTGAAAGCTCGTGGGTTTTTTTTTTTTTTTTTTTTTGTGGATGTGCTGCATGCTCTCCATAATGGGACATTGAGAGTCTGTTTTTAGCGAGTCTGGCTAAAATGCTTTTGAAAAACTGTGGTCTCCATTTCCAGGCATGACTGAAATGGAACAAGGCTAATGTGCCATCGTTAACGTTACGCTGTTAGTTTCATGGTGGATATATGCGGATTTGATTTTTAAGATGTAATATTATTGCTGTTTCACTTGCGGAGAATCTGCTCGCTTGAATATTCATGTGTGTTGAAAGCTGGTGGGGGTTTTTTGTTTAGTTTTTTTTTTTTTTTGTGGATATGCTGCATGCTCTCCATAAAATGGGACATTGTGAGTCTGTTTTTAGCGAATCTGGCAAAAATGCTTTTGAAAAGATGTGGTCTCCATTTCCAGGCATGACTGAAATGGAACAAGGCTAATGTGCCATCATTAACGTTGCGCTGTTAGTTTCATGGTGGATATATGCGGATTTGATTTTTAAGATGTAATATTATTGCTGTTTCACTTGCGGAGAATCTGCTCCTTTGAATATTCATGTGTGTTGAAAGCTGGTGGGTTTTTTTTTTGTTTTTTTTTTTTTTTACATGTTCATGGGTGAGGACAGACATGTACCTGGAATAGATTAAATTTGCTTCTGAAAGAGTTATCAGTAGGCCATTTGCACAATTGTAAAAATGTATGTTTCATTCTTTCAGAAAGACATTTTGAGGCCTATTTATCAGCTTGGTCCTCCTGCCTCACAACGTAAAGGCAACTTGCCGTGTTCCTCTGAACATGTTGAAGGTGCAGTCTCACAGTTTGGCTCCACTGAGATACGTAATACAAATTTTTGTGTAAATGTGCAATATTTCATAACAGAGGAAGGACAACACACAAGAAGGGCTGATTTGTTGTCACTAGGTATGATGAATTTAATGAATTCGTTATCATTGACAAGACTTTATTGATCCCACACCAGGTAAATTTATCATGGACTCTTAATGCTCTCTGTATCTGCAAGGCCATTTCTATGTGGTGATTTTTTTTTTCCTCAACTGTACTCTAAATCAGTGATTCTCAACTGGCGGGTCACGGTCCAAAAGTGGGTCGCAGACGGACATCGGGGCGGAACTCCGCCGTGCGCGATACAGAGAGCAGAGAGCAAAGGAGAATTGTAAACGTGTGACCATGTAGAGACAGACATGACATGCCAACCTGTAAATGAGATAAATAACATAAAGATATTTAGTTTGTTTAATAAAAGGACAAGATATAGACCTGGGCCGTATTCATAAAGCATCCTAAGGCTAAAAGTAGCTCTTAGTGACGTCATTCCTCGAAAAACGTCCCCCCCCCCCCCCCTTTTGGAACAACCAATCACAGTTTCTAGACGAATACGTCATACCTAGCAACGGGATCAACCACACCTCCTCACTAAGATAAAAGTTGCTCTCAGACACTTCCTGAATCACTCTTAAGCTAAGATTCCTTGCTCGGAATTTGAAGGCTAAGTTAGGAGGACTCTAAGAAGCTTTGTGAATACGAGCCCTGTTCTATAGGAGAGCTATTCTCAAATGGCTTATGTTGTGAGCTGGCGCTATATAGAAAATAAAATTAGATAAAATTCACTTGACTTTCAAACTGCAAACTGAAAATTCAACCTTTCCACAGAATTCTGTCTTGGCTGATTTTTACAAATGCAAATCATTATATTAATTGTTATTGTTAAATTTCAACAATAAAATTAAGTCTATAGATGGGCTACAGGTCAAAGTCAAAAATCAACTTTGTGTCGATAACACCACATGTACAGGACATAAAGAGGGGTCCAAGTAAGTCCCCTGTGTGCGAAACAAACAAAAAAAATGCTCTATATAAAGGTTAAAACAATAACAATACAAGAATAAAGACAAAAACATGACAAGTGTTTAAAATAAATATAGGGGTATACAAAACTACTGAAAAGTACCAAGACATAAAAAGTGATCATAAAAAACTGTGAGTTATGAAAATCTCATGTATACGGCGCTTTGGAATAAAAGCGTCTGCCAAATGACAAATTAATTGTAATTGTTAAAAGTGTGAGGATAAATAGTTTAGTCTGGTAGAGCTTGCATGGCGCCTCAGTAGAAAGAGCATATGATGGGTGCTAGGGCTCTCACTCTCCTTAATTTGTGCAGGAAGTAGAGGCAATGCTGGGCTTTCTTTGCCACTGATGCAGTGTTTCTTGTTCAAGAGAGGTCCTCAGTAATTTGGTGCTGCTCACCGTCTCACAGTAGAATGATTTGTGGTAAGTGGGGGGTGTTGGGGGTGGGTTCTCCAGAAGTCAATTTCAATCTCCTTTGTTGTCTCCACATTTAGGGAGAGATTGGTATTTCCATACCACATGGCCAGTGGGTTCACCTCGTGCCTGTAGTTGGTCTCATCACTGTTGCTGATGCCAACCAGTACTGCATGTGATCTCTCTGTAACAAAGTCCTGCCACCAATTCCAGAGGAGGTTGCACAGGCCAAGCTGGTAACTGCTGAGGGATGACAGTGTTGGATGGTAAACTGACGTCTGTGAACAACATTCTCATGTAAGATTCTCTTGTGTGAAGGTGGGCGAGAGCTGAGTGGAGAGCAGAGGAGATTGCATCATCAGTGGACCGGTTGGCCTGGAATGCAAACTGAAATGGGTCCAGGAGAGGTGGGAGGCTGGAATTTATTTGTTGCATGGCGAGCCTTTCAAAGCATCATGATGGTGGAGGTCAGTGCAACAGGGCAGTAGAGTTTCAGCACCCATGTAACTATTAGCAGTTGAGTCTGAGCTCATAAGAGCAGTCACAAAAATGAATGAAATCACAGAAAATAGTTAAAAAGTATACATATATATATATATGTATGTGTGTGTGTGTGTGTGTGTGTGTGTGTATATATACACAGTACAGTATATGTATAAATGAACAGTAGGTGGTGAAAATATTTACAATTATCGTAAAGAATGTTAAAATAAATGGCAGTATAATTTTGCATATACAGTGTATAAATAAACAGCATGTCAAATCAACAGTGTGTACAATAAACAGTAGAATATAGGTTAAGGAATTAAGGAACTAGTTAAGGAGAAGTGTTAAGTGAAAAACAAGCAGCACAAATATACAAGTAATAAGTTTTAAGTAATAAGTAATTTTAAAATGTATGAGAGAAGAATAACCTGAGGTGACATCAGTGGTGCAAAGATGCTCATTTAGAGTTCAGCAGTCTGATGGACTGAGGGAAAAATCTGTTGCAGAACCTGGTGGTCCTGCAGCGAATGCTGCAGAACCTCTTTCCAGAGGCCAGCAGGGAGATCAGACCATGGTGGGGATGTAAAGAGTCCCTGATACTGTTAACGGCACGGGAGATGCAGCATTTAGGCAGCGTTCGGCAGCGCAAAAAGAGGAGATAAATAGAGAGAAATATTAGCTTTTGTAGCTGGTAATTAGCCTTTTCAGCCACTGTCAGTATTCAATACAAACAAATTATTAGACTGTAAACCATTAATCAAATCAATAACTAAGCTGTCAGACAACTCTGCCATACTTAAGCAGTTACCTAGTGTTTTTGTGGTTGTGATAAAACCTTAAAAAAAAAAAAAAAAAAAAATAATATATATATATATATATATATATATATATAAAACACACACACACACACACACACACACACACACACACACACACACACACACACACACACATAGCATTTGAATTCCCTGTGGTCTCTGGGGAAAACATTATACCAATCTCCCTTCAAGAAATTTGATGTATTGATATATGTATGTGTCCGCACAAACAC
This sequence comes from Chaetodon trifascialis, assembly GCF_039877785.1. Classification (NCBI taxonomy): domain Eukaryota; kingdom Metazoa; phylum Chordata; class Actinopteri; order Chaetodontiformes; family Chaetodontidae; genus Chaetodon; species Chaetodon trifascialis. The sequence goes on along the minus strand of NC_092077.1, from coordinate 106,213 downwards.
ATTACTCCAGAAACACAAGATAAAAGGCATATTATATTTTGGCTGTCTTCTTGTCAATTTGGCAAAACAATCCACAAAGATAAACTGTAGTTCCACACAAACAGATTCTTTTCAGCTTGTCAAAATGTTACTATTATCACAATATGAATTTCAGACAGCTTCTGTGTCTGGGGATCGGACCGTCAGGGAGGACCCAGGACAAGCTGGAGGGATTTTGTCTCTCGGCTGGCCTGGGAACGCCTTGGGATCCCTCAGCAGGTGGAAGTGGCTGCGGAGAGGGCTGTCTGGGCGTCATTGCTGAGGCTGCTACCCCGCGACCCAGACCCCGATAAGTAGAAGACGACGAGATGAGAGACGAGACAATATGATTTTTGTAATCACAGAAATTGTACTAGCATTATTGTGAATATATGATATGATATGGCACATCCCTGAGGTGATTTATTAATTTTCTGAGGAACATCCCAGTACTGTCCCAGTACTGCTCCCTTACTCTCATTTTAAATTCTCATTTTTTCTTTCCATCTCAGACACACTCAAATGTGAGTATCAATGAAGTATGGCTTAATTTTGTTTTGCTTAAATTGGAAATGTTCCCTGCATAAAACAAACGTGTATTTGGTGCCTCTGACACTGAGGCCATGTGATGTTGACACTTAGGTAACTTAGGTCTGAGTATCAAACTTCCAGCTCACAGACATTCAACTGTGGATATTTTTGAAGGGTATCAGTGTGGCCCACATACAATGACCAGCCAGTAAATTTTAACAAGTGTAGATACAACATGAGCTCACCAGAGAGGCTCTCCCTGGTGACCTTTGCCTGTTATTAAAAACACTAAGTACCTTTGAGAAGAGCACATTACCTTGGCTGAGGAAATTCAGAGAGACAGCAATCTGGAGAAGTCTCGTAGTGGAGTATGTTGTTTTAGGTTTTACCATTTCAGAGAAGAAAGGAGCCAAAGATTGTGAGCATGTCAACTGCCATGTGTATGTATGTATGTATGTATGTATGTATGTATGTATTGATCTATTCATTTATTTCATTACTTGCACTGTTGTACCCTGAAAAGTGCTGTATAAGCTGTAGCTATAAAATATTATTTTGATTATTATTTTTGATAATAAGGAAATTATTATTTCTGTAATGCTTTTTTTCATTAGTGTCCTCATATTGTGGAACAACATGGAGCGAAACACAGCAATCCAGGATCCCTTTCATCTGAGGAGAGTGTGATCTACACTGCTCAGCTTACTTGATCATACCTGTGGCTGCATCGGATGGAACAGATGAGATCTCCAGACTGTACACATTCTACAGTGGTAGCACACATGCACACAAGAACACATAAACAAAACAATCCTTTTTTTTCAAATGAAATGTCCATCTCAGACACACTCAAATGTGGATGTTCATGAATTAAAATGTGGCTTCATTTGATTTACATTGCAGTTGCTGCACATACACAGCAAATCGCGAGAAGGAAATAGAAACTTACGAGAAGAAGCATTAATATCACTAGTCACTATTGAAGGTTTGGCTGTTTTTATGTGCCAAACTGTTTCAGAAATAAATCTGCAGCTGAACAACACTCAAATGGAAATGTTTTTGAAGGTCAGCATGGCGTGACATGGTTCAGCTGTTGTTATATTCCAGACTGTCTTAGAATGAAAAATCCACTTGAGAAACCTTCAAGTGTGAATCTTTTTGAAGGACAGCATGGTTAATCTGAATTCCTTTGCAGTTACTGTGACAAAAACAACATGTGCTCATTATGCTTGTCTAGCTAGCTTGACAAGCTTATATAGTGTGATTTGAAGAGGAAAAAAAAACAAATGACCCCATTTTGTAAATCAACTGTTGTTTCTTTATGTGCCAAACTGTCCACTAATGACAATTCCACTTTAGAAACTTGGAAATGTTAATGGTTGTTGAAGGACAGCATGGTTTAATTTGACTTTGTCGTGATTTTTGTGTGGATTTTGTACTTGTGTTGCTCACACACTGTGGTTATGAATGTAAAATCACATTTGAAATTCATTTGTTTTTATGTATCAAACTATGTCAGAATAACAATTCCACTGTAGAAACATTCAATTGTGCATAGTTTTGAAGGACAACATAGTTTATTTTGATTCCGTATGCATTTAATGTGAATACAGCAACATGTGTTCATATTGCTCTTTATGTGCATTTCTCCCTCTGAAAGCGTCAGTTTTGACGGTCTAATGTAACAAATGTCACTATTTAAAATTCAGGTGTATTGATGTACCAAACTATGTCAGAATAACAATTCCACTTTAGAAACATTCATTTATGCATATTATTGAAGGACAACATAGTTTATTTTGATTCCGTATGCATTTACTGTGAAAACAGCCACATGTGTTCATATTGTCTCATTATGTGTTTTTCTGGCTCTGAAAGCGTTAATTTTGACGGTCTAATGCAGCTAATGTCACTATTTAAGATTCAGCTGTGGTGATTTACCAAACTATGTTAGAATGACAATTCCACTTTAGAAACATTCATTTATGCATAGTATTGAAGGCCAACATAGTTTATTTTGATTCTGTATGCAGTTACTGTGAAAACAGCCACATGTGTTCATATTGTCTCATTATGTATTTTTCTGGCTCTGAAAGCGTTAATTTTGACGGTCTAATGCAGCGAATGTCACTATTTAAGATTCAGCTGTGGTGATTTATCAAACTATGTTAGAATGACAATTCCACTTTAGAAACATTCATTTATGCATAGTATTGAAGGACAAGATAGTTTATTTTGATTCCGTATGTATTTACTGTGATAACAGTAACTTGTGTTCATATTGCTCTTTATGTACTTCTCTCGCTGAAAGCGTTAATTTTGACGGTCTGATTGCAGCGAATGTCACTATTTAAGATTCAGCTGTGGTGATTTACCAAACTATGTTAGAATGACAATTCCACTTTAGAAACATTCATTTATGCATAGTATTGAAGGCCAACATAGTTTATTTTGATTCCGTATGCAGTTACTGTGAAAACAGCCACATGTGTTCATATTGTCTCATTATGTTTTTTTCTGGCTCTGAAAGCGTCAATTTTGACGGTTTAAGCAGCGAATGTCACTATTTAAGATTCAGCTGTAGTGATTTATCAAACTATGTTAGAATGTCAATTCCACTTTAGAAACATTCATTTATGCATAGTATTGAAGGCCAACATAGTTTATTTTGATTCCGTATGCATTTACTGTGATAACAGTAACTTGTGTTCATATTGCTCTTTATGTACTTCTCTCGCTCTGAAGGCGTTAATTTTGACAGTCTAATGCAGCGAATGTCATTATTTAAGATTCAGCTGTGGTGATTTATCAAACTATGTTAGAATGACAATTCCACTTTAGAAACATTCATTTATGCATAGTATAGAAGGACAAGATAGTTTATTTTGATTCCGTGTGTATTTACTGTGAAAAAAACAAAAATTGTTCATATTGCTCTTTATGTACTTCTCTCGCTCTGAAAGCGTTAATTTTGACAGTCTAATGCAGCGAATGTCACTATTTAAGATTCAGCTGTGGTCATTTATCAAACTATGTTAGAATGACAATTCCACTTTAGAAACATTCATTTATGCAGAGTATTGAAGGCCAACATAGTTTATTTTGATTCCGTATGCATTTACTGTGATAACAGTAACTTGTGTTCATATTGCTCTTTATGTACTTCTCTCGCTCTGAAAGCGTTAATTTTGACAGTCTAATGCAGCGAATGTCACTGTTTAAGATTCAGCTGTGGTGATTTATCAAACTATGTTAGAATGACAATTCCACTTTAGAAACATTCATTTATGCATAGTATTGAAGGCCAACATAGTTTATTTTGATTCCGTATGCAGTTACTGTGAAAACAGCCACATGTGTTCATATTGTCTCATTATGTTTTTTTCTGGCTCTGAAAGCGTCAATTTTGACGGTTTAAGCAGCGAATGTCACTATTTAAGATTCAGCTGTAGTGATTTATCAAACTATGTTAGAATGTCAATTCCACTTTAGAAACATTCATTTATGCATAGTATTGAAGGCCAACATAGTTTATTTTGATTCCGTATGCATTTACTGTGATAACAGTAACTTGTGTTCATATTGCTCTTTATGTACTTCTCTCGCTCTGAAAGCGTTAATTTTGACAGTCTAATGCAGCGAATGTCATTATTTAAGATTCAGCTGTGGTGATTTATCAAACTATGTTAGAATGACAATTCCACTTTAGAAACATTCATTTATGCATAGTATTGAAGGCCAACATAGTTTATTTTGATTCCGTATGCATTTACTGTGATAACAGTAACTTGTGTTCATATTGCTCTTTATGTACTTCTCTCGCTCTCAAAGCGTTAATTTTGACGGTCTAATGCAGCGAATGTCACTATTTAAGATTCAGCTGTGGTGATTTATCAAACTATGTTAGAATGACAATTCCACTTTAGAAACATTCATTTATGCATAGTATTGAAGGCCAACATAGTTTATTTTGATTCCGTATGCAGTTACTGTGAAAACAGCCACATGTGTTCATATTGTCTCATTATGTTTTTTTCTGGCTCTGAAAGCGTCAATTTTGACGGTTTAAGCAGCGAATGTCACTATTTAAGATTCAGCTGTAGTGATTTATCAAACTATGTTAGAATGTCAATTCCACTTTAGAAACATTCATTTATGCATAGTATTGAAGGCCAACATAGTTTATTTTGATTCCGTATGCATTTACTGTGATAACAGTAACTTGTGTTCATATTGCTCTTTATGTACTTCTCTGGCTCTGAAAGCGTTAATTTTGACAGTCTAATGCAGCGAATGTCATTATTTAAGATTCAGCTGTGGTGATTTATCAAACTATGTTAGAATGACAATTCCACTTTAGAAACATTCATTTATGCATAGTATTGAAGGCCAACATAGTTTATTTTGATTCCGTATGCAGTTACTGTGAAAACAGCCACATGTGTTCATATTGTCTCATTATGTTTTTTTCTGGCTCTGAAAGCGTCAATTTTGACGGTTTAAGCAGCGAATGTCACTATTTAAGATTCAGCTGTGGTCATTTATCAAACTACGTTAGAATGACAATTCCACTTAAGAAACATTCATTTATGCATAGTATTGAAGGACAAGATAGTTTATTTTGATTCCGTGTGTATTTACTATGAAAAAAACAAAAATTGTTCATATTGCTCTTCATGTACTTCTCTCGCTCTGAAAGCGTTAATTTTGACAGTCTAATGCAGCGAATGTCACTATTTAAGATTCAGCTGTGGTGATTTATCAAACTATGTTAGAATGACAATTCCACTTTAGAAACATTCATTTATGCATAGTATTGAAGGCCAACATAGTTTATTTTGATTCCGTATGCATTTACTGTGATAACAGTAACTTGTGTTCATATTGATCTTTATGTACTTCTCTCGCTCTGAAAGCGTTAATTTTGACAGTCTAATGCAGCGAATGTCACTATTTAAGATTCAGCTGTGGTCATTTATCAAACTATGTTAGAATGACAATTCCACTTTAGAAACATTCATTTATGCATAGTATTGAAGGCCAACATAGTTTATTTTGATTCCGTATGCATTTACTGTGAAAAAAACAAAAATTGTTCATATTGCTCTTTATGTACTTCTCTCGCTCTGAAAGCGTTAATTTTGACAGTCTAATGCAGCGAATGTCACTATTTAAGATTCAGCTGTGGTGATTTATCAAACTATGTTAGAATGACAATTCCACTTTAGAAACATTCATTTATGCATAGTATTGAAGGCCAACATAGTTTATTTAGATTCCGTATGCATTTACTGTGAAAAAAACAAAAATTGTTCATATTGCTCTTTATGTACTTCTCTCGCTCTGAAAGCGTTAATTTTGACAGTCTAATGCAGCGAATGTCACTATTTAAGATTCAGCTGTGGTGATTTATCAAACTATGTTAGAATGACAATTCCACTTTAGAAACATTCATTTATGCATAGTATTGAAGGCCAACATAGTTTATTTTGATTCCGTATGCATTTACTGTGATAACAGCCACATGTGTTCATATTGTCTTATTATGTGCTTTTATCGCTCTGAAAGCGTTAATTTTGACAGTCTAATGCAGCGAATGTCACTATTTAAGATTCAGCTGTGGTGATTTATCAAACTATGTTAGAATGACAATTCCACTTTAGAAACATTCATTTATGCATAGTATTGAAGGCCAACATAGTTTATTTAGATTCCGTATGCATTTACTGTGAAAAAAACAAAAATTGTTCATATTGCTCTTTATGTACTTCTCTCGCTCTGAAAGCGTTAATTTTGACAGTCTAATGCAGCGAATGTCACTATTTAAGATTCAGCTGTGGTGATTTATCAAACTATGTTAGAATGACAATTCCACTTTAGAAACATTCATTTATGCATAGTATTGAAGGCCAACATAGTTTATTTAGATTCCGTATGCATTTACTGTGAAAAAAACAAAAATTGTTCATATTGCTCTTTATGTACTTCTCTCGCTCTGAAAGCGTTAATTTTGACAGTCTAATGCAGCGAATGTCACTATTTAAGATTCAGCTGTGGTGATTTATCAAACTATGTTAGAATGACAATTCCACTTTAGAAACATTCATTTATGCATAGTATTGAAGGCCAACATAGTTTATTTAGATTCCGTATGCATTTACTGTGAAAAAAACAAAAATTGTTCATATTGCTCTTTATGTACTTCTCTCGCTCTGAAAGCGTTAATTTTGACAGTCTAATGCAGCGAATGTCACTATTTAAGATTCAGCTGTGGTGATTTATCAAACTATGTTAGAATGACAATTCCACTTTAGAAACATTCATTTATGCATAGTATTGAAGGCCAACATAGTTTATTTAGATTCCGTATGCATTTACTGTGAAAAAAACAAAAATTGTTCATATTGCTCTTTATGTACTTCTCTCGCTCTGAAAGCGTTAATTTTGACAGTCTAATGCAGCGAATGTCACTATTTAAGATTCAGCTGTGGTGATTTATCAAACTATGTTAGAATGACAATTCCACTTTAGAAACATTCATTTATGCATAGTATTGAAGGCCAACATAGTTTATTTTGATTCCGTATGCATTTACTGTGAAAAAAACAAAAATTGTTCATATTGCTCTTTATGTACTTCTCTCGCTCTGAAAGCGTTAATTTTGACAGTCTAATGCAGCGAATGTCACTATTTAAGATTCAGCTGTGGTGATTTATCAAACTATGTTAGAATGACAATTCCACTTTAGAAACATTCATTTATGCATAGTATTGAAGGCCAACATAGTTTATTTAGATTCCGTATGCATTTACTGTGAAAAAAACAAAAATTGTTCATATTGCTCTTTATGTACTTCTCTCGCTCTGAAAGCGTTAATTTTGACAGTCTAATGCAGCGAATGTCACTATTTAAGATTCAGCTGTGGTGATTTATCAAACTATGTTAGAATGACAATTCCACTTTAGAAACATTCATTTATGCATAGTATTGAAGGCCAACATAGTTTATTTTGATTCCGTATGCATTTACTGTGATAACAGCCACATGTGTTCATATTGTCTTATTATGTGCTTTTATCGCTCTGAAAGCGTTAATTTTGACAGTCTAATGCAGCGAATGTCACTATTTAAGATTCAGCTGTGGTGATTTATCACACTATGTTAGAATGACAATTCCACTTTAGAAACATTCATTTATGCATAGTATTGAAGGCCAACATAGTTTATTTTGATTCCGTATGCATTTACTGTGAAAAAAACAAAAATTGTTCATATTGCTCTTTATGTACTTCTCTCGCTCTGAAAGCGTTAATTTTGACAGTCTAATGCAGCGAATGTCACTATTTAAGATTCAGCTGTGGTGATTTATCAAACTATGTTAGAATGACAATTCCACTTTAGAAACATTCATTTATGCATAGTATTGAAGGCCAACATAGTTTATTTTGATTCCGTGTGTATTTTACTGTGATAACAGTAACTTGTGTTCATATTGCTCTTTATGTACTTCTCTCGCTCTCAAAGCGTTAATTTTGACAGTCTAATGCAGCGAATGTCACTGTTTAAGATTCAGCTGTGGTGATTTATCAAACTATGTTAGAATGACAATTCCACTTTAGAAACATTCATTTATGCATAGTATTGAAGGCCAACATAGTTTATTTTGATTCCGTGTGTTTTTACTGTGAAAAAAACAAAAATTGTTCATATTGCTCTTTATGTACTTCTCTCGCTCTGAAAGCGTTAATTTCAACGTTCTAATGCAGCGAATGTCACTGTTTAAGATTCAGCTGTGGTGATTTATCAAACTATGTTAGAATGACAATTCCACTTTAGAAACATTCATTTATGCATAGTATTGAAGGCCAACATAGTTTATTTAGATTCCGTATGCATTTACTGTGAAAAAAACAAAAATTGTTCATATTGTCTTATTATGTGCTTTTATCGCTCTGAAAGCGTTAATTTTGACAGTCTAATGCAGCGAATGTCACTATTTAAGATTCAGCTGTGGTGATTTATCAAACTATGTTAGAATGACAATTCCACTTTAGAAACATTCATTTATGCATAGTATTGAAGGCCAACATAGTTTATTTTGATTCCGTATGCATTTACTGTGATAACAGCCACATGTGTTCATGTTGTCTCATTATGTGTTTTTCTGGCTCTGAAAGCGTCAATTTCAACGGTCTAATGCAGCGAATGTCACTATTTAAGATTCAGCTGTGGTGATTTATCAAACTATGTTAGAATGACAATTCCACTTTAGAAACATTCATTTATGCATAGTATTGAAGGCCAACATAGTTTATTTTGATTCCGTATGCATTTACTGTGATAACAGCCACATGTGTTCATATTGTCTTATTATGTGCTTTTATCGCTCTGAAAGCGTTAATTTTGACAGTCTAATGCAGCGAATGTCACTATTTAAGATTCAGCTGTGGTGATTTATCAAACTATGTTAGAATGACAATTCCACTTTAGAAACATTCATTTATGCATAGTATTGAAGGCCAACATAGTTTATTTTGATTCCGTATGCATTTACTGTGATAACAGCCACATGTGTTCATGTTGTCTCATTATGTGTTTTTCTGGCTCTGAAAGCGTTAATTTTAACGGTCTAATGCAGCGAATGTCACTATTTAAGATTCAGCTGTGGTGATTTATCAAACTATGTTAGAATGACAATTCCACTTTAGAAACATTCATTTATGCATAGTATTGAAGGCCAACATAGTTTATTTAGATTCCGTATGCATTTACTGTGAAAAAAACAAAAATTGTTCATATTGCTCTTTATGTACTTCTCTCGCTCTGAAAGCGTTAATTTTGACAGTCTAATGCAGCGAATGTCACTATTTAAGATTCAGCTGTGGTGATTTATCAAACTATGTTAGAATGACAATTCCACTTTAGAAACATTCATTTATGCATAGTATTGAAGGCCAACATAGTTTATTTTGATTCCGTATGCATTTACTGTGAAAAAAACAAAAATTGTTCATATTGCTCTTTATGTACTTCTCTCGCTCTGAAAGCGTTAATTTTGACAGTCTAATGCAGCGAATGTCACTATTTAAGATTCAGCTGTGGTGATTTATCAAACTATGTTAGAATGACAATTCCACTTTAGAAACATTCATTTATGCATAGTATTGAAGGCCAACATAGTTTATTTTGATTCCGTATGCATTTACTGTGATAACAGCCACATGTGTTCATATTGTCTTATTATGTGCTTTTATCGCTCTGAAAGCGTTAATTTTGACAGTCTAATGCAGCGAATGTCACTATTTAAGATTCAGCTGTGGTGATTTATCAAACTATGTTAGAATGACAATTCCACTTTAGAAACATTCATTTATGCATAGTATTGAAGGCCAACATAGTTTATTTTGATTCCGTATGCATTTACTGTGAAATAAACAAAAATTGTTCATATTGCTCTTTATGTACTTCTCTCGCTCTGAAAGCGTTAATTTTGACAGTCTAATGCAGCGAATGTCACTATTTAAGATTCAGCTGTGGTGATTTATCAAACTATGTTAGAATGACAATTCCACTTTAGAAACATTCATTTATGCATAGTATTGAAGGCCAACATAGTTTATTTTGATTCCGTATGCATTTACTGTGATAACAGCCACATGTGTTCATGTTGTCTCATTATGTGTTTTTCTGGCTCTGAAAGCGTCAATTTCAACGGTCTAATGCAGCGAATGTCACTATTTAAGATTCAGCTGTGGTGATTTATCAAACTATGTTAGAATGACAATTCCACTTTAGAAACATTCATTTATGCATAGTATTGAAGGCCAACATAGTTTATTTTGATTCCGTATGCATTTACTGTGATAACAGCCACATGTGTTCATATTGTCTTATTATGTGCTTTTATCGCTCTGAAAGCGTTAATTTTGACAGTCTAATGCAGCGAATGTCACTATTTAAGATTCAGCTGTGGTGATTTATCAAACTATGTTAGAATGACAATTCCACTTTAGAAACATTCATTTATGCATAGTATTGAAGGCCAACATAGTTTATTTAGATTCCGTATGCATTTACTGTGAAATAAACAAAAATTGTTCATATTGCTCTTTATGTACTTCTCTCGCTCTGAAAGCGTTAATTTTGACAGTCTAATGCAGCGAATGTCACTATTTAAGATTCAGCTGTGGTGATTTATCAAACTATGTTAGAATGACAATTCCACTTTAGAAACATTCATTTATGCATAGTATTGAAGGCCAACATAGTTTATTTTGATTCCGTATGCATTTACTGTGATAACAGCCACATGTGTTCATGTTGTCTCATTATGTGTTTTTCTGGCTCTGAAAGCGTCAATTTCAACGGTCTAATGCAGCGAATGTCACTATTTAAGATTCAGCTGTGGTGATTTATCAAACTATGTTAGAATGACAATTCCACTTTAGAAACATTCATTTATGCATAGTATTGAAGGCCAACATAGTTTATTTTGATTCCGTATGCATTTACTGTGATAACAGCCACATGTGTTCATATTGTCTTATTATGTGCTTTTATCGCTCTGAAAGCGTTAATTTTGACAGTCTAATGCAGCGAATGTCACTATTTAAGATTCAGCTGTGGTGATTTATCAAACTATGTTAGAATGACAATTCCACTTTAGAAACATTCATTTATGCATAGTATTGAAGGCCAACATAGTTTATTTTGATTCCGTATGCATTTACTGTGATAACAGCCACATGTGTTCATGTTGTCTCATTATGTGTTTTTCTGGCTCTGAAAGCGTTAATTTTAACGGTCTAATGCAGCGAATGTCACTATTTAAGATTCAGCTGTGGTGATTTATCAAACTATGTTAGAATGACAATTCCACTTTAGAAACATTCATTTATGCATAGTATTGAAGGCCAACATAGTTTATTTTGATTCCGTATGCATTTACTGTGATAACAGCCACATGTGTTCATATTGTCTTATTATGTGCTTTTATCGCTCTGAAAGCGTTAATTTTGACAGTCTAATGCAGCGAATGTCACTATTTAAGATTCAGCTGTGGTGATTTATCAAACTATGTTAGAATGACAATTCCACTTTAGAAACATTCATTTATGCATAGTATTGAAGGCCAACATAGTTTATTTAGATTCCGTATGCATTTACTGTGAAATAAACAAAAATTGTTCATATTGCTCTTTATGTACTTCTCTCGCTCTGAAAGCGTTAATTTTGACAGTCTAATGCAGCGAATGTCACTATTTAAGATTCAGCTGTGGTGATTTATCAAACTATGTTAGAATGACAATTCCACTTTAGAAACATTCATTTATGCATAGTATTGAAGGCCAACATAGTTTATTTTGATTCCGTATGCATTTACTGTGATAACAGCCACATGTGTTCATGTTGTCTCATTATGTGTTTTTCTGGCTCTGAAAGCGTCAATTTCAACGGTCTAATGCAGCGAATGTCACTATTTAAGATTCAGCTGTGGTGATTTATCAAACTATGTTAGAATGACAATTCCACTTTAGAAACATTCATTTATGCATAGTATTGAAGGCCAACATAGTTTATTTTGATTCCGTATGCATTTACTGTGATAACAGCCACATGTGTTCATATTGTCTTATTATGTGCTTTTATCGCTCTGAAAGCGTTAATTTTGACAGTCTAATGCAGCGAATGTCACTATTTAAGATTCAGCTGTGGTGATTTATCAAACTATGTTAGAATGACAATTCCACTTTAGAAACATTCATTTATGCATAGTATTGAAGGCCAACATAGTTTATTTTGATTCCGTATGCATTTACTGTGATAACAGCCACATGTGTTCATGTTGTCTCATTATGTGTTTTTCTGGCTCTGAAAGCGTTAATTTTAACGGTCTAATGCAGCGAATGTCACTATTTAAGATTCAGCTGTGGTGATTTATCAAACTATGTTAGAATGACAATTCCACTTTAGAAACATTCATTTATGCATAGTATTGAAGGCCAACATAGTTTATTTAGATTCCGTATGCATTTACTGTGAAAAAAACAAAAATTGTTCATATTGCTCTTTATGTACTTCTCTCGCTCTGAAAGCGTTAATTTTGACAGTCTAATGCAGCGAATGTCACTATTTAAGATTCAGCTGTGGTGATTTATTAAACTATGTTAGAATGACAATTCCACTTTAGAAACATTCATTTATGCATAGTATTGAAGGCCAACATAGTTTATTTTGATTCCGTATGCATTTACTGTGAAAAAAACAAAAATTGTTCATATTGCTCTTTATGTACTTCTCTCGCTCTGAAAGCGTTAATTTTGACAGTCTAATGCAGCGAATGTCACTATTTAAGATTCAGCTGTGGTGATTTATCAAACTATGTTAGAATGACAATTCCACTTTAGAAACATTCATTTATGCATAGTATTGAAGGCCAACATAGTTTATTTAGATTCCGTATGCATTTACTGTGATAACAGCCACATGTGTTCATGTTGTCTCATTATGTGTTTTTCTGGCTCTGAAAGCGTCAATTTCAACGGTCTAATGCAGCGAATGTCACTATTTAAGATTCAGCTGTGGTGATTTATCAAACTATGTTAGAATGACAATTCCACTTTAGAAACATTCATTTATGCATAGTATTGAAGGCCAACATAGTTTATTTTGATTCCGTATGCATTTACTGTGATAACAGCCACATGTGTTCATATTGTCTTATTATGTGCTTTTATCGCTCTGAAAGCGTTAATTTTGACAGTCTAATGCAGCGAATGTCACTATTTAAGATTCAGCTGTGGTGATTTATCAAACTATGTTAGAATGACAATTCCACTTTAGAAACATTCATTTATGCATAGTATTGAAGGCCAACATAGTTTATTTAGATTCCGTATGCATTTACTGTGAAATAAACAAAAATTGTTCATATTGCTCTTTATGTACTTCTCTCGCTCTGAAAGCGTTAATTTTGACAGTCTAATGCAGCGAATGTCACTATTTAAGATTCAGCTGTGGTGATTTATCAAACTATGTTAGAATGACAATTCCACTTTAGAAACATTCATTTATGCATAGTATTGAAGGCCAACATAGTTTATTTAGATTCCGTATGCATTTACTGTGAAAAAAACAAAAATTGTTCATATTGCTCTTTATGTACTTCTCTCGCTCTGAAAGCGTTAATTTTGACAGTCTAATGCAGCGAATGTCACTATTTAAGATTCAGCTGTGGTGATTTATCAAACTATGTTAGAATGACAATTCCACTTTAGAAACATTCATTTATGCATAGTATTGAAGGCCAACATAGTTTATTTTGATTCCGTATGCATTTACTGTGAAAAAAACAAAAATTGTTCATATTGCTCTTTATGTACTTCTCTCGCTCTGAAAGCGTTAATTTTGACAGTCTAATGCAGCGAATGTCACTATTTAAGATTCAGCTGTGGTGATTTATCAAACTATGTTAGAATGACAATTCCACTTTAGAAACATTCATTTATGCATAGTATTGAAGGCCAACATAGTTTATTTAGATTCCGTATGCATTTACTGTGATAACAGCCACATTTGTTCATGTTGTCTCATTATGTGTTTTTCTGGCTCTGAAAGCGTCAATTTCAACGGTCTAATGCAGCGAATGTCACTATTTAAGATTCAGCTGTGGTGATTTATCAAACTATGTTAGAATGACAATTCCACTTTAGAAACATTCATTTATGCATAGTATTGAAGGCCAACATAGTTTATTTTGATTCCGTATGCATTTACTGTGAAAAAAACAAAAATTGTTCATATTGCTCTTTATGTACTTCTCTCGCTCTGAAAGCGTTAATTTTGACAGTCTAATGCAGCGAATGTCACTATTTAAGATTCAGCTGTGGTGATTTATCAAACTATTTTAGAATGACAATTCCACTTTAGAAACATTCATTTATGCATAGTATTGAAGGCCAACATAGTTTATTTTGATTCCGTATGCATTTACTGTGATAACAGCCACATGTGTTCATATTGTCTTATTATGTGCTTTTATCGCTCTGAAAGCGTTAATTTTGACAGTCTAATGCAGCGAATGTCACTATTTAAGATTCAGCTGTGGTGATTTATCAAACTATGTTAGAATGACAATTCCACTTTAGAAACATTCATTTATGCATAGTATTGAAGGCCAACATAGTTTATTTTGATTCCGTATGCATTTACTGTGAAAAAAACAAAAATTGTTCATATTGCTCTTTATGTACTTCTCTCGCTCTGAAAGCGTTAATTTTGACAGTCTAATGCAGCGAATGTCACTATTTAAGATTCAGCTGTGGTGATTTATCAAACTATGTTAGAATGACAATTCCACTTTAGAAACATTCATTTATGCATAGTATTGAAGGCCAACATAGTTTATTTTGATTCCGTATGCATTTACTGTGAAAAAAACAAAAATTGTTCATATTGCTCTTTATGTACTTCTCTCGCTCTGAAAGCGTTAATTTTGACAGTCTAATGCAGCGAATGTCACTATTTAAGATTCAGCTGTGGTGATTTATCAAACTATGTTAGAATGACAATTCCACTTTAGAAACATTCATTTATGCATAGTATTGAAGGCCAACATAGTTTATTTTGATTCCGTATGCATTTACTGTGATAACAGCCACATGTGTTCATATTGTCTTATTATGTGCTTTTATCGCTCTGAAAGCGTTAATTTTGACAGTCTAATGCAGCGAATGTCACTATTTAAGATTCAGCTGTGGTGATTTATCAAACTATGTTAGAATGACAATTCCACTTTAGAAACATTCATTTATGCATAGTATTGAAGGCCAACATAGTTTATTTAGATTCCGTATGCATTTACTGTGAAATAAACAAAAATTGTTCATATTGCTCTTTATGTACTTCTCTCGCTCTGAAAGCGTTAATTTTGACAGTCTAATGCAGCGAATGTCACTATTTAAGATTCAGCTGTGGTGATTTATCAAACTATGTTAGAATGACAATTCAACTTTAGAAACATTCATTTATGCATAGTATTGAAGGCCAACATAGTTTATTTTGATTCCGTATGCATTTACTGTGATAACAGCCACATGTGTTCATATTGTCTTATTATGTGCTTTTATCGCTCTGAAAGCGTTAATTTTGACAGTCTAATGCAGCGAATGTCACTATTTAAGATTCAGCTGTGGTGATTTATCAAACTATGTTAGAATGACAATTCCACTTTAGAAACATTCATTTATGCATAGTATTGAAGGCCAACATAGTTTATTTTGATTCCGTATGCATTTACTGTGATAACAGCCACATGTGTTCATATTGTCTTATTATGTGCTTTTATCGCTCTGAAAGCGTTAATTTTGACAGTCTAATGCAGCGAATGTCACTATTTAAGATTCAGCTGTGGTGATTTATCAAACTATGTTAGAATGACAATTCCACTTTAGAAACATTCATTTATGCATAGTATTGAAGGCCAACATAGTTTATTTAGATTCCGTATGCATTTACTGTGAAATAAACAAAAATTGTTCATATTGCTCTTTATGTACTTCTCTCGCTCTGAAAGCGTTAATTTTGACAGTCTAATGCAGCGAATGTCACTATTTAAGATTCAGCTGTGGTGATTTATCAAACTATGTTAGAATGACAATTCCACTTTAGAAACATTCATTTATGCATAGTATTGAAGGCCAACATAGTTTATTTTGATTCCGTATGCATTTACTGTGATAACAGCCACATGTGTTCATGTTGTCTCATTATGTGTTTTTCTGGCTCTGAAAGCGTCAATTTCAACGGTCTAATGCAGCGAATGTCACTATTTAAGATTCAGCTGTGGTGATTTATCAAACTATGTTAGAATGACAATTCCACTTTAGAAACATTCATTTATGCATAGTATTGAAGGCCAACATAGTTTATTTTGATTCCGTATGCATTTACTGTGATAACAGCCACATGTGTTCATATTGTCTTATTATGTGCTTTTATCGCTCTGAAAGCGTTAATTTTGACAGTCTAATGCAGCGAATGTCACTATTTAAGATTCAGCTGTGGTGATTTATCAAACTATGTTAGAATGACAATTCCACTTTAGAAACATTCATTTATGCATAGTATTGAAGGCCAACATAGTTTATTTAGATTCCGTATGCATTTACTGTGAAATAAACAAAAATTGTTCATATTGCTCCTTATGTACTTCTCTCGCTCTGAAAGCGTTAATTTTGACAGTCTAATGCAGCGAATGTCACTATTTAAGATTCAGCTGTGGTGATTTATCAAACTATGTTAGAATGACAATTCCACTTTAGAAACATTCATTTATGCATAGTATTGAAGGCCAACATAGTTTATTTAGATTCCGTATGCATTTACTGTGAAAAAAACAAAAATTGTTCATATTGCTCTTTATGTACTTCTCTCGCTCTGAAAGCGTTAATTTTGACAGTCTAATGCAGCGAATGTCACTATTTAAGATTCAGCTGTGGTGATTTATCAAACTATGTTAGAATGACAATTCCACTTTAGAAACATTCATTTATGCATAGTATTGAAGGCCAACATAGTTTATTTAGATTCCGTATGCATTTACTGTGAAATAAACAAAAATTGTTCATATTGCTCTTTATGTACTTCTCTCGCTCTGAAAGCGTTAATTTTGACAGTCTAATGCAGCGAATGTCACTATTTAAGATTCAGCTGTGGTGATTTATTAAACTATGTTAGAATGACAATTCCACTTTAGAAACATTCATTTATGCATAGTATTGAAGGCCAACATAGTTTATTTTGATTCCGTATGCATTTACTGTGAAAAAAACAAAAATTGTTCATATTGCTCTTTATGTACTTCTCTCGCTCTGAAAGCGTTAATTTTGACAGTCTAATGCAGCGAATGTCACTATTTAAGATTCAGCTGTGGTGATTTATCAAACTATGTTAGAATGACAATTCCACTTTAGAAACATTCATTTATGCATAGTATTGAAGGCCAACATAGTTTATTTTGATTCCGTATGCATTTACTGTGATAACAGCCACATGTGTTCATATTGTCTTATTATGTGCTTTTATCGCTCTGAAAGCGTTAATTTTGACAGTCTAATGCAGCGAATGTCACTATTTAAGATTCAGCTGTGGTGATTTATCAAACTATGTTAGAATGACAATTCCACTTTAGAAACATTCATTTATGCATAGTATTGAAGGCCAACATAGTTTATTTTGATTCCGTATGCATTTACTGTGATAACAGCCACATGTGTTCATGTTGTCTCATTATGTGTTTTTCTGGCTCTGAAAGCGTTAATTTTAACGGTCTAATGCAGCGAATGTCACTATTTAAGATTCAGCTGTGGTGATTTATCAAACTATGTTAGAATGACAATTCCACTTTAGAAACATTCATTTATGCATAGTATTGAAGGCCAACATAGTTTATTTAGATTCCGTATGCATTTACTGTGAAAAAAACAAAAATTGTTCATATTGCTCTTTATGTACTTCTCTCGCTCTGAAAGCGTTAATTTTGACAGTCTAATGCAGCGAATGTCACTATTTAAGATTCAGCTGTGGTGATTTATCAAACTATGTTAGAATGACAATTCCACTTTAGAAACATTCATTTATGCATAGTATTGAAGGCCAACATAGTTTATTTTGATTCCGTATGCATTTACTGTGATAACAGCCACATGTGTTCATGTTGTCTCATTATGTGTTTTTCTGGCTCTGAAAGCGTCAATTTCAACGGTCTAATGCAGCGAATGTCACTATTTAAGATTCAGCTGTGGTGATTTATCAAACTATGTTAGAATGACAATTCCACTTTAGAAACATTCATTTATGCATAGTATTGAAGGCCAACATAGTTTATTTTGATTCCGTATGCATTTACTGTGATAACAGCCACATGTGTTCATATTGTCTTATTATGTGCTTTTATCGCTCTGAAAGCGTTAATTTTGACAGTCTAATGCAGCGAATGTCACTATTTAAGATTCAGCTGTGGTGATTTATCAAACTATGTTAGAATGACAATTCCACTTTAGAAACATTCATTTATGCATAGTATTGAAGGCCAACATAGTTTATTTTGATTCCGTATGCATTTACTGTGAAATAAACAAAAATTGTTCATATTGCTCCTTATGTACTTCTCTCGCTCTGAAAGCGTTAATTTTGACAGTCTAATGCAGCGAATGTCACTATTTAAGATTCAGCTGTGGTGATTTATCAAACTATGTTAGAATGACAATTCCACTTTAGAAACATTCATTTATGCATAGTATTGAAGGCCAACATAGTTTATTTAGATTCCGTATGCATTTACTGTGAAAAAAACAAAAATTGTTCATATTGCTCTTTATGTACTTCTCTCGCTCTGAAAGCGTTAATTTTGACAGTCTAATGCAGCGAATGTCACTATTTAAGATTCAGCTGTGGTGATTTATCAAACTATGTTAGAATGACAATTCCACTTTAGAAACATTCATTTATGCATAGTATTGAAGGCCAACATAGTTTATTTAGATTCCGTATGCATTTACTGTGAAATAAACAAAAATTGTTCATATTGCTCTTTATGTACTTCTCTCGCTCTGAAAGCGTTAATTTTGACAGTCTAATGCAGCGAATGTCACTATTTAAGATTCAGCTGTGGTGATTTATTAAACTATGTTAGAATGACAATTCCACTTTAGAAACATTCATTTATGCATAGTATTGAAGGCCAACATAGTTTATTTTGATTCCGTATGCATTTACTGTGAAAAAAACAAAAATTGTTCATATTGCTCTTTATGTACTTCTCTCGCTCTGAAAGCGTTAATTTTGACAGTCTAATGCAGCGAATGTCACTATTTAAGATTCAGCTGTGGTGATTTATCAAACTATGTTAGAATGACAATTCCACTTTAGAAACATTCATTTATGCATAGTATTGAAGGCCAACATAGTTTATTTTGATTCCGTATGCATTTACTGTGATAACAGCCACATGTGTTCATATTGTCTTATTATGTGCTTTTATCGCTCTGAAAGCGTTAATTTTGACAGTCTAATGCAGCGAATGTCACTATTTAAGATTCAGCTGTGGTGATTTATCAAACTATGTTAGAATGACAATTCCACTTTAGAAACATTCATTTATGCATAGTATTGAAGGCCAACATAGTTTATTTTGATTCCGTATGCATTTACTGTGATAACAGCCACATGTGTTCATGTTGTCTCATTATGTGTTTTTCTGGCTCTGAAAGCGTTAATTTTAACGGTCTAATGCAGCGAATGTCACTATTTAAGATTCAGCTGTGGTGATTTATCAAACTATGTTAGAATGACAATTCCACTTTAGAAACATTCATTTATGCATAGTATTGAAGGCCAACATAGTTTATTTTGATTCCGTATGCATTTACTGTGAAAAAAACAAAAATTGTTCATATTGCTCTTTATGTACTTCTCTCGCTCTGAAAGCGTTAATTTTGACAGTCTAATGCAGCGAATGTCACTATTTAAGATTCAGCTGTGGTGATTTATCAAACTATGTTAGAATGACAATTCCACTTTAGAAACATTCATTTATGCATAGTATTGAAGGCCAACATAGTTTATTTTGATTCCGTATGCATTTACTGTGATAACAGCCACATGTGTTCATGTTGTCTCATTATGTGTTTTTCTGGCTCTGAAAGCGTCAATTTCAACGGTCTAATGCAGCGAATGTCACTATTTAAGATTCAGCTGTGGTGATTTATCAAACTATGTTAGAATGACAATTCCACTTTAGAAACATTCATTTATGCATAGTATTGAAGGCCAACATAGTTTATTTTGATTCCGTATGCATTTACTGTGATAACAGCCACATGTGTTCATATTGTCTTATTATGTGCTTTTATCGCTCTGAAAGCGTTAATTTTGACAGTCTAATGCAGCGAATGTCACTATTTAAGATTCAGCTGTGGTGATTTATCAAACTATGTTAGAATGACAATTCCACTTTAGAAACATTCATTTATGCATAGTATTGAAGGCCAACATAGTTTATTTTGATTCCGTATGCATTTACTGTGATAACAGCCACATGTGTTCATGTTGTCTCATTATGTGTTTTTCTGGCTCTGAAAGCGTTAATTTTAACGGTCTAATGCAGCGAATGTCACTATTTAAGATTCAGCTGTGGTGATTTATCAAACTATGTTAGAATGACAATTCCACTTTAGAAACATTCATTTATGCATAGTATTGAAGGCCAACATAGTTTATTTAGATTCCGTATGCATTTACTGTGAAAAAAACAAAAATTGTTCATATTGCTCTTTATGTACTTCTCTCGCTCTGAAAGCGTTAATTTTGACAGTCTAATGCAGCGAATGTCACTATTTAAGATTCAGCTGTGGTGATTTATTAAACTATGTTAGAATGACAATTCCACTTTAGAAACATTCATTTATGCATAGTATTGAAGGCCAACATAGTTTATTTTGATTCCGTATGCATTTACTGTGAAAAAAACAAAAATTGTTCATATTGCTCTTTATGTACTTCTCTCGCTCTGAAAGCGTTAATTTTGACAGTCTAATGCAGCGAATGTCACTATTTAAGATTCAGCTGTGGTGATTTATCAAACTATGTTAGAATGACAATTCCACTTTAGAAACATTCATTTATGCATAGTATTGAAGGCCAACATAGTTTATTTAGATTCCGTATGCATTTACTGTGATAACAGCCACATTTGTTCATGTTGTCTCATTATGTGTTTTTCTGGCTCTGAAAGCGTCAATTTCAACGGTCTAATGCAGCGAATGTCACTATTTAAGATTCAGCTGTGGTGATTTATCAAACTATGTTAGAATGACAATTCCACTTTAGAAACATTCATTTATGCATAGTATTGAAGGCCAACATAGTTTATTTTGATTCCGTATGCATTTACTGTGATAACAGCCACATGTGTTCATATTGTCTTATTATGTGCTTTTATCGCTCTGAAAGCGTTAATTTTGACAGTCTAATGCAGCGAATGTCACTATTTAAGATTCAGCTGTGGTGATTTAT
Source organism: Chaetodon trifascialis (assembly GCF_039877785.1). Taxonomy (NCBI): domain Eukaryota; kingdom Metazoa; phylum Chordata; class Actinopteri; order Chaetodontiformes; family Chaetodontidae; genus Chaetodon; species Chaetodon trifascialis. The sequence continues at coordinate 84,590 of NC_092077.1, read as the reverse complement.
CAAACTATGTTAGAATGACAATTCCACTTTAGAAACATTCATTTATGCATAGTATTGAAGGCCAACATAGTTTATTTTGATTCCGTATGCATTTACTGTGATAACAGCCACATGTGTTCATGTTGTCTCATTATGTGTTTTTCTGGCTCTGAAAGCGTTAATTTTAACGGTCTAATGCAGCGAATGTCACTATTTAAGATTCAGCTGTGGTGATTTATCAAACTATGTTAGAATGACAATTCCACTTTAGAAACATTCATTTATGCATAGTATTGAAGGCCAACATAGTTTATTTTGATTCCGTATGCATTTACTGTGAAAAAAACAAAAATTGTTCATATTGCTCTTTATGTACTTCTCTCGCTCTGAAAGCGTTAATTTTGACAGTCTAATGCAGCGAATGTCACTATTTAAGATTCAGCTGTGGTGATTTATCAAACTATGTTAGAATGACAATTCCACTTTAGAAACATTCATTTATGCATAGTATTGAAGGCCAACATAGTTTATTTTGATTCCGTATGCATTTACTGTGAAAAAAACAAAAATTGTTCATATTGCTCTTTATGTACTTCTCTCGCTCTGAAAGCGTTAATTTTGACAGTCTAATGCAGCGAATGTCACTATTTAAGATTCAGCTGTGGTGATTTATCAAACTATGTTAGAATGACAATTCCACTTTAGAAACATTCATTTATGCATAGTATTGAAGGCCAACATAGTTTATTTTGATTCCGTATGCATTTACTGTGATAACAGCCACATGTGTTCATATTGTCTTATTATGTGCTTTTATCGCTCTGAAAGCGTTAATTTTGACAGTCTAATGCAGCGAATGTCACTATTTAAGATTCAGCTGTGGTGATTTATCAAACTATGTTAGAATGACAATTCCACTTTAGAAACATTCATTTATGCATAGTATTGAAGGCCAACATAGTTTATTTAGATTCCGTATGCATTTACTGTGAAATAAACAAAAATTGTTCATATTGCTCTTTATGTACTTCTCTCGCTCTGAAAGCGTTAATTTTGACAGTCTAATGCAGCGAATGTCAATATTTAAGATTCAGCTGTGGTGATTTATCAAACTATGTTAGAATGACAATTCCACTTTAGAAACATTCATTTATGCATAGTATTGAAGGCCAACATAGTTTATTTTGATTCCGTATGCATTTACTGTGATAACAGCCACATGTGTTCATGTTGTCTCATTATGTGTTTTTCTGGCTCTGAAAGCGTCAATTTCAACGGTCTAATGCAGCGAATGTCACTATTTAAGATTCAGCTGTGGTGATTTATCAAACTATGTTAGAATGACAATTCCACTTTAGAAACATTCATTTATGCATAGTATTGAAGGCCAACATAGTTTATTTTGATTCCGTATGCATTTACTGTGATAACAGCCACATGTGTTCATATTGTCTTATTATGTGCTTTTATCGCTCTGAAAGCGTTAATTTTGACAGTCTAATGCAGCGAATGTCACTATTTAAGATTCAGCTGTGGTGATTTATCAAACTATGTTAGAATGACAATTCCACTTTAGAAACATTCATTTATGCATAGTATTGAAGGCCAACATAGTTTATTTAGATTCCGTATGCATTTACTGTGAAATAAACAAAAATTGTTCATATTGCTCCTTATGTACTTCTCTCGCTCTGAAAGCGTTAATTTTGACAGTCTAATGCAGCGAATGTCACTATTTAAGATTCAGCTGTGGTGATTTATCAAACTATGTTAGAATGACAATTCCACTTTAGAAACATTCATTTATGCATAGTATTGAAGGCCAACATAGTTTATTTAGATTCCGTATGCATTTACTGTGAAAAAAACAAAAATTGTTCATATTGCTCTTTATGTACTTCTCTCGCTCTGAAAGCGTTAATTTTGACAGTCTAATGCAGCGAATGTCACTATTTAAGATTCAGCTGTGGTGATTTATCAAACTATGTTAGAATGACAATTCCACTTTAGAAACATTCATTTATGCATAGTATTGAAGGCCAACATAGTTTATTTAGATTCCGTATGCATTTACTGTGAAATAAACAAAAATTGTTCATATTGCTCTTTATGTACTTCTCTCGCTCTGAAAGCGTTAATTTTGACAGTCTAATGCAGCGAATGTCACTATTTAAGATTCAGCTGTGGTGATTTATCAAACTATGTTAGAATGACAATTCCACTTTAGAAACATTCATTTATGCATAGTATTGAAGGCCAACATAGTTTATTTTGATTCCGTATGCATTTACTGTGATAACAGCCACATGTGTTCATATTGTCTTATTATGTGCTTTTATCGCTCTGAAAGCGTTAATTTTGACAGTCTAATGCAGCGAATGTCACTATTTAAGATTCAGCTGTGGTGATTTATCAAACTATGTTAGAATGACAATTCCACTTTAGAAACATTCATTTATGCATAGTATTGAAGGCCAACATAGTTTATTTAGATTCCGTATGCATTTACTGTGAAATAAACAAAAATTGTTCATATTGCTCTTTATGTACTTCTCTCGCTCTGAAAGCGTTAATTTTGACAGTCTAATGCAGCGAATGTCACTATTTAAGATTCAGCTGTGGTGATTTATCAAACTATGTTAGAATGACAATTCCACTTTAGAAACATTCATTTATGCATAGTATTGAAGGCCAACATAGTTTATTTTGATTCCGTAGGCATTTACTGTGAAAAAACCAAAAATTGTTCATATTGCTCTTTATGTACTTCTCTCGCTCTGAAAGCGTTAATTTTGACAGTCTAATGCAGCGAATGTCACTATTTAAGATTCAGCTGTGGTGATTTATCAAACTATTTTAGAATGACAATTCCACTTTAGAAACATTCATTTATGCATAGTATTGAAGGCCAACATAGTTTATTTTGATTCCGTATGCATTTACTGTGAAAAAAACAAAAATTGTTCATATTGCTCTTTATGTACTTCTCTCGCTCTGAAAGCGTTAATTTTGACAGTCTAATGCAGCGAATGTCACTATTTAAGATTCAGCTGTGGTGATTTATCAAACTATGTTAGAATGACAATTCCACTTTAGAAACATTCATTTATGCATAGTATTGAAGGCCAACATAGTTTATTTTGATTCCGTATGCATTTACTGTGATAACAGCCACATGTGTTCATATTGTCTTATTATGTGCTTTTATCGCTCTGAAAGCGTTAATTTTGACAGTCTAATGCAGCGAATGTCACTATTTAAGATTCAGCTGTGGTGATTTATCAAACTATGTTAGAATGACAATTCCACTTTAGAAACATTCATTTATGCATAGTATTGAAGGCCAACATAGTTTATTTAGATTCCGTATGCATTTACTGTGAAATAAACAAAAATTGTTCATATTGCTCTTTATGTACTTCTCTCGCTCTGAAAGCGTTAATTTTGACAGTCTAATGCAGCGAATGTCACTATTTAAGATTCAGCTGTGGTGATTTATCAAACTATGTTAGAATGACAATTCCACTTTAGAAACATTCATTTATGCATAGTATTGAAGGCCAACATAGTTTATTTTGATTCCGTATGCATTTACTGTGATAACAGTAACTTGTGTTCATATTGCTCTTTATGTACTTCTCTCGCTCTCAAAGCGTTAATTTTGACGGTCTAATGCAGCGAATGTCACTATTTAAGATTCAGCTGTGGTGATTTATCAAACTATGTTAGAATGACAATTCCACTTTAGAAACATTCATTTATGCATAGTATTGAAGGCCAACATAGTTTATTTTGATTCCGTATGCATTTACTGTGATAACAGCCACATGTGTTCATGTTGTCTCATTATGTGTTTTTCTGGCTCTGAAAGCGTCAATTTCAACGGTCTAATGCAGCGAATGTCACTATTTAAGATTCAGCTGTGGTGATTTATCAAACTATGTTAGAATGACAATTCCACTTTAGAAACATTCATTTATGCATAGTATTGAAGGCCAACATAGTTTATTTAGATTCCGTATGCATTTACTGTGAAAAAAACAAAAATTGTTCATATTGCTCTTTATGTACTTCTCTCGCTCTGAAAGCGTTAATTTTGACAGTCTAATGCAGCGAATGTCACTATTTAAGATTCAGCTGTGGTGATTTATTAAACTATGTTAGAATGACAATTCCACTTTAGAAACATTCATTTATGCATAGTATTGAAGGCCAACATAGTTTATTTTGATTCCGTATGCATTTACTGTGAAAAAAACAAAAATTGTTCATATTGCTCTTTATGTACTTCTCTCGCTCTGAAAGCGTTAATTTTGACAGTCTAATGCAGCGAATGTCACTATTTAAGATTCAGCTGTGGTGATTTATCAAACTATGTTAGAATGACAATTCCACTTTAGAAACATTCATTTATGCATAGTATTGAAGGCCAACATAGTTTATTTAGATTCCGTATGCATTTACTGTGATAACAGCCACATTTGTTCATGTTGTCTCATTATGTGTTTTTCTGGCTCTGAAAGCGTCAATTTCAACGGTCTAATGCAGCGAATGTCACTATTTAAGATTCAGCTGTGGTGATTTATCAAACTATGTTAGAATGACAATTCCACTTTAGAAACATTCATTTATGCATAGTATTGAAGGCCAACATAGTTTATTTTGATTCCGTATGCATTTACTGTGATAACAGCCACATGTGTTCATATTGTCTTATTATGTGCTTTTATCGCTCTGAAAGCGTTAATTTTGACAGTCTAATGCAGCGAATGTCACTATTTAAGATTCAGCTGTGGTGATTTATCAAACTATGTTAGAATGACAATTCCACTTTAGAAACATTCATTTATGCATAGTATTGAAGGCCAACATAGTTTATTTAGATTCCGTATGCATTTACTGTGAAATAAACAAAAATTGTTCATATTGCTCTTTATGTACTTCTCTCGCTCTGAAAGCGTTAATTTTGACAGTCTAATGCAGCGAATGTCACTATTTAAGATTCAGCTGTGGTGATTTATCAAACTATGTTAGAATGACAATTCCACTTTAGAAACATTCATTTATGCATAGTATTGAAGGCCAACATAGTTTATTTTGATTCCGTATGCATTTACTGTGATAACAGCCACATGTGTTCATGTTGTCTCATTATGTGTTTTTCTGGCTCTGAAAGCGTCAATTTCAACGGTCTAATGCAGCGAATGTCACTATTTAAGATTCAGCTGTGGTGATTTATCAAACTATGTTAGAATGACAATTCCACTTTAGAAACATTCATTTATGCATAGTATTGAAGGCCAACATAGTTTATTTTGATTCCGTATGCATTTACTGTGATAACAGCCACATGTGTTCATATTGTCTTATTATGTGCTTTTATCGCTCTGAAAGCGTTAATTTTGACAGTCTAATGCAGCGAATGTCACTATTTAAGATTCAGCTGTGGTGATTTATCAAACTATGTTAGAATGACAATTCCACTTTAGAAACATTCATTTATGCATAGTATTGAAGGCCAACATAGTTTATTTTGATTCCGTATGCATTTACTGTGATAACAGCCACATGTGTTCATGTTGTCTCATTATGTGTTTTTCTGGCTCTGAAAGCGTTAATTTTAACGGTCTAATGCAGCGAATGTCACTATTTAAGATTCAGCTGTGGTGATTTATCAAACTATGTTAGAATGACAATTCCACTTTAGAAACATTCATTTATGCATAGTATTGAAGGCCAACATAGTTTATTTAGATTCCGTATGCATTTACTGTGAAAAAAACAAAAATTGTTCATATTGCTCTTTATGTACTTCTCTCGCTCTGAAAGCGTTAATTTTGACAGTCTAATGCAGCGAATGTCACTATTTAAGATTCAGCTGTGGTGATTTATTAAACTATGTTAGAATGACAATTCCACTTTAGAAACATTCATTTATGCATAGTATTGAAGGCCAACATAGTTTATTTTGATTCCGTATGCATTTACTGTGAAAAAAACAAAAATTGTTCATATTGCTCTTTATGTACTTCTCTCGCTCTGAAAGCGTTAATTTTGACAGTCTAATGCAGCGAATGTCACTATTTAAGATTCAGCTGTGGTGATTTATCAAACTATGTTAGAATGACAATTCCACTTTAGAAACATTCATTTATGCATAGTATTGAAGGCCAACATAGTTTATTTAGATTCCGTATGCATTTACTGTGATAACAGCCACATTTGTTCATGTTGTCTCATTATGTGTTTTTCTGGCTCTGAAAGCGTCAATTTCAACGGTCTAATGCAGCGAATGTCACTATTTAAGATTCAGCTGTGGTGATTTATCAAACTATGTTAGAATGACAATTCCACTTTAGAAACATTCATTTATGCATAGTATTGAAGGCCAACATAGTTTATTTTGATTCCGTATGCATTTACTGTGATAACAGCCACATGTGTTCATATTGTCTTATTATGTGCTTTTATCGCTCTGAAAGCGTTAATTTTGACAGTCTAATGCAGCGAATGTCACTATTTAAGATTCAGCTGTGGTGATTTATCAAACTATGTTAGAATGACAATTCCACTTTAGAAACATTCATTTATGCATAGTATTGAAGGCCAACATAGTTTATTTAGATTCCGTATGCATTTACTGTGAAATAAACAAAAATTGTTCATATTGCTCTTTATGTACTTCTCTCGCTCTGAAAGCGTTAATTTTGACAGTCTAATGCAGCGAATGTCACTATTTAAGATTCAGCTGTGGTGATTTATCAAACTATGTTAGAATGACAATTCCACTTTAGAAACATTCATTTATGCATAGTATTGAAGGCCAACATAGTTTATTTAGATTCCGTATGCATTTACTGTGAAAAAAACAAAAATTGTTCATATTGCTCTTTATGTACTTCTCTCGCTCTGAAAGCGTTAATTTTGACAGTCTAATGCAGCGAATGTCACTATTTAAGATTCAGCTGTGGTGATTTATCAAACTATGTTAGAATGACAATTCCACTTTAGAAACATTCATTTATGCATAGTATTGAAGGCCAACATAGTTTATTTAGATTCCGTATGCATTTACTGTGAAAAAAACAAAAATTGTTCATATTGCTCTTTATGTACTTCTCTCGCTCTGAAAGCGTTAATTTTGACAGTCTAATGCAGCGAATGTCACTATTTAAGATTCAGCTGTGGTGATTTATCAAACTATGTTAGAATGACAATTCCACTTTAGAAACATTCATTTATGCATAGTATTGAAGGCCAACATAGTTTATTTTGATTCCGTATGCATTTACTGTGAAAAAAACAAAAATTGTTCATATTGCTCTTTATGTACTTCTCTCGCTCTGAAAGCGTTAATTTTGACAGTCTAATGCAGCGAATGTCACTATTTAAGATTCAGCTGTGGTGATTTATCAAACTATGTTAGAATGACAATTCCACTTTAGAAACATTCATTTATGCATAGTATTGAAGGCCAACATAGTTTATTTAGATTCCGTATGCATTTACTGTGATAACAGCCACATTTGTTCATGTTGTCTCATTATGTGTTTTTCTGGCTCTGAAAGCGTCAATTTCAACGGTCTAATGCAGCGAATGTCACTATTTAAGATTCAGCTGTGGTGATTTATCAAACTATGTTAGAATGACAATTCCACTTTAGAAACATTCATTTATGCATAGTATTGAAGGCCAACATAGTTTATTTTGATTCCGTATGCATTTACTGTGATAACAGCCACATGTGTTCATGTTGTCTCATTATGTGTTTTTCTGGCTCTGAAAGCGTTAATTTTAACGGTCTAATGCAGCGAATGTCACTATTTAAGATTCAGCTGTGGTGATTTATCAAACTATGTTAGAATGACAATTCCACTTTAGAAACATTCATTTATGCATAGTATTGAAGGCCAACATAGTTTATTTAGATTCCGTATGCATTTACTGTGAAAAAAACAAAAATTGTTCATATTGCTCTTTATGTACTTCTCTCGCTCTGAAAGCGTTAATTTTGACAGTCTAATGCAGCGAATGTCACTATTTAAGATTCAGCTGTGGTGATTTATTAAACTATGTTAGAATGACAATTCCACTTTAGAAACATTCATTTATGCATAGTATTGAAGGCCAACATAGTTTATTTTGATTCCGTATGCATTTACTGTGAAAAAAACAAAAATTGTTCATATTGCTCTTTATGTACTTCTCTCGCTCTGAAAGCGTTAATTTTGACAGTCTAATGCAGCGAATGTCACTATTTAAGATTCAGCTGTGGTGATTTATCAAACTATGTTAGAATGACAATTCCACTTTAGAAACATTCATTTATGCATAGTATTGAAGGCCAACATAGTTTATTTAGATTCCGTATGCATTTACTGTGATAACAGCCACATTTGTTCATGTTGTCTCATTATGTGTTTTTCTGGCTCTGAAAGCGTCAATTTCAACGGTCTAATGCAGCGAATGTCACTATTTAAGATTCAGCTGTGGTGATTTATCAAACTATGTTAGAATGACAATTCCACTTTAGAAACATTCATTTATGCATAGTATTGAAGGCCAACATAGTTTATTTTGATTCCGTATGCATTTACTGTGATAACAGCCACATGTGTTCATATTGTCTTATTATGTGCTTTTATCGCTCTGAAAGCGTTAATTTTGACAGTCTAATGCAGCGAATGTCACTATTTAAGATTCAGCTGTGGTGATTTATCAAACTATGTTAGAATGACAATTCCACTTTAGAAACATTCATTTATGCATAGTATTGAAGGCCAACATAGTTTATTTAGATTCCGTATGCATTTACTGTGAAATAAACAAAAATTGTTCATATTGCTCTTTATGTACTTCTCTCGCTCTGAAAGCGTTAATTTTGACAGTCTAATGCAGCGAATGTCACTATTTAAGATTCAGCTGTGGTGATTTATCAAACTATGTTAGAATGACAATTCCACTTTAGAAACATTCATTTATGCATAGTATTGAAGGCCAACATAGTTTATTTAGATTCCGTATGCATTTACTGTGAAAAAAACAAAAATTGTTCATATTGCTCTTTATGTACTTCTCTCGCTCTGAAAGCGTTAATTTTGACAGTCTAATGCAGCGAATGTCACTATTTAAGATTCAGCTGTGGTGATTTATCAAACTATGTTAGAATGACAATTCCACTTTAGAAACATTCATTTATGCATAGTATTGAAGGCCAACATAGTTTATTTAGATTCCGTATGCATTTACTGTGAAAAAAACAAAAATTGTTCATATTGCTCTTTATGTACTTCTCTCGCTCTGAAAGCGTTAATTTTGACAGTCTAATGCAGCGAATGTCACTATTTAAGATTCAGCTGTGGTGATTTATCAAACTATGTTAGAATGACAATTCCACTTTAGAAACATTCATTTATGCATAGTATTGAAGGCCAACATAGTTTATTTTGATTCCGTATGCATTTACTGTGAAAAAAACAAAAATTGTTCATATTGCTCTTTATGTACTTCTCTCGCTCTGAAAGCGTTAATTTTGACAGTCTAATGCAGCGAATGTCACTATTTAAGATTCAGCTGTGGTGATTTATCAAACTATGTTAGAATGACAATTCCACTTTAGAAACATTCATTTATGCATAGTATTGAAGGCCAACATAGTTTATTTAGATTCCGTATGCATTTACTGTGATAACAGCCACATTTGTTCATGTTGTCTCATTATGTGTTTTTCTGGCTCTGAAAGCGTCAATTTCAACGGTCTAATGCAGCGAATGTCACTATTTAAGATTCAGCTGTGGTGATTTATCAAACTATGTTAGAATGACAATTCCACTTTAGAAACATTCATTTATGCATAGTATTGAAGGCCAACATAGTTTATTTTGATTCCGTATGCATTTACTGTGATAACAGCCACATGTGTTCATATTGTCTTATTATGTGCTTTTATCGCTCTGAAAGCGTTAATTTTGACAGTCTAATGCAGCGAATGTCACTATTTAAGATTCAGCTGTGGTGATTTATCAAACTATGTTAGAATGACAATTCCACTTTAGAAACATTCATTTATGCATAGTATTGAAGGCCAACATAGTTTATTTTGATTCCGTATGCATTTACTGTGAAATAAACAAAAATTGTTCATATTGCTCTTTATGTACTTCTCTCGCTCTGAAAGCGTTAATTTTGACAGTCTAATGCAGCGAATGTCACTATTTAAGATTCAGCTGTGGTGATTTATCAAACTATGTTAGAATGACAATTCCACTTTAGAAACATTCATTTATGCATAGTATTGAAGGCCAACATAGTTTATTTTGATTCCGTATGCATTTACTGTGAAAAAACCAAAAATTGTTCATATTGCTCTTTATGTACTTCTCTCGCTCTGAAAGCGTTAATTTTGACAGTCTAATGCAGCGAATGTCACTATTTAAGATTCAGCTGTGGTGATTTATCAAACTATTTTAGAATGACAATTCCACTTTAGAAACATTCATTTATGCATAGTATTGAAGGCCAACATAGTTTATTTTGATTCCGTATGCATTTACTGTGATAACAGCCACATGTGTTCATATTGTCTTATTATGTGCTTTTATCGCTCTGAAAGCGTTAATTTTGACAGTCTAATGCAGCGAATGTCACTATTTAAGATTCAGCTGTGGTGATTTATCAAACTATGTTAGAATGACAATTCCACTTTAGAAACATTCATTTATGCATAGTATTGAAGGCCAACATAGTTTATTTTGATTCCGTATGCATTTACTGTGAAAAAAACAAAAATTGTTCATATTGCTCTTTATGTACTTCTCTCGCTCTGAAAGCGTTAATTTTGACAGTCTAATGCAGCGAATGTCACTATTTAAGATTCAGCTGTGGTGATTTATCAAACTATGTTAGAATGACAATTCCACTTTAGAAACATTCATTTATGCATAGTATTGAAGGCCAACATAGTTTATTTTGATTCCGTATGCATTTACTGTGATAACAGCCACATGTGTTCATGTTGTCTCATTATGTGTTTTTCTGGCTCTGAAAGCGTTAATTTTAACGGTCTAATGCAGCGAATGTCACTATTTAAGATTCAGCTGTGGTGATTTATCAAACTATGTTAGAAAGACAATTCCACTTTAGAAACATTCATTTATGCATAGTATTGAAGGCCAACATAGTTTATTTAGATTCCGTATGCATTTACTGTGAAAAAAACAAAAATTGTTCATATTGCTCTTTATGTACTTCTCTCGCTCTGAAAGCGTTAATTTTGACAGTCTAATGCAGCGAATGTCACTATTTAAGATTCAGCTGTGGTGATTTATTAAACTATGTTAGAATGACAATTCCACTTTAGAAACATTCATTTATGCATAGTATTGAAGGCCAACATAGTTTATTTTGATTCCGTATGCATTTACTGTGAAAAAAACAAAAATTGTTCATATTGCTCTTTATGTACTTCTCTCGCTCTGAAAGCGTTAATTTTGACAGTCTAATGCAGCGAATGTCACTATTTAAGATTCAGCTGTGGTGATTTATCAAACTATGTTAGAATGACAATTCCACTTTAGAAACATTCATTTATGCATAGTATTGAAGGCCAACATAGTTTATTTAGATTCCGTATGCATTTACTGTGATAACAGCCACATTTGTTCATGTTGTCTCATTATGTGTTTTTCTGGCTCTGAAAGCGTCAATTTCAACGGTCTAATGCAGCGAATGTCACTATTTAAGATTCAGCTGTGGTGATTTATCAAACTATGTTAGAATGACAATTCCACTTTAGAAACATTCATTTATGCATAGTATTGAAGGCCAACATAGTTTATTTTGATTCCGTATGCATTTACTGTGATAACAGCCACATGTGTTCATATTGTCTTATTATGTGCTTTTATCGCTCTGAAAGCGTTAATTTTGACAGTCTAATGCAGCGAATGTCACTATTTAAGATTCAGCTGTGGTGATTTATCAAACTATGTTAGAATGACAATTCCACTTTAGAAACATTCATTTATGCATAGTATTGAAGGCCAACATAGTTTATTTAGATTCCGTATGCATTTACTGTGAAATAAACAAAAATTGTTCATATTGCTCTTTATGTACTTCTCTCGCTCTGAAAGCGTTAATTTTGACAGTCTAATGCAGCGAATGTCACTATTTAAGATTCAGCTGTGGTGATTTATCAAACTATGTTAGAATGACAATTCCACTTTAGAAACATTCATTTATGCATAGTATTGAAGGCCAACATAGTTTATTTTGATTCCGTATGCATTTACTGTGATAACAGCCACATGTGTTCATGTTGTCTCATTATGTGTTTTTCTGGCTCTGAAAGCGTCAATTTCAACGGTCTAATGCAGCGAATGTCACTATTTAAGATTCAGCTGTGGTGATTTATCAAACTATGTTAGAATGACAATTCCACTTTAGAAACATTCATTTATGCATAGTATTGAAGGCCAACATAGTTTATTTTGATTCCGTATGCATTTACTGTGATAACAGCCACATGTGTTCATATTGTCTTATTATGTGCTTTTATCGCTCTGAAAGCGTTAATTTTGACAGTCTAATGCAGCGAATGTCACTATTTAAGATTCAGCTGTGGTGATTTATCAAACTATGTTAGAATGACAATTCCACTTTAGAAACATTCATTTATGCATAGTATTGAAGGCCAACATAGTTTATTTTGATTCCGTATGCATTTACTGTGATAACAGCCACATGTGTTCATGTTGTCTCATTATGTGTTTTTCTGGCTCTGAAAGCGTTAATTTTAACGGTCTAATGCAGCGAATGTCACTATTTAAGATTCAGCTGTGGTGATTTATCAAACTATGTTAGAATGACAATTCCACTTTAGAAACATTCATTTATGCATAGTATTGAAGGCCAACATAGTTTATTTAGATTCCGTATGCATTTACTGTGAAAAAAACAAAAATTGTTCATATTGCTCTTTATGTACTTCTCTCGCTCTGAAAGCGTTAATTTTGACAGTCTAATGCAGCGAATGTCACTATTTAAGATTCAGCTGTGGTGATTTATTAAACTATGTTAGAATGACAATTCCACTTTAGAAACATTCATTTATGCATAGTATTGAAGGCCAACATAGTTTATTTTGATTCCGTATGCATTTACTGTGAAAAAAACAAAAATTGTTCATATTGCTCTTTATGTACTTCTCTCGCTCTGAAAGCGTTAATTTTGACAGTCTAATGCAGCGAATGTCACTATTTAAGATTCAGCTGTGGTGATTTATCAAACTATGTTAGAATGACAATTCCACTTTAGAAACATTCATTTATGCATAGTATTGAAGGCCAACATAGTTTATTTAGATTCCGTATGCATTTACTGTGATAACAGCCACATTTGTTCATGTTGTCTCATTATGTGTTTTTCTGGCTCTGAAAGCGTCAATTTCAACGGTCTAATGCAGCGAATGTCACTATTTAAGATTCAGCTGTGGTGATTTATCAAACTATGTTAGAATGACAATTCCACTTTAGAAACATTCATTTATGCATAGTATTGAAGGCCAACATAGTTTATTTAGATTCCGTATGCATTTACTGTGAAAAAAACAAAAATTGTTCATATTGCTCTTTATGTACTTCTCTCGCTCTGAAAGCGTTAATTTTGACAGTCTAATGCAGCGAATGTCACTATTTAAGATTCAGCTGTGGTGATTTATTAAACTATGTTAGAATGACAATTCCACTTTAGAAACATTCATTTATGCATAGTATTGAAGGCCAACATAGTTTATTTTGATTCCGTATGCATTTACTGTGAAAAAAACAAAAATTGTTCATATTGCTCTTTATGTACTTCTCTCGCTCTGAAAGCGTTAATTTTGACAGTCTAATGCAGCGAATGTCACTATTTAAGATTCAGCTGTGGTGATTTATCAAACTATGTTAGAATGACAATTCCACTTTAGAAACATTCATTTATGCATAGTATTGAAGGCCAACATAGTTTATTTAGATTCCGTATGCATTTACTGTGATAACAGCCACATTTGTTCATGTTGTCTCATTATGTGTTTTTCTGGCTCTGAAAGCGTCAATTTCAACGGTCTAATGCAGCGAATGTCACTATTTAAGATTCAGCTGTGGTGATTTATCAAACTATGTTAGAATGACAATTCCACTTTAGAAACATTCATTTATGCATAGTATTGAAGGCCAACATAGTTTATTTTGATTCCGTATGCATTTACTGTGATAACAGCCACATGTGTTCATATTGTCTTATTATGTGCTTTTATCGCTCTGAAAGCGTTAATTTTGACAGTCTAATGCAGCGAATGTCACTATTTAAGATTCAGCTGTGGTGATTTATCAAACTATGTTAGAATGACAATTCCACTTTAGAAACATTCATTTATGCATAGTATTGAAGGCCAACATAGTTTATTTAGATTCCGTATGCATTTACTGTGAAATAAACAAAAATTGTTCATATTGCTCTTTATGTACTTCTCTCGCTCTGAAAGCGTTAATTTTGACAGTCTAATGCAGCGAATGTCACTATTTAAGATTCAGCTGTGGTGATTTATCAAACTATGTTAGAATGACAATTCCACTTTAGAAACATTCATTTATGCATAGTATTGAAGGCCAACATAGTTTATTTAGATTCCGTATGCATTTACTGTGAAAAAAACAAAAATTGTTCATATTGCTCTTTATGTACTTCTCTCGCTCTGAAAGCGTTAATTTTGACAGTCTAATGCAGCGAATGTCACTATTTAAGATTCAGCTGTGGTGATTTATCAAACTATGTTAGAATGACAATTCCACTTTAGAAACATTCATTTATGCATAGTATTGAAGGCCAACATAGTTTATTTAGATTCCGTATGCATTTACTGTGAAAAAAACAAAAATTGTTCATATTGCTCTTTATGTACTTCTCTCGCTCTGAAAGCGTTAATTTTGACAGTCTAATGCAGCGAATGTCACTATTTAAGATTCAGCTGTGGTGATTTATCAAACTATGTTAGAATGACAATTCCACTTTAGAAACATTCAATTATGCATAGTATTGAAGGCCAACATAGTTTATTTTGATTCCGTATGCATTTACTGTGAAAAAAACAAAAATTGTTCATATTGCTCTTTATGTACTTCTCTCGCTCTGAAAGCGTTAATTTTGACAGTCTAATGCAGCGAATGTCACTATTTAAGATTCAGCTGTGGTGATTTATCAAACTATGTTAGAATGACAATTCCACTTTAGAAACATTCATTTATGCATAGTATTGAAGGCCAACATAGTTTATTTAGATTCCGTATGCATTTACTGTGATAACAGCCACATTTGTTCATGTTGTCTCATTATGTGTTTTTCTGGCTCTGAAAGCGTCAATTTCAACGGTCTAATGCAGCGAATGTCACTATTTAAGATTCAGCTGTGGTGATTTATCAAACTATGTTAGAATGACAATTCCACTTTAGAAACATTCATTTATGCATAGTATTGAAGGCCAACATAGTTTATTTTGATTCCGTATGCATTTACTGTGATAACAGCCACATGTGTTCATATTGTCTTATTATGTGCTTTTATCGCTCTGAAAGCGTTAATTTTGACAGTCTAATGCAGCGAATGTCACTATTTAAGATTCAGCTGTGGTGATTTATCAAACTATGTTAGAATGACAATTCCACTTTAGAAACATTCATTTATGCATAGTATTGAAGGCCAACATAGTTTATTTAGATTCCGTATGCATTTACTGTGAAATAAACAAAAATTGTTCATATTGCTCTTTATGTACTTCTCTCGCTCTGAAAGCGTTAATTTTGACAGTCTAATGCAGCGAATGTCACTATTTAAGATTCAGCTGTGGTGATTTATCAAACTATGTTAGAATGACAATTCCACTTTAGAAACATTCATTTATGCATAGTATTGAAGGCCAACATAGTTTATTTTGATTCCGTATGCATTTACTGTGAAAAAACCAAAAATTGTTCATATTGCTCTTTATGTACTTCTCTCGCTCTGAAAGCGTTAATTTTGACAGTCTAATGCAGCGAATGTCACTATTTAAGATTCAGCTGTGGTGATTTATCAAACTATTTTAGAATGACAATTCCACTTTAGAAACATTCATTTATGCATAGTATTGAAGGCCAACATAGTTTATTTTGATTCCGTATGCATTTACTGTGATAACAGCCACATGTGTTCATATTGTCTTATTATGTGCTTTTATCGCTCTGAAAGCGTTAATTTTGACAGTCTAATGCAGCGAATGTCACTATTTAAGATTCAGCTGTGGTGATTTATCAAACTATGTTAGAATGACAATTCCACTTTAGAAACATTCATTTATGCATAGTATTGAAGGCCAACATAGTTTATTTTGATTCCGTATGCATTTACTGTGAAAAAAACAAAAATTGTTCATATTGCTCTTTATGTACTTCTCTCGCTCTGAAAGCGTTAATTTTGACAGTCTAATGCAGCGAATGTCACTATTTAAGATTCAGCTGTGGTGATTTATCAAACTATGTTAGAATGACAATTCCACTTTAGAAACATTCATTTATGCATAGTATTGAAGGCCAACATAGTTTATTTTGATTCCGTATGCATTTACTGTGATAACAGCCACATGTGTTCATGTTGTCTCATTATGTGTTTTTCTGGCTCTGAAAGCGTTAATTTTAACGGTCTAATGCAGCGAATGTCACTATTTAAGATTCAGCTGTGGTGATTTATCAAACTATGTTAGAAAGACAATTCCACTTTAGAAACATTCATTTATGCATAGTATTGAAGGCCAACATAGTTTATTTAGATTCCGTATGCATTTACTGTGAAAAAAACAAAAATTGTTCATATTGCTCTTTATGTACTTCTCTCGCTCTGAAAGCGTTAATTTTGACAGTCTAATGCAGCGAATGTCACTATTTAAGATTCAGCTGTGGTGATTTATTAAACTATGTTAGAATGACAATTCCACTTTAGAAACATTCATTTATGCATAGTATTGAAGGCCAACATAGTTTATTTTGATTCCGTATGCATTTACTGTGAAAAAAACAAAAATTGTTCATATTGCTCTTTATGTACTTCTCTCGCTCTGAAAGCGTTAATTTTGACAGTCTAATGCAGCGAATGTCACTATTTAAGATTCAGCTGTGGTGATTTATCAAACTATGTTAGAATGACAATTCCACTTTAGAAACATTCATTTATGCATAGTATTGAAGGCCAACATAGTTTATTTAGATTCCGTATGCATTTACTGTGATAACAGCCACATTTGTTCATGTTGTCTCATTATGTGTTTTTCTGGCTCTGAAAGCGTCAATTTCAACGGTCTAATGCAGCGAATGTCACTATTTAAGATTCAGCTGTGGTGATTTATCAAACTATGTTAGAATGACAATTCCACTTTAGAAACATTCATTTATGCATAGTATTGAAGGCCAACATAGTTTATTTTGATTCCGTATGCATTTACTGTGATAACAGCCACATGTGTTCATATTGTCTTATTATGTGCTTTTATCGCTCTGAAAGCGTTAATTTTGACAGTCTAATGCAGCGAATGTCACTATTTAAGATTCAGCTGTGGTGATTTATCAAACTATGTTAGAATGACAATTCCACTTTAGAAACATTCATTTATGCATAGTATTGAAGGCCAACATAGTTTATTTAGATTCCGTATGCATTTACTGTGAAATAAACAAAAATTGTTCATATTGCTCTTTATGTACTTCTCTCGCTCTGAAAGCGTTAATTTTGACAGTCTAATGCAGCGAATGTCACTATTTAAGATTCAGCTGTGGTGATTTATCAAACTATGTTAGAATGACAATTCCACTTTAGAAACATTCATTTATGCATAGTATTGAAGGCCAACATAGTTTATTTTGATTCCGTATGCATTTACTGTGATAACAGCCACATGTGTTCATGTTGTCTCATTATGTGTTTTTCTGGCTCTGAAAGCGTCAATTTCAACGGTCTAATGCAGCGAATGTCACTATTTAAGATTCAGCTGTGGTGATTTATCAAACTATGTTAGAATGACAATTCCACTTTAGAAACATTCATTTATGCATAGTATTGAAGGCCAACATAGTTTATTTTGATTCCGTATGCATTTACTGTGATAACAGCCACATGTGTTCATATTGTCTTATTATGTGCTTTTATCGCTCTGAAAGCGTTAATTTTGACAGTCTAATGCAGCGAATGTCACTATTTAAGATTCAGCTGTGGTGATTTATCAAACTATGTTAGAATGACAATTCCACTTTAGAAACATTCATTTATGCATAGTATTGAAGGCCAACATAGTTTATTTTGATTCCGTATGCATTTACTGTGATAACAGCCACATGTGTTCATGTTGTCTCATTATGTGTTTTTCTGGCTCTGAAAGCGTTAATTTTAACGGTCTAATGCAGCGAATGTCACTATTTAAGATTCAGCTGTGGTGATTTATCAAACTATGTTAGAATGACAATTCCACTTTAGAAACATTCATTTATGCATAGTATTGAAGGCCAACATAGTTTATTTAGATTCCGTATGCATTTACTGTGAAAAAAACAAAAATTGTTCATATTGCTCTTTATGTACTTCTCTCGCTCTGAAAGCGTTAATTTTGACAGTCTAATGCAGCGAATGTCACTATTTAAGATTCAGCTGTGGTGATTTATTAAACTATGTTAGAATGACAATTCCACTTTAGAAACATTCATTTATGCATAGTATTGAAGGCCAACATAGTTTATTTTGATTCCGTATGCATTTACTGTGAAAAAAACAAAAATTGTTCATATTGCTCTTTATGTACTTCTCTCGCTCTGAAAGCGTTAATTTTGACAGTCTAATGCAGCGAATGTCACTATTTAAGATTCAGCTGTGGTGATTTATCAAACTATGTTAGAATGACAATTCCACTTTAGAAACATTCATTTATGCATAGTATTGAAGGCCAACATAGTTTATTTAGATTCCGTATGCATTTACTGTGATAACAGCCACATTTGTTCATGTTGTCTCATTATGTGTTTTTCTGGCTCTGAAAGCGTCAATTTCAACGGTCTAATGCAGCGAATGTCACTATTTAAGATTCAGCTGTGGTGATTTATCAAACTATGTTAGAATGACAATTCCACTTTAGAAACATTCATTTATGCATAGTATTGAAGGCCAACATAGTTTATTTTGATTCCGTATGCATTTACTGTGATAACAGCCACATGTGTTCATATTGTCTTATTATGTGCTTTTATCGCTCTGAAAGCGTTAATTTTGACAGTCTAATGCAGCGAATGTCACTATTTAAGATTCAGCTGTGGTGATTTATCAAACTATGTTAGAATGACAATTCCACTTTAGAAACATTCATTTATGCATAGTATTGAAGGCCAACATAGTTTATTTTGATTCCGTATGCATTTACTGTGAAAAAAGGAACATGTGTTCATATTGCTCTTTATGTGCATTTCTCCCTCTGAAAGCGTCAGTTTTGACGGTCTAATGTAACGAATGTCATTATTTAAGATTCAGCTGTGGTGATGTATCAAACTATGTCAGAATGACAATTCCACTTTAGAAACATTCAATTGTGCATAGTGTTGAAGGACAACATAGTTTATTTTGATTCCGTATGCATTTACTGTGAAAAAAGGAACATGTGTTCATATTACTGTTTCTGTGCTTTTCTCGCTCTGTAGCGTCAATTTTGACGGTCTAATGCAGCGAAAGTCACATATTTAAGATTCAGCTGTGGTGATTTATCAAACTATGTTAGAATGACAATTCCACTTTAGAAACATTCATTTATGCATAGTATTGAAGGCCAACATAGTTTATTTTGATTCCGTATGCATTTACTGTGATAACAGCCACATGTGTTCATGTTGTCTCATTATGTGTTTTTCTGGCTCTGAAAGCGTCAATTTCAACGGTCTAATGCAGCGAATGTCACTATTTAAGATTCAGCTGTGGTGATTTATCAAACTATGTTAGAATGACAATTCCACTTTAGAAACATTCATTTATGCATAGTATTGAAGGCCAACATAGTTTATTTTGATTCCGTATGCATTTACTGTGATAACAGCCACATGTGTTCATATTGTCTTATTATGTGCTTTTATCGCTCTGAAAGCGTTAATTTTGACAGTCTAATGCAGCGAATGTCACTATTTAAGATTCAGCTGTGGTGATTTATCAAACTATGTTAGAATGACAATTCCACTTTAGAAACATTCATTTATGCATAGTATTGAAGGCCAACATAGTTTATTTTGATTCCGTATGCATTTACTGTGATAACAGCCACATGTGTTCATGTTGTCTCATTATGTGTTTTTCTGGCTCTGAAAGCGTTAATTTTAACGGTCTAATGCAGCGAATGTCACTATTTAAGATTCAGCTGTGGTGATTTATCAAACTATGTTAGAATGACAATTCCACTTTAGAAACATTCATTTATGCATAGTATTGAAGGCCAACATAGTTTATTTAGATTCCGTATGCATTTACTGTGAAAAAAACAAAAATTGTTCATATTGCTCTTTATGTACTTCTCTCGCTCTGAAAGCGTTAATTTTGACAGTCTAATGCAGCGAATGTCACTATTTAAGATTCAGCTGTGGTGATTTATTAAACTATGTTAGAATGACAATTCCACTTTAGAAACATTCATTTATGCATAGTATTGAAGGCCAACATAGTTTATTTTGATTCCGTATGCATTTACTGTGAAAAAAACAAAAATTGTTCATATTGCTCTTTATGTACTTCTCTCGCTCTGAAAGCGTTAATTTTGACAGTCTAATGCAGCGAATGTCACTATTTAAGATTCAGCTGTGGTGATTTATCAAACTATGTTAGAATGACAATTCCACTTTAGAAACATTCATTTATGCATAGTATTGAAGGCCAACATAGTTTATTTAGATTCCGTATGCATTTACTGTGATAACAGCCACATTTGTTCATGTTGTCTCATTATGTGTTTTTCTGGCTCTGAAAGCGTCAATTTCAACGGTCTAATGCAGCGAATGTCACTATTTAAGATTCAGCTGTGGTGATTTATCAAACTATGTTAGAATGACAATTCCACTTTAGAAACATTCATTTATGCATAGTATTGAAGGCCAACATAGTTTATTTTGATTCCGTATGCATTTACTGTGATAACAGCCACATGTGTTCATATTGTCTTATTATGTGCTTTTATCGCTCTGAAAGCGTTAATTTTGACAGTCTAATGCAGCGAATGTCACTATTTAAGATTCAGCTGTGGTGATTTATCAAACTATGTTAGAATGACAATTCCACTTTAGAAACATTCATTTATGCATAGTATTGAAGGCCAACATAGTTTATTTAGATTCCGTATGCATTTACTGTGAAAAAAACAAAAATTGTTCATATTGCTCTTTATGTACTTCTCTCGCTCTGAAAGCGTTAATTTTGACAGTCTAATGCAGCGAATGTCACTATTTAAGATTCAGCTGTGGTGATTTATTAAACTATGTTAGAATGACAATTCCACTTTAGAAACATTCATTTATGCATAGTATTGAAGGCCAACATAGTTTATTTTGATTCCGTATGCATTTACTGTGAAAAAAACAAAAATTGTTCATATTGCTCTTTATGTACTTCTCTCGCTCTGAAAGCGTTAATTTTGACAGTCTAATGCAGCGAATGTCACTATTTAAGATTCAGCTGTGGTGATTTATCAAACTATGTTAGAATGACAATTCCACTTTAGAAACATTCATTTATGCATAGTATTGAAGGCCAACATAGTTTATTTAGATTCCGTATGCATTTACTGTGATAACAGCCACATTTGTTCATGTTGTCTCATTATGTGTTTTTCTGGCTCTGAAAGCGTCAATTTCAACGGTCTAATGCAGCGAATGTCACTATTTAAGATTCAGCTGTGGTGATTTATCAAACTATGTTAGAATGACAATTCCACTTTAGAAACATTCATTTATGCATAGTATTGAAGGCCAACATAGTTTATTTTGATTCCGTATGCATTTACTGTGATAACAGCCACATGTGTTCATATTGTCTTATTATGTGCTTTTATCGCTCTGAAAGCGTTAATTTTGACAGTCTAATGCAGCGAATGTCACTATTTAAGATTCAGCTGTGGTGATTTATCAAACTATGTTAGAATGACAATTCCACTTTAGAAACATTCATTTATGCATAGTATTGAAGGCCAACATAGTTTATTTAGATTCCGTATGCATTTACTGTGAAATAAACAAAAATTGTTCATATTGCTCTTTATGTACTTCTCTCGCTCTGAAAGCGTTAATTTTGACAGTCTAATGCAGCGAATGTCACTATTTAAGATTCAGCTGTGGTGATTTATCAAACTATGTTAGAATGACAATTCCACTTTAGAAACATTCATTTATGCATAGTATTGAAGGCCAACATAGTTTATTTTGATTCCGTACGCATTTACTGTGAAAAAAACAAAAATTGTTCATATTGCTCTTTATGTACTTCTCTCGCTCTGAAAGCGTTAATTTTGACAGTCTAATGCAGCGAATGTCACTATTTAAGATTCAGCTGTGGTGATTTATCAAACTATGTTAGAATGACAATTCCACTTTAGAAACATTCATTTATGCATAGTATTGAAGGCCAACATAGTTTATTTAGATTCCGTATGCATTTACTGTGAAAAAAACAAAAATTGTTCATATTGCTCTTTATGTACTTCTCTCGCTCTGAAAGCGTTAATTTTGACAGTCTAATGCAGCGAATGTCACTATTTAAGATTCAGCTGTGGTGATTTATCAAACTATGTTAGAATGACAATTCCACTTTAGAAACATTCATTTATGCATAGTATTGAAGGCCAACATAGTTTATTTTGATTCCGTATGCATTTACTGTGAAAAAAACAAAAATTGTTCATATTGCTCTTTATGTACTTCTCTCGCTCTGAAAGCGTTAATTTTGACAGTCTAATGCAGCGAATGTCACTATTTAAGATTCAGCTGTGGTGATTTATCAAACTATGTTAGAATGACAATTCCACTTTAGAAACATTCATTTATGCATAGTATTGAAGGCCAACATAGTTTATTTAGATTCCGTATGCATTTACTGTGATAACAGCCACATTTGTTCATGTTGTCTCATTATGTGTTTTTCTGGCTCTGAAAGCGTCAATTTCAACGGTCTAATGCAGCGAATGTCACTATTTAAGATTCAGCTGTGGTGATTTATCAAACTATGTTAGAATGACAATTCCACTTTAGAAACATTCATTTATGCATAGTATTGAAGGCCAACATAGTTTATTTTGATTCCGTATGCATTTACTGTGATAACAGCCACATGTGTTCATATTGTCTTATTATGTGCTTTTATCGCTCTGAAAGCGTTAATTTTGACAGTCTAATGCAGCGAATGTCACTATTTAAGATTCAGCTGTGGTGATTTATCAAACTATGTTAGAATGACAATTCCACTTTAGAAACATTCATTTATGCATAGTATTGAAGGCCAACATAGTTTATTTTGATTCCGTATGCATTTACTGTGAAATAAACAAAAATTGTTCATATTGCTCTTTATGTACTTCTCTCGCTCTGAAAGCGTTAATTTTGACAGTCTAATGCAGCGAATGTCACTATTTAAGATTCAGCTGTGGTGATTTATCAAACTATGTTAGAATGACAATTCCACTTTAGAAACATTCATTTATGCATAGTATTGAAGGCCAACATAGTTTATTTTGATTCCGTATGCATTTACTGTGAAAAAACCAAAAATTGTTCATATTGCTCTTTATGTACTTCTCTCGCTCTGAAAGCGTTAATTTTGACAGTCTAATGCAGCGAATGTCACTATTTAAGATTCAGCTGTGGTGATTTATCAAACTATTTTAGAATGACAATTCCACTTTAGAAACATTCATTTATGCATAGTATTGAAGGCCAACATAGTTTATTTTGATTCCGTATGCATTTACTGTGATAACAGCCACATGTGTTCATATTGTCTTATTATGTGCTTTTATCGCTCTGAAAGCGTTAATTTTGACAGTCTAATGCAGCGAATGTCACTATTTAAGATTCAGCTGTGGTGATTTATCAAACTATGTTAGAATGACAATTCCACTTTAGAAACATTCATTTATGCATAGTATTGAAGGCCAACATAGTTTATTTTGATTCCGTATGCATTTACTGTGATAACAGCCACATGTGTTCATGTTGTCTCATTATGTGTTTTTCTGGCTCTGAAAGCGTCAATTTCAACGGTCTAATGCAGCGAATGTCACTATTTAAGATTCAGCTGTGGTGATTTATCAAACTATGTTAGAATGACAATTCCACTTTAGAAACATTCATTTATGCATAGTATTGAAGGCCAACATAGTTTATTTTGATTCCGTATGCATTTACTGTGATAACAGCCACATGTGTTCATATTGTCTTATTATGTGCTTTTATCGCTCTGAAAGCGTTAATTTTGACAGTCTAATGCAGCGAATGTCACTATTTAAGATTCAGCTGTGGTGATTTATCAAACTATGTTAGAATGACAATTCCACTTTAGAAACATTCATTTATGCATAGTATTGAAGGCCAACATAGTTTATTTTGATTCCGTATGCATTTACTGTGATAACAGCCACATGTGTTCATGTTGTCTCATTATGTGTTTTTCTGGCTCTGAAAGCGTTAATTTTAACGGTCTAATGCAGCGAATGTCACTATTTAAGATTCAGCTGTGGTGATTTATCAAACTATGTTAGAATGACAATTCCACTTTAGAAACATTCATTTATGCATAGTATTGAAGGCCAACATAGTTTATTTAGATTCCGTATGCATTTACTGTGAAAAAAACAAAAATTGTTCATATTGCTCTTTATGTACTTCTCTCGCTCTGAAAGCGTTAATTTTGACAGTCTAATGCAGCGAATGTCACTATTTAAGATTCAGCTGTGGTGATTTATTAAACTATGTTAGAATGACAATTCCACTTTAGAAACATTCATTTATGCATAGTATTGAAGGCCAACATAGTTTATTTTGATTCCGTATGCATTTACTGTGAAAAAAACAAAAATTGTTCATATTGCTCTTTATGTACTTCTCTCGCTCTGAAAGCGTTAATTTTGACAGTCTAATGCAGCGAATGTCACTATTTAAGATTCAGCTGTGGTGATTTATCAAACTATGTTAGAATGACAATTCCACTTTAGAAACATTCATTTATGCATAGTATTGAAGGCCAACATAGTTTATTTAGATTCCGTATGCATTTACTGTGATAACAGCCACATTTGTTCATGTTGTCTCATTATGTGTTTTTCTGGCTCTGAAAGCGTCAATTTCAACGGTCTAATGCAGCGAATGTCACTATTTAAGATTCAGCTGTGGTGATTTATCAAACTATGTTAGAATGACAATTCCACTTTAGAAACATTCATTTATGCATAGTATTGAAGGCCAACATAGTTTATTTTGATTCCGTATGCATTTACTGTGATAACAGCCACATGTGTTCATATTGTCTTATTATGTGCTTTTATCGCTCTGAAAGCGTTAATTTTGACAGTCTAATGCAGCGAATGTCACTATTTAAGATTCAGCTGTGGTGATTTATCAAACTATGTTAGAATGACAATTCCACTTTAGAAACATTCATTTATGCATAGTATTGAAGGCCAACATAGTTTATTTAGATTCCGTATGCATTTACTGTGAAATAAACAAAAATTGTTCATATTGCTCTTTATGTACTTCTCTCGCTCTGAAAGCGTTAATTTTGACAGTCTAATGCAGCGAATGTCACTATTTAAGATTCAGCTGTGGTGATTTATCAAACTATGTTAGAATGACAATTCCACTTTAGAAACATTCATTTATGCATAGTATTGAAGGCCAACATAGTTTATTTAGATTCCGTATGCATTTACTGTGAAAAAAACAAAAATTGTTCATATTGCTCTTTATGTACTTCTCTCGCTCTGAAAGCGTTAATTTTGACAGTCTAATGCAGCGAATGTCACTATTTAAGATTCAGCTGTGGTGATTTATCAAACTATGTTAGAATGACAATTCCACTTTAGAAACATTCATTTATGCATAGTATTGAAGGCCAACATAGTTTATTTAGATTCCGTATGCATTTACTGTGAAAAAAACAAAAATTGTTCATATTGCTCTTTATGTACTTCTCTCGCTCTGAAAGCGTTAATTTTGACAGTCTAATGCAGCGAATGTCACTATTTAAGATTCAGCTGTGGTGATTTATCAAACTATGTTAGAATGACAATTCCACTTTAGAAACATTCATTTATGCATAGTATTGAAGGCCAACATAGTTTATTTTGATTCCGTATGCATTTACTGTGAAAAAAACAAAAATTGTTCATATTGCTCTTTATGTACTTCTCTCGCTCTGAAAGCGTTAATTTTGACAGTCTAATGCAGCGAATGTCACTATTTAAGATTCAGCTGTGGTGATTTATCAAACTATGTTAGAATGACAATTCCACTTTAGAAACATTCATTTATGCATAGTATTGAAGGCCAACATAGTTTATTTAGATTCCGTATGCATTTACTGTGATAACAGCCACATTTGTTCATGTTGTCTCATTATGTGTTTTTCTGGCTCTGAAAGCGTCAATTTCAACGGTCTAATGCAGCGAATGTCACTATTTAAGATTCAACTGTGGTGATTTATCAAACTATGTTAGAATGACAATTCCACTTTAGAAACATTCATTTATGCATAGTATTGAAGGCCAACATAGTTTATTTTGATTCCGTATGCATTTACTGTGATAACAGCCACATGTGTTCATATTGTCTTATTATGTGCTTTTATCGCTCTGAAAGCGTTAATTTTGACAGTCTAATGCAGCGAATGTCACTATTTAAGATTCAGCTGTGGTGATTTATCAA
This sequence comes from Chaetodon trifascialis, assembly GCF_039877785.1. Classification (NCBI taxonomy): domain Eukaryota; kingdom Metazoa; phylum Chordata; class Actinopteri; order Chaetodontiformes; family Chaetodontidae; genus Chaetodon; species Chaetodon trifascialis. Next base: position 57,621 of record NC_092077.1, on the reverse strand, counting down.
ACTATGTTAGAATGACAATTCCACTTTAGAAACATTCATTTATGCATAGTATTGAAGGCCAACATAGTTTATTTAGATTCCGTATGCATTTACTGTGAAATAAACAAAAATTGTTCATATTGCTCTTTATGTACTTCTCTCGCTCTGAAAGCGTTAATTTTGACAGTCTAATGCAGCGAATGTCACTATTTAAGATTCAGCTGTGGTGATTTATCAAACTATGTTAGAATGACAATTCCACTTTAGAAACATTCATTTATGCATAGTATTGAAGGCCAACATAGTTTATTTTGATTCCGTATGCATTTACTGTGAAAAAACCAAAAATTGTTCATATTGCTCTTTATGTACTTCTCTCGCTCTGAAAGCGTTAATTTTGACAGTCTAATGCAGCGAATGTCACTATTTAAGATTCAGCTGTGGTGATTTATCAAACTATTTTAGAATGACAATTCCACTTTAGAAACATTCATTTATGCATAGTATTGAAGGCCAACATAGTTTATTTTGATTCCGTATGCATTTACTGTGATAACAGCCACATGTGTTCATATTGTCTTATTATGTGCTTTTATCGCTCTGAAAGCGTTAATTTTGACAGTCTAATGCAGCGAATGTCACTATTTAAGATTCAGCTGTGGTGATTTATCAAACTATGTTAGAATGACAATTCCACTTTAGAAACATTCATTTATGCATAGTATTGAAGGCCAACATAGTTTATTTTGATTCCGTATGCATTTACTGTGAAAAAAACAAAAATTGTTCATATTGCTCTTTATGTACTTCTCTCGCTCTGAAAGCGTTAATTTTGACAGTCTAATGCAGCGAATGTCACTATTTAAGATTCAGCTGTGGTGATTTATCAAACTATGTTAGAATGACAATTCCACTTTAGAAACATTCATTTATGCATAGTATTGAAGGCCAACATAGTTTATTTTGATTCCGTATGCATTTACTGTGAAAAAAACAAAAATTGTTCATATTGCTCTTTATGTACTTCTCTCGCTCTGAAAGCGTTAATTTTGACAGTCTAATGCAGCGAATGTCACTATTTAAGATTCAGCTGTGGTGATTTATCAAACTATGTTAGAATGACAATTCCACTTTAGAAACATTCATTTATGCATAGTATTGAAGGCCAACATAGTTTATTTTGATTCCGTATGCATTTACTGTGATAACAGCCACATGTGTTCATATTGTCTTATTATGTGCTTTTATCGCTCTGAAAGCGTTAATTTTGACAGTCTAATGCAGCGAATGTCACTATTTAGATTCAGCTGTGGTGATTTATCAAACTATGTTAGAATGACAATTCCACTTTAGAAACATTCATTTTATGCATAGTATTGAAGGCCAACATAGTTTATTTTGATTCCGTATGCATTTACTGTGATAACAGCCACATGTGTTCATATTGTCTTATTATGTGCTTTTATCGCTCTGAAAGCGTTAATTTTGACAGTCTAATGCAGCGAATGTCACTATTTAAGATTCAGCTGTGGTGATTTATCAAACTATGTTAGAATGACAATTCCACTTTAGAAACATTCATTTATGCATAGTATTGAAGGCCAACATAGTTTATTTAGATTCCGTATGCATTATTACTGTGAAAAAACAAAAATTGTTCATATTGCTCTTTATGTACTTCTCTCGCTCTGAAAGCGTTAATTTTGACAGTCTAATGCAGCGAATGTCACTATTTAAGATTCAGCTGTGGTGATTTATCAAACTATGTTAGAATGACAATTCCACTTTAGAAACATTCATTTATGCATAGTATTGAAGGCCAACATAGTTTATTTAGATTCCGTATGCATTTACTGTGAAAAAAACAAAAATTGTTCATATTGCTCTTTATGTACTTCTCTCGCTCTGAAAGCGTTAATTTTGACAGTCTAATGCAGCGAATGTCACTATTTAAGATTCAGCTGTGGTGATTTATCAAACTATGTTAGAATGACAATTCCACTTTAGAAACATTCATTTATGCATAGTATTGAAGGCCAACATAGTTTATTTAGATTCCGTATGCATTTACTGTGAAAAAAACAAAAATGTTCATATTGCTCTTATGTACTTCTCTCGCTCTGAAAGCGTTAATTTTGACAGTCTAATGCAGCGAATGTCACTATTTAAGATTCAGCTGTGGTGATTTATCAAACTATGTTAGAATGACAATTCCACTTTAGAAACATTCATTTATGCATAGTATTGAAGGCCAACATAGTTTATTTTGATTCCGTATGCATTTACTGTGAAAAAACAAAATTGTTCATATTGCTCTTTATGTACTTCTCTCGCTCTGAAAGCGTTAATTTTGACAGTCTAATGCAGCGAATGTCACTATTTAAGATTCAGCTGTGGTGATTTATCAAACTATTTTAGAATGACAATTCCACTTTAGAAACATTCATTTATGCATAGTATGAAGGCCAACATAGTTATTTTGATTCCGTATGCATTTACTGTGATAACAGCCACATGTGTTCATATTGTCTTATTATGTGCTTTTATCGCTCTGAAAGCGTTAATTTTGACAGTCAATGCAGCGAATGTCACTATTTAAGATTCAGCTGTGGTGATTTAATCAAACTATGTTAGAATGACAATTCCACTTTAGAAACATTCATTTATGCATAGTATTGAAGGCCAACATAGTTTATTTAGATTCCGTATGCATTTACTGTGAAAAAAACAAAAATTGTTCATATTGCTCTTTATGTACTTCTCTCGCTCTGAAAGCGTTAATTTTGACAGTCTAATGCAGCGAATGTCACTATTTAAGATTCAGCTGTGGTGATTTATCAAACTATGTTAGAATGACAATTCCACTTTAGAAACATTCATTTATGCATAGTATTGAAGGCCAACATAGTTTATTTTGATTCCGTATGCATTTACTGTGAAAAAACCAAAAATTGTTCATATTGCTCTTTATGTACTTCTCTCGCTCTGAAAGCGTTAATTTTGACAGTCTAATGCAGCGAATGTCACTATTTAAGATTCAGCTGTGGTGATTTATCAAACTATGTTAGAATGACAATTCCACTTTAGAAACATTCATTTATGCATAGTATTGAAGGCCAACATAGTTTATTTTGATTCCGTATGCATTTACTGTGATAACAGCCACATGTGTTCATATTGTCTTATTATGTGCTTTTATCGCTCTGAAAGCGTTAATTTTGACAGTCTAATGCAGCGAATGTCACTATTTAAGATTCAGCTGTGGTGATTTATCAAACTATGTTAGAATGACAATTCCACTTTAGAAACATTCATTTATGCATAGTATTGAAGGCCAACATAGTTTATTTAGATTCCGTATGCATTTACTGTGAAATAAACAAAAATTGTTCATATTGCTCTTTATGTACTTCTCTCGCTCTGAAAGCGTTAATTTTGACAGTCTAATGCAGCGAATGTCACTATTTAAGATTCAGCTGTGGTGATTTATCAAACTATGTTAGAATGACAATTCCACTTTAGAAACATTCATTTATGCATAGTATTGAAGGCCAACATAGTTTATTTTGATTCCGTATGCATTTACTGTGATAACAGCCACATGTGTTCATATTGTCTTATTATGTGCTTTTATCGCTCTGAAAGCGTTAATTTTGACAGTCTAATGCAGCGAATGTCACTATTTAAGATTCAGCTGTGGTGATTTATCAAACTATGTTAGAATGACAATTCCACTTTAGAAACATTCATTTATGCATAGTATTGAAGGCCAACATAGTTTATTTAGATTCCGTATGCATTTACTGTGATAACAGCCACATTTGTTCATGTTGTCTCATTATGTGTTTTTCTGGCTCTGAAAGCGTCAATTTCAACGGTCTAATGCAGCGAATGTCACTATTTAAGATTCAGCTGTGGTGATTTATCAAACTATGTTAGAATGACAATTCCACTTTAGAAACATTCATTTATGCATAGTATTGAAGGCCAACATAGTTTATTTTGATTCCGTATGCATTTACTGTGATAACAGCCACATGTGTTCATATTGTCTTATTATGTGCTTTTATCGCTCTGAAAGCGTTAATTTTGACAGTCTAATGCAGCGAATGTCACTATTTAAGATTCAGCTGTGGTGATTTATCAAACTATGTTAGAATGACAATTCCACTTTAGAAACATTCATTTATGCATAGTATTGAAGGCCAACATAGTTTATTTAGATTCCGTATGCATTTACTGTGAAATAAACAAAAATTGTTCATATTGCTCTTTATGTACTTCTCTCGCTCTGAAAGCGTTAATTTTGACAGTCTAATGCAGCGAATGTCACTATTTAAGATTCAGCTGTGGTGATTTATCAAACTATGTTAGAATGACAATTCCACTTTAGAAACATTCATTTATGCATAGTATTGAAGGCCAACATAGTTTATTTTGATTCCGTATGCATTTACTGTGAAAAAACCAAAAATTGTTCATATTGCTCTTTATGTACTTCTCTCGCTCTGAAAGCGTTAATTTTGACAGTCTAATGCAGCGAATGTCACTATTTAAGATTCAGCTGTGGTGATTTATCAAACTATTTTAGAATGACAATTCCACTTTAGAAACATTCATTTATGCATAGTATTGAAGGCCAACATAGTTTATTTTGATTCCGTATGCATTTACTGTGATAACAGCCACATGTGTTCATATTGTCTTATTATGTGCTTTTATCGCTCTGAAAGCGTTAATTTTGACAGTCTAATGCAGCGAATGTCACTATTTAAGATTCAGCTGTGGTGATTTATCAAACTATGTTAGAATGACAATTCCACTTTAGAAACATTCATTTATGCATAGTATTGAAGGCCAACATAGTTTATTTTGATTCCGTATGCATTTACTGTGAAAAAAACAAAAATTGTTCATATTGCTCTTTATGTACTTCTCTCGCTCTGAAAGCGTTAATTTTGACAGTCTAATGCAGCGAATGTCACTATTTAAGATTCAGCTGTGGTGATTTATCAAACTATGTTAGAATGACAATTCCACTTTAGAAACATTCATTTATGCATAGTATTGAAGGCCAACATAGTTTATTTTGATTCCGTATGCATTTACTGTGAAAAAAACAAAAATTGTTCATATTGCTCTTTATGTACTTCTCTCGCTCTGAAAGCGTTAATTTTGACAGTCTAATGCAGCGAATGTCACTATTTAAGATTCAGCTGTGGTGATTTATCAAACTATGTTAGAATGACAATTCCACTTTAGAAACATTCATTTATGCATAGTATTGAAGGCCAACATAGTTTATTTTGATTCCGTATGCATTTACTGTGATAACAGCCACATGTGTTCATATTGTCTTATTATGTGCTTTTATCGCTCTGAAAGCGTTAATTTTGACAGTCTAATGCAGCGAATGTCACTATTTAAGATTCAGCTGTGGTGATTTATCAAACTATGTTAGAATGACAATTCCACTTTAGAAACATTCATTTATGCATAGTATTGAAGGCCAACATAGTTTATTTAGATTCCGTATGCATTTACTGTGAAATAAACAAAAATTGTTCATATTGCTCTTTATGTACTTCTCTCGCTCTGAAAGCGTTAATTTTGACAGTCTAATGCAGCGAATGTCACTATTTAAGATTCAGCTGTGGTGATTTATCAAACTATGTTAGAATGACAATTCCACTTTAGAAACATTCATTTATGCATAGTATTGAAGGCCAACATAGTTTATTTAGATTCCGTATGCATTTACTGTGAAAAAAACAAAAATTGTTCATATTGCTCTTTATGTACTTCTCTCGCTCTGAAAGCGTTAATTTTGACAGTCTAATGCAGCGAATGTCACTATTTAAGATTCAGCTGTGGTGATTTATCAAACTATGTTAGAATGACAATTCCACTTTAGAAACATTCATTTATGCATAGTATTGAAGGCCAACATAGTTTATTTAGATTCCGTATGCATTTACTGTGAAAAAAACAAAAATTGTTCATATTGCTCTTTATGTACTTCTCTCGCTCTGAAAGCGTTAATTTTGACAGTCTAATGCAGCGAATGTCACTATTTAAGATTCAGCTGTGGTGATTTATCAAACTATGTTAGAATGACAATTCCACTTTAGAAACATTCATTTATGCATAGTATTGAAGGCCAACATAGTTTATTTTGATTCCGTATGCATTTACTGTGAAAAAACCAAAAATTGTTCATATTGCTCTTTATGTACTTCTCTCGCTCTGAAAGCGTTAATTTTGACAGTCTAATGCAGCGAATGTCACTATTTAAGATTCAGCTGTGGTGATTTATCAAACTATTTTAGAATGACAATTCCACTTTAGAAACATTCATTTATGCATAGTATTGAAGGCCAACATAGTTTATTTTGATTCCGTATGCATTTACTGTGATAACAGCCACATGTGTTCATATTGTCTTATTATGTGCTTTTATCGCTCTGAAAGCGTTAATTTTGACAGTCTAATGCAGCGAATGTCACTATTTAAGATTCAGCTGTGGTGATTTATCAAACTATGTTAGAATGACAATTCCACTTTAGAAACATTCATTTATGCATAGTATTGAAGGCCAACATAGTTTATTTTGATTCCGTATGCATTTACTGTGAAAAAAACAAAAATTGTTCATATTGCTCTTTATGTACTTCTCTCGCTCTGAAAGCGTTAATTTTGACAGTCTAATGCAGCGAATGTCACTATTTAAGATTCAGCTGTGGTGATTTATCAAACTATTTTAGAATGACAATTCCACTTTAGAAACATTCATTTATGCATAGTATTGAAGGCCAACATAGTTTATTTTGATTCCGTATGCATTTACTGTGATAACAGCCACATGTGTTCATATTGTCTTATTATGTGCTTTTATCGCTCTGAAAGCGTTAATTTTGACAGTCTAATGCAGCGAATGTCACTATTTAAGATTCAGCTGTGGTGATTTATCAAACTATGTTAGAATGACAATTCCACTTTAGAAACATTCATTTATGCATAGTATTGAAGGCCAACATAGTTTATTTTGATTCCGTATGCATTTACTGTGAAAAAAACAAAAATTGTTCATATTGCTCTTTATGTACTTCTCTCGCTCTGAAAGCGTTAATTTTGACAGTCTAATGCAGCGAATGTCACAATTTAAGATTCAGCTGTGGTGATTTATCAAACTATGTTAGAATGACAATTCCACTTTAGAAACATTCATTTATGCATAGTATTGAAGGCCAACATAGTTTATTTTGATTCCGTATGCATTTACTGTGAAAAAAACAAAAATTGTTCATATTGCTCTTTATGTACTTCTCTCGCTCTGAAAGCGTTAATTTTGACAGTCTAATGCAGCGAATGTCACTATTTAAGATTCAGCTGTGGTGATTTATCAAACTATGTTAGAATGACAATTCCACTTTAGAAACATTCATTTATGCATAGTATTGAAGGCCAACATAGTTTATTTTGATTCCGTATGCATTTACTGTGATAACAGCCACATGTGTTCATATTGTCTTATTATGTGCTTTTATCGCTCTGAAAGCGTTAATTTTGACAGTCTAATGCAGCGAATGTCACTATTTAAGATTCAGCTGTGGTGATTTATCAAACTATGTTAGAATGACAATTCCACTTTAGAAACATTCATTTATGCATAGTATTGAAGGCCAACATAGTTTATTTTGATTCCGTATGCATTTACTGTGATAACAGCCACATGTGTTCATATTGTCTTATTATGTGCTTTTATCGCTCTGAAAGCGTTAATTTTGACAGTCTAATGCAGCGAATGTCACTATTTAAGATTCAGCTGTGGTGATTTATCAAACTATGTTAGAATGACAATTCCACTTTAGAAACATTCATTTATGCATAGTATTGAAGGCCAACATAGTTTATTTAGATTCCGTATGCATTTACTGTGAAATAAACAAAAATTGTTCATATTGCTCTTTATGTACTTCTCTCGCTCTGAAAGCGTTAATTTTGACAGTCTAATGCAGCGAATGTCACTATTTAAGATTCAGCTGTGGTGATTTATCAAACTATGTTAGAATGACAATTCCACTTTAGAAACATTCATTTATGCATAGTATTGAAGGCCAACATAGTTTATTTAGATTCCGTATGCATTTACTGTGAAAAAAACAAAAATTGTTCATATTGCTCTTTATGTACTTCTCTCGCTCTGAAAGCGTTAATTTTGACAGTCTAATGCAGCGAATGTCACTATTTAAGATTCAGCTGTGGTGATTTATCAAACTATGTTAGAATGACAATTCCACTTTAGAAACATTCATTTATGCATAGTATTGAAGGCCAACATAGTTTATTTAGATTCCGTATGCATTTACTGTGAAAAAAACAAAAATTGTTCATATTGCTCTTTATGTACTTCTCTCGCTCTGAAAGCGTTAATTTTGACAGTCTAATGCAGCGAATGTCACTATTTAAGATTCAGCTGTGGTGATTTATCAAACTATGTTAGAATGACAATTCCACTTTAGAAACATTCATTTATGCATAGTATTGAAGGCCAACATAGTTTATTTTGATTCCGTATGCATTTACTGTGAAAAAACCAAAAATTGTTCATATTGCTCTTTATGTACTTCTCTCGCTCTGAAAGCGTTAATTTTGACAGTCTAATGCAGCGAATGTCACTATTTAAGATTCAGCTGTGGTGATTTATCAAATTATTTTAGAATGACAATTCCACTTTAGAAACATTCATTTATGCATAGTATTGAAGGCCAACATAGTTTATTTTGATTCCGTATGCATTTACTGTGATAACAGCCACATGTGTTCATATTGTCTTATTATGTGCTTTTATCGCTCTGAAAGCGTTAATTTTGACAGTCTAATGCAGCGAATGTCACTATTTAAGATTCAGCTGTGGTGATTTATCAAACTATGTTAGAATGACAATTCCACTTTAGAAACATTCATTTATGCATAGTATTGAAGGCCAACATAGTTTATTTTGATTCCGTATGCATTTACTGTGAAAAAACCAAAAATTGTTCATATTGCTCTTTATGTACTTCTCTCGCTCTGAAAGCGTTAATTTTGACAGTCTAATGCAGCGAATGTCACTATTTAAGATTCAGCTGTGGTGATTTATCAAATTATTTTAGAATGACAATTCCACTTTAGAAACATTCATTTATGCATAGTATTGAAGGCCAACATAGTTTATTTTGATTCCGTATGCATTTACTGTGATAACAGCCACATGTGTTCATATTGTCTTATTATGTGCTTTTATCGCTCTGAAAGCGTTAATTTTGACAGTCTAATGCAGCGAATGTCACTATTTAAGATTCAGCTGTGGTGATTTATCAAACTATGTTAGAATGACAATTCCACTTTAGAAACATTCATTTATGCATAGTATTGAAGGCCAACATAGTTTATTTTGATTCCGTATGCATTTACTGTGAAAAAAACAAAAATTGTTCATATTGCTCTTTATGTACTTCTCTCGCTCTGAAAGCGTTAATTTTGACAGTCTAATGCAGCGAATGTCACTATTTAAGATTCAGCTGTGGTGATTTATCAAACTATGTTAGAATGACAATTCCACTTTAGAAACATTCATTTATGCATAGTATTGAAGGCCAACATAGTTTATTTTGATTCCGTATGCATTTACTGTGAAAAAAACAAAAATTGTTCATATTGCTCTTTATGTACTTCTCTCGCTCTGAAAGCGTTAATTTTGACAGTCTAATGCAGCGAATGTCACTATTTAAGATTCAGCTGTGGTGATTTATCAAACTATGTTAGAATGACAATTCCACTTTAGAAACATTCATTTATGCATAGTATTGAAGGCCAACATAGTTTATTTTGATTCCGTATGCATTTACTGTGATAACAGCCACATGTGTTCATATTGTCTTATTATGTGCTTTTATCGCTCTGAAAGCGTTAATTTTGACAGTCTAATGCAGCGAATGTCACTATTTAAGATTCAGCTGTGGTGATTTATCAAACTATGTTAGAATGACAATTCCACTTTAGAAACATTCATTTATGCATAGTATTGAAGGCCAACATAGTTTATTTAGATTCCGTATGCATTTACTGTGAAATAAACAAAAATTGTTCATATTGCTCTTTATGTACTTCTCTCGCTCTGAAAGCGTTAATTTTGACAGTCTAATGCAGCGAATGTCACTATTTAAGATTCAGCTGTGGTGATTTATCAAACTATGTTAGAATGACAATTCCACTTTAGAAACATTCATTTATGCATAGTATTGAAGGCCAACATAGTTTATTTAGATTCCGTATGCATTTACTGTGAAAAAAACAAAAATTGTTCATATTGCTCTTTATGTACTTCTCTCGCTCTGAAAGCGTTAATTTTGACAGTCTAATGCAGCGAATGTCACTATTTAAGATTCAGCTGTGGTGATTTATCAAACTATGTTAGAATGACAATTCCACTTTAGAAACATTCATTTATGCATAGTATTGAAGGCCAACATAGTTTATTTAGATTCCGTATGCATTTACTGTGAAAAAAACAAAAATTGTTCATATTGCTCTTTATGTACTTCTCTCGCTCTGAAAGCGTTAATTTTGACAGTCTAATGCAGCGAATGTCACTATTTAAGATTCAGCTGTGGTGATTTATCAAACTATGTTAGAATGACAATTCCACTTTAGAAACATTCATTTATGCATAGTATTGAAGGCCAACATAGTTTATTTTGATTCCGTATGCATTTACTGTGAAAAAACCAAAAATTGTTCATATTGCTCTTTATGTACTTCTCTCGCTCTGAAAGCGTTAATTTTGACAGTCTAATGCAGCGAATGTCACTATTTAAGATTCAGCTGTGGTGATTTATCAAACTATTTTAGAATGACAATTCCACTTTAGAAACATTCATTTATGCATAGTATTGAAGGCCAACATAGTTTATTTTGATTCCGTATGCATTTACTGTGATAACAGCCACATGTGTTCATATTGTCTTATTATGTGCTTTTATCGCTCTGAAAGCGTTAATTTTGACAGTCTAATGCAGCGAATGTCACTATTTAAGATTCAGCTGTGGTGATTTATCAAACTATGTTAGAATGACAATTCCACTTTAGAAACATTCATTTATGCATAGTATTGAAGGCCAACATAGTTTATTTTGATTCCGTATGCATTTACTGTGAAAAAACCAAAAATTGTTCATATTGCTCTTTATGTACTTCTCTCGCTCTGAAAGCGTTAATTTTGACAGTCTAATGCAGCGAATGTCACTATTTAAGATTCAGCTGTGGTGATTTATCAAACTATTTTAGAATGACAATTCCACTTTAGAAACATTCATTTATGCATAGTATTGAAGGCCAACATAGTTTATTTTGATTCCGTATGCATTTACTGTGATAACAGCCACATGTGTTCATATTGTCTTATTATGTGCTTTTATCGCTCTGAAAGCGTTAATTTTGACAGTCTAATGCAGCGAATGTCACTATTTAAGATTCAGCTGTGGTGATTTATCAAACTATGTTAGAATGACAATTCCACTTTAGAAACATTCATTTATGCATAGTATTGAAGGCCAACATAGTTTATTTTGATTCCGTATGCATTTACTGTGAAAAAAACAAAAATTGTTCATATTGCTCTTTATGTACTTCTCTCGCTCTGAAAGCGTTAATTTTGACAGTCTAATGCAGCGAATGTCACTATTTAAGATTCAGCTGTGGTGATTTATCAAACTATTTTAGAATGACAATTCCACTTTAGAAACATTCATTTATGCATAGTATTGAAGGCCAACATAGTTTATTTTGATTCCGTATGCATTTACTGTGATAACAGCCACATGTGTTCATATTGTCTTATTATGTGCTTTTATCGCTCTGAAAGCGTTAATTTTGACAGTCTAATGCAGCGAATGTCACTATTTAAGATTCAGCTGTGGTGATTTATCAAACTATGTTAGAATGACAATTCCACTTTAGAAACATTCATTTATGCATAGTATTGAAGGCCAACATAGTTTATTTTGATTCCGTATGCATTTACTGTGAAAAAAACAAAAATTGTTCATATTGCTCTTTATGTACTTCTCTCGCTCTGAAAGCGTTAATTTTGACAGTCTAATGCAGCGAATGTCACTATTTAAGATTCAGCTGTGGTGATTTATCAAACTATGTTAGAATGACAATTCCACTTTAGAAACATTCATTTATGCATAGTATTGAAGGCCAACATAGTTTATTTTGATTCCGTATGCATTTACTGTGAAAAAAACAAAAATTGTTCATATTGCTCTTTATGTACTTCTCTCGCTCTGAAAGCGTTAATTTTGACAGTCTAATGCAGCGAATGTCACTATTTAAGATTCAGCTGTGGTGATTTATCAAACTATGTTAGAATGACAATTCCACTTTAGAAACATTCATTTATGCATAGTATTGAAGGCCAACATAGTTTATTTTGATTCCGTATGCATTTACTGTGATAACAGCCACATGTGTTCATATTGTCTTATTATGTGCTTTTATCGCTCTGAAAGCGTTAATTTTGACAGTCTAATGCAGCGAATGTCACTATTTAAGATTCAGCTGTGGTGATTTATCAAACTATGTTAGAATGACAATTCCACTTTAGAAACATTCATTTATGCATAGTATTGAAGGCCAACATAGTTTATTTTGATTCCGTATGCATTTACTGTGATAACAGCCACATGTGTTCATATTGTCTTATTATGTGCTTTTATCGCTCTGAAAGCGTTAATTTTGACAGTCTAATGCAGCGAATGTCACTATTTAAGATTCAGCTGTGGTGATTTATCAAACTATGTTAGAATGACAATTCCACTTTAGAAACATTCATTTATGCATAGTATTGAAGGCCAACATAGTTTATTTAGATTCCGTATGCATTTACTGTGAAATAAACAAAAATTGTTCATATTGCTCTTTATGTACTTCTCTCGCTCTGAAAGCGTTAATTTTGACAGTCTAATGCAGCGAATGTCACTATTTAAGATTCAGCTGTGGTGATTTATCAAACTATGTTAGAATGACAATTCCACTTTAGAAACATTCATTTATGCATAGTATTGAAGGCCAACATAGTTTATTTAGATTCCGTATGCATTTACTGTGAAAAAAACAAAAATTGTTCATATTGCTCTTTATGTACTTCTCTCGCTCTGAAAGCGTTAATTTTGACAGTCTAATGCAGCGAATGTCACTATTTAAGATTCAGCTGTGGTGATTTATCAAACTATGTTAGAATGACAATTCCACTTTAGAAACATTCATTTATGCATAGTATTGAAGGCCAACATAGTTTATTTAGATTCCGTATGCATTTACTGTGAAAAAAACAAAAATTGTTCATATTGCTCTTTATGTACTTCTCTCGCTCTGAAAGCGTTAATTTTGACAGTCTAATGCAGCGAATGTCACTATTTAAGATTCAGCTGTGGTGATTTATCAAACTATGTTAGAATGACAATTCCACTTTAGAAACATTCATTTATGCATAGTATTGAAGGCCAACATAGTTTATTTTGATTCCGTATGCATTTACTGTGAAAAAACCAAAAATTGTTCATATTGCTCTTTATGTACTTCTCTCGCTCTGAAAGCGTTAATTTTGACAGTCTAATGCAGCGAATGTCACTATTTAAGATTCAGCTGTGGTGATTTATCAAATTATTTTAGAATGACAATTCCACTTTAGAAACATTCATTTATGCATAGTATTGAAGGCCAACATAGTTTATTTTGATTCCGTATGCATTTACTGTGATAACAGCCACATGTGTTCATATTGTCTTATTATGTGCTTTTATCGCTCTGAAAGCGTTAATTTTGACAGTCTAATGCAGCGAATGTCACTATTTAAGATTCAGCTGTGGTGATTTATCAAACTATGTTAGAATGACAATTCCACTTTAGAAACATTCATTTATGCATAGTATTGAAGGCCAACATAGTTTATTTTGATTCCGTATGCATTTACTGTGAAAAAACCAAAAATTGTTCATATTGCTCTTTATGTACTTCTCTCGCTCTGAAAGCGTTAATTTTGACAGTCTAATGCAGCGAATGTCACTATTTAAGATTCAGCTGTGGTGATTTATCAAATTATTTTAGAATGACAATTCCACTTTAGAAACATTCATTTATGCATAGTATTGAAGGCCAACATAGTTTATTTTGATTCCGTATGCATTTACTGTGATAACAGCCACATGTGTTCATATTGTCTTATTATGTGCTTTTATCGCTCTGAAAGCGTTAATTTTGACAGTCTAATGCAGCGAATGTCACTATTTAAGATTCAGCTGTGGTGATTTATCAAACTATGTTAGAATGACAATTCCACTTTAGAAACATTCATTTATGCATAGTATTGAAGGCCAACATAGTTTATTTTGATTCCGTATGCATTTACTGTGAAAAAAACAAAAATTGTTCATATTGCTCTTTATGTACTTCTCTCGCTCTGAAAGCGTTAATTTTGACAGTCTAATGCAGCGAATGTCACTATTTAAGATTCAGCTGTGGTGATTTATCAAACTATGTTAGAATGACAATTCCACTTTAGAAACATTCATTTATGCATAGTATTGAAGGCCAACATAGTTTATTTTGATTCCGTATGCATTTACTGTGAAAAAAACAAAAATTGTTCATATTGCTCTTTATGTACTTCTCTCGCTCTGAAAGCGTTAATTTTGACAGTCTAATGCAGCGAATGTCACTATTTAAGATTCAGCTGTGGTGATTTATCAAACTATGTTAGAATGACAATTCCACTTTAGAAACATTCATTTATGCATAGTATTGAAGGCCAACATAGTTTATTTTGATTCCGTATGCATTTACTGTGATAACAGCCACATGTGTTCATATTGTCTTATTATGTGCTTTTATCGCTCTGAAAGCGTTAATTTTGACAGTCTAATGCAGCGAATGTCACTATTTAAGATTCAGCTGTGGTGATTTATCAAACTATGTTAGAATGACAATTCCACTTTAGAAACATTCATTTATGCATAGTATTGAAGGCCAACATAGTTTATTTAGATTCCGTATGCATTTACTGTGAAATAAACAAAAATTGTTCATATTGCTCTTTATGTACTTCTCTCGCTCTGAAAGCGTTAATTTTGACAGTCTAATGCAGCGAATGTCACTATTTAAGATTCAGCTGTGGTGATTTATCAAACTATGTTAGAATGACAATTCCACTTTAGAAACATTCATTTATGCATAGTATTGAAGGCCAACATAGTTTATTTAGATTCCGTATGCATTTACTGTGAAAAAAACAAAAATTGTTCATATTGCTCTTTATGTACTTCTCTCGCTCTGAAAGCGTTAATTTTGACAGTCTAATGCAGCGAATGTCACTATTTAAGATTCAGCTGTGGTGATTTATCAAACTATGTTAGAATGACAATTCCACTTTAGAAACATTCATTTATGCATAGTATTGAAGGCCAACATAGTTTATTTAGATTCCGTATGCATTTACTGTGAAAAAAACAAAAATTGTTCATATTGCTCTTTATGTACTTCTCTCGCTCTGAAAGCGTTAATTTTGACAGTCTAATGCAGCGAATGTCACTATTTAAGATTCAGCTGTGGTGATTTATCAAACTATGTTAGAATGACAATTCCACTTTAGAAACATTCATTTATGCATAGTATTGAAGGCCAACATAGTTTATTTTGATTCCGTATGCATTTACTGTGAAAAAACCAAAAATTGTTCATATTGCTCTTTATGTACTTCTCTCGCTCTGAAAGCGTTAATTTTGACAGTCTAATGCAGCGAATGTCACTATTTAAGATTCAGCTGTGGTGATTTATCAAACTATTTTAGAATGACAATTCCACTTTAGAAACATTCATTTATGCATAGTATTGAAGGCCAACATAGTTTATTTTGATTCCGTATGCATTTACTGTGATAACAGCCACATGTGTTCATATTGTCTTATTATGTGCTTTTATCGCTCTGAAAGCGTTAATTTTGACAGTCTAATGCAGCGAATGTCACTATTTAAGATTCAGCTGTGGTGATTTATCAAACTATGTTAGAATGACAATTCCACTTTAGAAACATTCATTTATGCATAGTATTGAAGGCCAACATAGTTTATTTTGATTCCGTATGCATTTACTGTGAAAAAAACAAAAATTGTTCATATTGCTCTTTATGTACTTCTCTCGCTCTGAAAGCGTTAATTTTGACAGTCTAATGCAGCGAATGTCACTATTTAAGATTCAGCTGTGGTGATTTATCAAACTATTTTAGAATGACAATTCCACTTTAGAAACATTCATTTATGCATAGTATTGAAGGCCAACATAGTTTATTTTGATTCCGTATGCATTTACTGTGATAACAGCCACATGTGTTCATATTGTCTTATTATGTGCTTTTATCGCTCTGAAAGCGTTAATTTTGACAGTCTAATGCAGCGAATGTCACTATTTAAGATTCAGCTGTGGTGATTTATCAAACTATGTTAGAATGACAATTCCACTTTAGAAACATTCATTTATGCATAGTATTGAAGGCCAACATAGTTTATTTTGATTCCGTATGCATTTACTGTGAAAAAAACAAAAATTGTTCATATTGCTCTTTATGTACTTCTCTCGCTCTGAAAGCGTTAATTTTGACAGTCTAATGCAGCGAATGTCACTATTTAAGATTCAGCTGTGGTGATTTATCAAACTATGTTAGAATGACAATTCCACTTTAGAAACATTCATTTATGCATAGTATTGAAGGCCAACATAGTTTATTTTGATTCCGTATGCATTTACTGTGAAAAAAACAAAAATTGTTCATATTGCTCTTTATGTACTTCTCTCGCTCTGAAAGCGTTAATTTTGACAGTCTAATGCAGCGAATGTCACTATTTAAGATTCAGCTGTGGTGATTTATCAAACTATGTTAGAATGACAATTCCACTTTAGAAACATTCATTTATGCATAGTATTGAAGGCCAACATAGTTTATTTTGATTCCGTATGCATTTACTGTGATAACAGCCACATGTGTTCATATTGTCTTATTATGTGCTTTTATCGCTCTGAAAGCGTTAATTTTGACAGTCTAATGCAGCGAATGTCACTATTTAAGATTCAGCTGTGGTGATTTATCAAACTATGTTAGAATGACAATTCCACTTTAGAAACATTCATTTATGCATAGTATTGAAGGCCAACATAGTTTATTTTGATTCCGTATGCATTTACTGTGATAACAGCCACATGTGTTCATATTGTCTTATTATGTGCTTTTATCGCTCTGAAAGCGTTAATTTTGACAGTCTAATGCAGCGAATGTCACTATTTAAGATTCAGCTGTGGTGATTTATCAAACTATGTTAGAATGACAATTCCACTTTAGAAACATTCATTTATGCATAGTATTGAAGGCCAACATAGTTTATTTAGATTCCGTATGCATTTACTGTGAAATAAACAAAAATTGTTCATATTGCTCTTTATGTACTTCTCTCGCTCTGAAAGCGTTAATTTTGACAGTCTAATGCAGCGAATGTCACTATTTAAGATTCAGCTGTGGTGATTTATCAAACTATGTTAGAATGACAATTCCACTTTAGAAACATTCATTTATGCATAGTATTGAAGGCCAACATAGTTTATTTAGATTCCGTATGCATTTACTGTGAAAAAAACAAAAATTGTTCATATTGCTCTTTATGTACTTCTCTCGCTCTGAAAGCGTTAATTTTGACAGTCTAATGCAGCGAATGTCACTATTTAAGATTCAGCTGTGGTGATTTATCAAACTATGTTAGAATGACAATTCCACTTTAGAAACATTCATTTATGCATAGTATTGAAGGCCAACATAGTTTATTTTGATTCCGTATGCATTTACTGTGAAAAAAACAAAAATTGTTCATATTGCTCTTTATGTACTTCTCTCGCTCTGAAAGCGTTAATTTTGACAGTCTAATGCAGCGAATGTCACTATTTAAGATTCAGCTGTGGTGATTTATCAAACTATGTTAGAATGACAATTCCACTTTAGAAACATTCATTTATGCATAGTATTGAAGGCCAACATAGTTTATTTTGATTCCGTATGCATTTACTGTGAAAAAACCAAAAATTGTTCATATTGCTCTTTATGTACTTCTCTCGCTCTGAAAGCGTTAATTTTGACAGTCTAATGCAGCGAATGTCACTATTTAAGATTCAGCTGTGGTGATTTATCAAATTATTTTAGAATGACAATTCCACTTTAGAAACATTCATTTATGCATAGTATTGAAGGCCAACATAGTTTATTTTGATTCCGTATGCATTTACTGTGATAACAGCCACATGTGTTCATATTGTCTTATTATGTGCTTTTATCGCTCTGAAAGCGTTAATTTTGACAGTCTAATGCAGCGAATGTCACTATTTAAGATTCAGCTGTGGTGATTTATCAAACTATGTTAGAATGACAATTCCACTTTAGAAACATTCATTTATGCATAGTATTGAAGGCCAACATAGTTTATTTAGATTCCGTATGCATTTACTGTGAAAAAAACAAAAATTGTTCATATTGCTCTTTATGTACTTCTCTCGCTCTGAAAGCGTTAATTTTGACAGTCTAATGCAGCGAATGTCACTATTTAAGATTCAGCTGTGGTGATTTATCAAACTATGTTAGAATGACAATTCCACTTTAGAAACATTCATTTATGCATAGTATTGAAGGCCAACATAGTTTATTTTGATTCCGTATGCATTTACTGTGAAAAAAACAAAAATTGTTCATATTGCTCTTTATGTACTTCTCTCGCTCTGAAAGCGTTAATTTTGACAGTCTAATGCAGCGAATGTCACTATTTAAGATTCAGCTGTGGTGATTTATCAAACTATGTTAGAATGACAATTCCACTTTAGAAACATTCATTTATGCATAGTATTGAAGGCCAACATAGTTTATTTTGATTCCGTATGCATTTACTGTGATAACAGCCACATGTGTTCATATTGTCTTATTATGTGCTTTTATCGCTCTGAAAGCGTTAATTTTGACAGTCTAATGCAGCGAATGTCACTATTTAAGATTCAGCTGTGGTGATTTATCAAACTATGTTAGAATGACAATTCCACTTTAGAAACATTCATTTATGCATAGTATTGAAGGCCAACATAGTTTATTTAGATTCCGTATGCATTTACTGTGAAATAAACAAAAATTGTTCATATTGCTCTTTATGTACTTCTCTCGCTCTGAAAGCGTTAATTTTGACAGTCTAATGCAGCGAATGTCACTATTTAAGATTCAGCTGTGGTGATTTATCAAACTATGTTAGAATGACAATTCCACTTTAGAAACATTCATTTATGCATAGTATTGAAGGCCAACATAGTTTATTTTGATTCCGTATGCATTTACTGTGATAACAGCCACATGTGTTCATATTGTCTTATTATGTGCTTTTATCGCTCTGAAAGCGTTAATTTTGACAGTCTAATGCAGCGAATGTCACTATTTAAGATTCAGCTGTGGTGATTTATCAAACTATGTTAGAATGACAATTCCACTTTAGAAACATTCATTTATGCATAGTATTGAAGGCCAACATAGTTTATTTAGATTCCGTATGCATTTACTGTGATAACAGCCACATTTGTTCATGTTGTCTCATTATGTGTTTTTCTGGCTCTGAAAGCGTCAATTTCAACGGTCTAATGCAGCGAATGTCACTATTTAAGATTCAGCTGTGGTGATTTATCAAACTATGTTAGAATGACAATTCCACTTTAGAAACATTCATTTATGCATAGTATTGAAGGCCAACATAGTTTATTTTGATTCCGTATGCAGTTACTGTGATAACAGCCACATGTGTTCATATTGTCTTATTATGTGCTTTTATCGCTCTGAAAGCGTTAATTTTGACAGTCTAATGCAGCGAATGTCACTATTTAAGATTCAGCTGTGGTGATTTATCAAACTATGTTAGAATGACAATTCCACTTTAGAAACATTCATTTATGCATAGTATTGAAGGCCAACATAGTTTATTTAGATTCCGTATGCATTTACTGTGAAATAAACAAAAATTGTTCATATTGCTCTTTATGTACTTCTCTCGCTCTGAAAGCGTTAATTTTGACAGTCTAATGCAGCGAATGTCACTATTTAAGATTCAGCTGTGGTGATTTATCAAACTATGTTAGAATGACAATTCCACTTTAGAAACATTCATTTATGCATAGTATTGAAGGCCAACATAGTTTATTTTGATTCCGTATGCATTTACTGTGAAAAAACCAAAAATTGTTCATATTGCTCTTTATGTACTTCTCTCGCTCTGAAAGCGTTAATTTTGACAGTCTAATGCAGCGAATGTCACTATTTAAGATTCAGCTGTGGTGATTTATCAAACTATTTTAGAATGACAATTCCACTTTAGAAACATTCATTTATGCATAGTATTGAAGGCCAACATAGTTTATTTTGATTCCGTATGCATTTACTGTGAAAAAAACAAAAATTGTTCATATTGCTCTTTATGTACTTCTCTCGCTCTGAAAGCGTTAATTTTGACAGTCTAATGCAGCGAATGTCACTATTTAAGATTCAGCTGTGGTGATTTATCAAACTATGTTAGAATGACAATTCCACTTTAGAAACATTCATTTATGCATAGTATTGAAGGCCAACATAGTTTATTTTGATTCCGTATGCATTTACTGTGAAAAAAACAAAAATTGTTCATATTGCTCTTTATGTACTTCTCTCGCTCTGAAAGCGTTAATTTTGACAGTCTAATGCAGCGAATGTCACTATTTAAGATTCAGCTGTGGTGATTTATCAAACTATGTTAGAATGACAATTCCACTTTAGAAACATTCATTTATGCATAGTATTGAAGGCCAACATAGTTTATTTTGATTCCGTATGCATTTACTGTGATAACAGCCACATGTGTTCATATTGTCTTATTATGTGCTTTTATCGCTCTGAAAGCGTTAATTTTGACAGTCTAATGCAGCGAATGTCACTATTTAAGATTCAGCTGTGGTGATTTATCAAACTATGTTAGAATGACAATTCCACTTTAGAAACATTCATTTATGCATAGTATTGAAGGCCAACATAGTTTATTTAGATTCCGTATGCATTTACTGTGAAAAAAACAAAAATTGTTCATATTGCTCTTTATGTACTTCTCTCGCTCTGAAAGCGTTAATTTTGACAGTCTAATGCAGCGAATGTCACTATTTAAGATTCAGCTGTGGTGATTTATCAAACTATTTTAGAATGACAATTCCACTTTAGAAACATTCATTTATGCATAGTATTGAAGGCCAACATAGTTTATTTTGATTCCGTATGCATTTACTGTGATAACAGCCACATGTGTTCATATTGTCTTATTATGTGCTTTTATCGCTCTGAAAGCGTTAATTTTGACAGTCTAATGCAGCGAATGTCACTATTTAAGATTCAGCTGTGGTGATTTATCAAACTATGTTAGAATGACAATTCCACTTTAGAAACATTCATTTATGCATAGTATTGAAGGCCAACATAGTTTATTTAGATTCCGTATGCATTTACTGTGAAAAAAACAAAAATTGTTCATATTGCTCTTTATGTACTTCTCTCGCTCTGAAAGCGTTAATTTTGACAGTCTAATGCAGCGAATGTCACTATTTAAGATTCAGCTGTGGTGATTTATCAAACTATGTTAGAATGACAATTCCACTTTAGAAACATTCATTTATGCATAGTATTGAAGGCCAACATAGTTTATTTTGATTCCGTATGCATTTACTGTGAAAAAAACAAAAATTGTTCATATTGCTCTTTATGTACTTCTCTCGCTCTGAAAGCGTTAATTTTGACAGTCTAATGCAGCGAATGTCACTATTTAAGATTCAGCTGTGGTGATTTATCAAACTATGTTAGAATGACAATTCCACTTTAGAAACATTCATTTATGCATAGTATTGAAGGCCAACATAGTTTATTTTGATTCCGTATGCATTTACTGTGATAACAGCCACATGTGTTCATATTGTCTTATTATGTGCTTTTATCGCTCTGAAAGCGTTAATTTTGACAGTCTAATGCAGCGAATGTCACTATTTAAGATTCAGCTGTGGTGATTTATCAAACTATGTTAGAATGACAATTCCACTTTAGAAACATTCATTTATGCATAGTATTGAAGGCCAACATAGTTTATTTAGATTCCGTATGCATTTACTGTGAAATAAACAAAAATTGTTCATATTGCTCTTTATGTACTTCTCTCGCTCTGAAAGCGTTAATTTTGACAGTCTAATGCAGCGAATGTCACTATTTAAGATTCAGCTGTGGTGATTTATCAAACTATGTTAGAATGACAATTCCACTTTAGAAACATTCATTTATGCATAGTATTGAAGGCCAACATAGTTTATTTTGATTCCGTATGCATTTACTGTGATAACAGCCACATGTGTTCATATTGTCTTATTATGTGCTTTTATCGCTCTGAAAGCGTTAATTTTGACAGTCTAATGCAGCGAATGTCACTATTTAAGATTCAGCTGTGGTGATTTATCAAACTATGTTAGAATGACAATTCCACTTTAGAAACATTCATTTATGCATAGTATTGAAGGCCAACATAGTTTATTTAGATTCCGTATGCATTTACTGTGATAACAGCCACATTTGTTCATGTTGTCTCATTATGTGTTTTTCTGGCTCTGAAAGCGTCAATTTCAACGGTCTAATGCAGCGAATGTCACTATTTAAGATTCAGCTGTGGTGATTTATCAAACTATGTTAGAATGACAATTCCACTTTAGAAACATTCATTTATGCATAGTATTGAAGGCCAACATAGTTTATTTTGATTCCGTATGCATTTACTGTGATAACAGCCACATGTGTTCATATTGTCTTATTATGTGCTTTTATCGCTCTGAAAGCGTTAATTTTGACAGTCTAATGCAGCGAATGTCACTATTTAAGATTCAGCTGTGGTGATTTATCAAACTATGTTAGAATGACAATTCCACTTTAGAAACATTCATTTATGCATAGTATTGAAGGCCAACATAGTTTATTTAGATTCCGTATGCATTTACTGTGAAATAAACAAAAATTGTTCATATTGCTCTTTATGTACTTCTCTCGCTCTGAAAGCGTTAATTTTGACAGTCTAATGCAGCGAATGTCACTATTTAAGATTCAGCTGTGGTGATTTATCAAACTATGTTAGAATGACAATTCCACTTTAGAAACATTCATTTATGCATAGTATTGAAGGCCAACATAGTTTATTTTGATTCCGTATGCATTTACTGTGAAAAAACCAAAAATTGTTCATATTGCTCTTTATGTACTTCTCTCGCTCTGAAAGCGTTAATTTTGACAGTCTAATGCAGCGAATGTCACTATTTAAGATTCAGCTGTGGTGATTTATCAAACTATTTTAGAATGACAATTCCACTTTAGAAACATTCATTTATGCATAGTATTGAAGGCCAACATAGTTTATTTTGATTCCGTATGCATTTACTGTGATAACAGCCACATGTGTTCATATTGTCTTATTATGTGCTTTTATCGCTCTGAAAGCGTTAATTTTGACAGTCTAATGCAGCGAATGTCACTATTTAAGATTCAGCTGTGGTGATTTATCAAACTATGTTAGAATGACAATTCCACTTTAGAAACATTCATTTATGCATAGTATTGAAGGCCAACATAGTTTATTTTGATTCCGTATGCATTTACTGTGAAAAAAACAAAAATTGTTCATATTGCTCTTTATGTACTTCTCTCGCTCTGAAAGCGTTAATTTTGACAGTCTAATGCAGCGAATGTCACTATTTAAGATTCAGCTGTGGTGATTTATCAAACTATGTTAGAATGACAATTCCACTTTAGAAACATTCATTTATGCATAGTATTGAAGGCCAACATAGTTTATTTTGATTCCGTATGCATTTACTGTGAAAAAAACAAAAATTGTTCATATTGCTCTTTATGTACTTCTCTCGCTCTGAAAGCGTTAATTTTGACAGTCTAATGCAGCGAATGTCACTATTTAAGATTCAGCTGTGGTGATTTATCAAACTATGTTAGAATGACAATTCCACTTTAGAAACATTCATTTATGCATAGTATTGAAGGCCAACATAGTTTATTTTGATTCCGTATGCATTTACTGTGATAACAGCCACATGTGTTCATATTGTCTTATTATGTGCTTTTATCGCTCTGAAAGCGTTAATTTTGACAGTCTAATGCAGCGAATGTCACTATTTAAGATTCAGCTGTGGTGATTTATCAAACTATGTTAGAATGACAATTCCACTTTAGAAACATTCATTTATGCATAGTATTGAAGGCCAACATAGTTTATTTAGATTCCGTATGCATTTACTGTGAAAAAAACAAAAATT
Organism: Chaetodon trifascialis; assembly: GCF_039877785.1. Classification (NCBI taxonomy): domain Eukaryota; kingdom Metazoa; phylum Chordata; class Actinopteri; order Chaetodontiformes; family Chaetodontidae; genus Chaetodon; species Chaetodon trifascialis. The sequence continues at coordinate 33,168 of NC_092077.1, read as the reverse complement.
GTTCATATTGCTCTTTATGTACTTCTCTCGCTCTGAAAGCGTTAATTTTGACAGTCTAATGCAGCGAATGTCACTATTTAAGATTCAGCTGTGGTGATTTATCAAACTATGTTAGAATGACAATTCCACTTTAGAAACATTCATTTATGCATAGTATTGAAGGCCAACATAGTTTATTTAGATTCCGTATGCATTTACTGTGAAAAAAACAAAAATTGTTCATATTGCTCTTTATGTACTTCTCTCGCTCTGAAAGCGTTAATTTTGACAGTCTAATGCAGCGAATGTCACTATTTAAGATTCAGCTGTGGTGATTTATCAAACTATGTTAGAATGACAATTCCACTTTAGAAACATTCATTTATGCATAGTATTGAAGGCCAACATAGTTTATTTTGATTCCGTATGCATTTACTGTGAAAAAACCAAAAATTGTTCATATTGCTCTTTATGTACTTCTCTCGCTCTGAAAGCGTTAATTTTGACAGTCTAATGCAGCGAATGTCACTATTTAAGATTCAGCTGTGGTGATTTATCAAACTATTTTAGAATGACAATTCCACTTTAGAAACATTCATTTATGCATAGTATTGAAGGCCAACATAGTTTATTTTGATTCCGTATGCATTTACTGTGATAACAGCCACATGTGTTCATATTGTCTTATTATGTGCTTTTATCGCTCTGAAAGCGTTAATTTTGACAGTCTAATGCAGCGAATGTCACTATTTAAGATTCAGCTGTGGTGATTTATCAAACTATGTTAGAATGACAATTCCACTTTAGAAACATTCATTTATGCATAGTATTGAAGGCCAACATAGTTTATTTTGATTCCGTATGCATTTACTGTGAAAAAAACAAAAATTGTTCATATTGCTCTTTATGTACTTCTCTCGCTCTGAAAGCGTTAATTTTGACAGTCTAATGCAGCGAATGTCACTATTTAAGATTCAGCTGTGGTGATTTATCAAACTATTTTAGAATGACAATTCCACTTTAGAAACATTCATTTATGCATAGTATTGAAGGCCAACATAGTTTATTTTGATTCCGTATGCATTTACTGTGATAACAGCCACATGTGTTCATATTGTCTTATTATGTGCTTTTATCGCTCTGAAAGCGTTAATTTTGACAGTCTAATGCAGCGAATGTCACTATTTAAGATTCAGCTGTGGTGATTTATCAAACTATGTTAGAATGACAATTCCACTTTAGAAACATTCATTTATGCATAGTATTGAAGGCCAACATAGTTTATTTTGATTCCGTATGCATTTACTGTGAAAAAAACAAAAATTGTTCATATTGCTCTTTATGTACTTCTCTCGCTCTGAAAGCGTTAATTTTGACAGTCTAATGCAGCGAATGTCACTATTTAAGATTCAGCTGTGGTGATTTATCAAACTATGTTAGAATGACAATTCCACTTTAGAAACATTCATTTATGCATAGTATTGAAGGCCAACATAGTTTATTTTGATTCCGTATGCATTTACTGTGATAACAGCCACATGTGTTCATATTGTCTTATTATGTGCTTTTATCGCTCTGAAAGCGTTAATTTTGACAGTCTAATGCAGCGAATGTCACTATTTAAGATTCAGCTGTGGTGATTTATCAAACTATGTTAGAATGACAATTCCACTTTAGAAACATTCATTTATGCATAGTATTGAAGGCCAACATAGTTTATTTAGATTCCGTATGCATTTACTGTGAAATAAACAAAAATTGTTCATATTGCTCTTTATGTACTTCTCTCGCTCTGAAAGCGTTAATTTTGACAGTCTAATGCAGCGAATGTCACTATTTAAGATTCAGCTGTGGTGATTTATCAAACTATGTTAGAATGACAATTCCACTTTAGAAACATTCATTTATGCATAGTATTGAAGGCCAACATAGTTTATTTTGATTCCGTATGCATTTACTGTGATAACAGCCACATGTGTTCATATTGTCTTATTATGTGCTTTTATCGCTCTGAAAGCGTTAATTTTGACAGTCTAATGCAGCGAATGTCACTATTTAAGATTCAGCTGTGGTGATTTATCAAACTATGTTAGAATGACAATTCCACTTTAGAAACATTCATTTATGCATAGTATTGAAGGCCAACATAGTTTATTTAGATTCCGTATGCATTTACTGTGATAACAGCCACATTTGTTCATGTTGTCTCATTATGTGTTTTTCTGGCTCTGAAAGCGTCAATTTCAACGGTCTAATGCAGCGAATGTCACTATTTAAGATTCAGCTGTGGTGATTTATCAAACTATGTTAGAATGACAATTCCACTTTAGAAACATTCATTTATGCATAGTATTGAAGGCCAACATAGTTTATTTTGATTCCGTATGCATTTACTGTGATAACAGCCACATGTGTTCATATTGTCTTATTATGTGCTTTTATCGCTCTGAAAGCGTTAATTTTGACAGTCTAATGCAGCGAATGTCACTATTTAAGATTCAGCTGTGGTGATTTATCAAACTATGTTAGAATGACAATTCCACTTTAGAAACATTCATTTATGCATAGTATTGAAGGCCAACATAGTTTATTTAGATTCCGTATGCATTTACTGTGAAATAAACAAAAATTGTTCATATTGCTCTTTATGTACTTCTCTCGCTCTGAAAGCGTTAATTTTGACAGTCTAATGCAGCGAATGTCACTATTTAAGATTCAGCTGTGGTGATTTATCAAACTATGTTAGAATGACAATTCCACTTTAGAAACATTCATTTATGCATAGTATTGAAGGCCAACATAGTTTATTTTGATTCCGTATGCATTTACTGTGAAAAAACCAAAAATTGTTCATATTGCTCTTTATGTACTTCTCTCGCTCTGAAAGCGTTAATTTTGACAGTCTAATGCAGCGAATGTCACTATTTAAGATTCAGCTGTGGTGATTTATCAAACTATTTTAGAATGACAATTCCACTTTAGAAACATTCATTTATGCATAGTATTGAAGGCCAACATAGTTTATTTTGATTCCGTATGCATTTACTGTGATAACAGCCACATGTGTTCATATTGTCTTATTATGTGCTTTTATCGCTCTGAAAGCGTTAATTTTGACAGTCTAATGCAGCGAATGTCACTATTTAAGATTCAGCTGTGGTGATTTATCAAACTATGTTAGAATGACAATTCCACTTTAGAAACATTCATTTATGCATAGTATTGAAGGCCAACATAGTTTATTTTGATTCCGTATGCATTTACTGTGAAAAAAACAAAAATTGTTCATATTGCTCTTTATGTACTTCTCTCGCTCTGAAAGCGTTAATTTTGACAGTCTAATGCAGCGAATGTCACTATTTAAGATTCAGCTGTGGTGATTTATCAAACTATGTTAGAATGACAATTCCACTTTAGAAACATTCATTTATGCATAGTATTGAAGGCCAACATAGTTTATTTTGATTCCGTATGCATTTACTGTGATAACAGCCACATGTGTTCATATTGTCTTATTATGTGCTTTTATCGCTCTGAAAGCGTTAATTTTGACAGTCTAATGCAGCGAATGTCACTATTTAAGATTCAGCTGTGGTGATTTATCAAACTATGTTAGAATGACAATTCCACTTTAGAAACATTCATTTATGCATAGTATTGAAGGCCAACATAGTTTATTTAGATTCCGTATGCATTTACTGTGAAATAAACAAAAATTGTTCATATTGCTCTTTATGTACTTCTCTCGCTCTGAAAGCGTTAATTTTGACAGTCTAATGCAGCGAATGTCACTATTTAAGATTCAGCTGTGGTGATTTATCAAACTATGTTAGAATGACAATTCCACTTTAGAAACATTCATTTATGCATAGTATTGAAGGCCAACATAGTTTATTTTGATTCCGTATGCATTTACTGTGATAACAGCCACATGTGTTCATATTGTCTTATTATGTGCTTTTATCGCTCTGAAAGCGTTAATTTTGACAGTCTAATGCAGCGAATGTCACTATTTAAGATTCAGCTGTGGTGATTTATCAAACTATGTTAGAATGACAATTCCACTTTAGAAACATTCATTTATGCATAGTATTGAAGGCCAACATAGTTTATTTAGATTCCGTATGCATTTACTGTGATAACAGCCACATTTGTTCATGTTGTCTCATTATGTGTTTTTCTGGCTCTGAAAGCGTCAATTTCAACGGTCTAATGCAGCGAATGTCACTATTTAAGATTCAGCTGTGGTGATTTATCAAACTATGTTAGAATGACAATTCCACTTTAGAAACATTCATTTATGCATAGTATTGAAGGCCAACATAGTTTATTTTGATTCCGTATGCATTTACTGTGATAACAGCCACATGTGTTCATATTGTCTTATTATGTGCTTTTATCGCTCTGAAAGCGTTAATTTTGACAGTCTAATGCAGCGAATGTCACTATTTAAGATTCAGCTGTGGTGATTTATCAAACTATGTTAGAATGACAATTCCACTTTAGAAACATTCATTTATGCATAGTATTGAAGGCCAACATAGTTTATTTAGATTCCGTATGCATTTACTGTGAAATAAACAAAAATTGTTCATATTGCTCTTTATGTACTTCTCTCGCTCTGAAAGCGTTAATTTTGACAGTCTAATGCAGCGAATGTCACTATTTAAGATTCAGCTGTGGTGATTTATCAAACTATGTTAGAATGACAATTCCACTTTAGAAACATTCATTTATGCATAGTATTGAAGGCCAACATAGTTTATTTTGATTCCGTATGCATTTACTGTGAAAAAACCAAAAATTGTTCATATTGCTCTTTATGTACTTCTCTCGCTCTGAAAGCGTTAATTTTGACAGTCTAATGCAGCGAATGTCACTATTTAAGATTCAGCTGTGGTGATTTATCAAACTATTTTAGAATGACAATTCCACTTTAGAAACATTCATTTATGCATAGTATTGAAGGCCAACATAGTTTATTTTGATTCCGTATGCATTTACTGTGATAACAGCCACATGTGTTCATATTGTCTTATTATGTGCTTTTATCGCTCTGAAAGCGTTAATTTTGACAGTCTAATGCAGCGAATGTCACTATTTAAGATTCAGCTGTGGTGATTTATCAAACTATGTTAGAATGACAATTCCACTTTAGAAACATTCATTTATGCATAGTATTGAAGGCCAACATAGTTTATTTAGATTCCGTATGCATTTACTGTGAAATAAACAAAAATTGTTCATATTGCTCTTTATGTACTTCTCTCGCTCTGAAAGCGTTAATTTTGACAGTCTAATGCAGCGAATGTCACTATTTAAGATTCAGCTGTGGTGATTTATCAAACTATGTTAGAATGACAATTCAACTTTAGAAACATTCATTTATGCATAGTATTGAAGGCCAACATAGTTTATTTTGATTCCGTATGCATTTACTGTGATAACAGCCACATGTGTTCATATTGTCTTATTATGTGCTTTTATCGCTCTGAAAGCGTTAATTTTGACAGTCTAATGCAGCGAATGTCACTATTTAAGATTCAGCTGTGGTGATTTATCAAACTATGTTAGAATGACAATTCCACTTTAGAAACATTCATTTATGCATAGTATTGAAGGCCAACATAGTTTATTTTGATTCCGTATGCATTTACTGTGATAACAGCCACATGTGTTCATATTGTCTTATTATGTGCTTTTATCGCTCTGAAAGCGTTAATTTTGACAGTCTAATGCAGCGAATGTCACTATTTAAGATTCAGCTGTGGTGATTTATCAAACTATGTTAGAATGACAATTCCACTTTAGAAACATTCATTTATGCATAGTATTGAAGGCCAACATAGTTTATTTAGATTCCGTATGCATTTACTGTGAAAAAAACAAAAATTGTTCATATTGCTCTTTATGTACTTCTCTCGCTCTGAAAGCGTTAATTTTGACAGTCTAATGCAGCGAATGTCACTATTTAAGATTCAGCTGTGGTGATTTATCAAACTATGTTAGAATGACAATTCCACTTTAGAAACATTCATTTATGCATAGTATTGAAGGCCAACATAGTTTATTTAGATTCCGTATGCATTTACTGTGAAAAAAACAAAAATTGTTCATATTGCTCTTTATGTACTTCTCTCGCTCTGAAAGCGTTAATTTTGACAGTCTAATGCAGCGAATGTCACTATTTAAGATTCAGCTGTGGTGATTTATCAAACTATGTTAGAATGACAATTCCACTTTAGAAACATTCATTTATGCATAGTATTGAAGGCCAACATAGTTTATTTTGATTCCGTATGCATTTACTGTGATAACAGCCACATGTGTTCATATTGTCTTATTATGTGCTTTTATCGCTCTGAAAGCGTTAATTTTGACAGTCTAATGCAGCGAATGTCACTATTTAAGATTCAGCTGTGGTGATTTATCAAACTATGTTAGAATGACAATTCCACTTTAGAAACATTCATTTATGCATAGTATTGAAGGCCAACATAGTTTATTTAGATTCCGTATGCATTTACTGTGATAACAGCCACATTTGTTCATGTTGTCTCATTATGTGTTTTTCTGGCTCTGAAAGCGTCAATTTCAACGGTCTAATGCAGCGAATGTCACTATTTAAGATTCAGCTGTGGTGATTTATCAAACTATGTTAGAATGACAATTCCACTTTAGAAACATTCATTTATGCATAGTATTGAAGGCCAACATAGTTTATTTTGATTCCGTATGCATTTACTGTGATAACAGCCACATGTGTTCATATTGTCTTATTATGTGCTTTTATCGCTCTGAAAGCGTTAATTTTGACAGTCTAATGCAGCGAATGTCACTATTTAAGATTCAGCTGTGGTGATTTATCAAACTATGTTAGAATGACAATTCCACTTTAGAAACATTCATTTATGCATAGTATTGAAGGCCAACATAGTTTATTTAGATTCCGTATGCATTTACTGTGAAATAAACAAAAATTGTTCATATTGCTCTTTATGTACTTCTCTCGCTCTGAAAGCGTTAATTTTGACAGTCTAATGCAGCGAATGTCACTATTTAAGATTCAGCTGTGGTGATTTATCAAACTATGTTAGAATGACAATTCAACTTTAGAAACATTCATTTATGCATAGTATTGAAGGCCAACATAGTTTATTTTGATTCCGTATGCATTTACTGTGATAACAGCCACATGTGTTCATATTGTCTTATTATGTGCTTTTATCGCTCTGAAAGCGTTAATTTTGACAGTCTAATGCAGCGAATGTCACTATTTAAGATTCAGCTGTGGTGATTTATCAAACTATGTTAGAATGACAATTCCACTTTAGAAACATTCATTTATGCATAGTATTGAAGGCCAACATAGTTTATTTTGATTCCGTATGCATTTACTGTGATAACAGCCACATGTGTTCATATTGTCTTATTATGTGCTTTTATCGCTCTGAAAGCGTTAATTTTGACAGTCTAATGCAGCGAATGTCACTATTTAAGATTCAGCTGTGGTGATTTATCAAACTATGTTAGAATGACAATTCCACTTTAGAAACATTCATTTATGCATAGTATTGAAGGCCAACATAGTTTATTTAGATTCCGTATGCATTTACTGTGAAAAAAACAAAAATTGTTCATATTGCTCTTTATGTACTTCTCTCGCTCTGAAAGCGTTAATTTTGACAGTCTAATGCAGCGAATGTCACTATTTAAGATTCAGCTGTGGTGATTTATCAAACTATGTTAGAATGACAATTCCACTTTAGAAACATTCATTTATGCATAGTATTGAAGGCCAACATAGTTTATTTAGATTCCGTATGCATTTACTGTGAAATAAACAAAAATTGTTCATATTGCTCTTTATGTACTTCTCTCGCTCTGAAAGCGTTAATTTTGACAGTCTAATGCAGCGAATGTCACTATTTAAGATTCAGCTGTGGTGATTTATCAAACTATGTTAGAATGACAATTCCACTTTAGAAACATTCATTTATGCATAGTATTGAAGGCCAACATAGTTTATTTTGATTCCGTATGCATTTACTGTGATAACAGCCACATGTGTTCATATTGTCTTATTATGTGCTTTTATCGCTCTGAAAGCGTTAATTTTGACAGTCTAATGCAGCGAATGTCACTATTTAAGATTCAGCTGTGGTGATTTATCAAACTATGTTAGAATGACAATTCCACTTTAGAAACATTCATTTATGCATAGTATTGAAGGCCAACATAGTTTATTTAGATTCCGTATGCATTTACTGTGATAACAGCCACATTTGTTCATGTTGTCTCATTATGTGTTTTTCTGGCTCTGAAAGCGTCAATTTCAACGGTCTAATGCAGCGAATGTCACTATTTAAGATTCAGCTGTGGTGATTTATCAAACTATGTTAGAATGACAATTCCACTTTAGAAACATTCATTTATGCATAGTATTGAAGGCCAACATAGTTTATTTTGATTCCGTATGCATTTACTGTGATAACAGCCACATGTGTTCATATTGTCTTATTATGTGCTTTTATCGCTCTGAAAGCGTTAATTTTGACAGTCTAATGCAGCGAATGTCACTATTTAAGATTCAGCTGTGGTGATTTATCAAACTATGTTAGAATGACAATTCCACTTTAGAAACATTCATTTATGCATAGTATTGAAGGCCAACATAGTTTATTTAGATTCCGTATGCATTTACTGTGAAATAAACAAAAATTGTTCATATTGCTCTTTATGTACTTCTCTCGCTCTGAAAGCGTTAATTTTGACAGTCTAATGCAGCGAATGTCACTATTTAAGATTCAGCTGTGGTGATTTATCAAACTATGTTAGAATGACAATTCAACTTTAGAAACATTCATTTATGCATAGTATTGAAGGCCAACATAGTTTATTTTGATTCCGTATGCATTTACTGTGATAACAGCCACATGTGTTCATATTGTCTTATTATGTGCTTTTATCGCTCTGAAAGCGTTAATTTTGACAGTCTAATGCAGCGAATGTCACTATTTAAGATTCAGCTGTGGTGATTTATCAAACTATGTTAGAATGACAATTCCACTTTAGAAACATTCATTTATGCATAGTATTGAAGGCCAACATAGTTTATTTTGATTCCGTATGCATTTACTGTGATAACAGCCACATGTGTTCATATTGTCTTATTATGTGCTTTTATCGCTCTGAAAGCGTTAATTTTGACAGTCTAATGCAGCGAATGTCACTATTTAAGATTCAGCTGTGGTGATTTATCAAACTATGTTAGAATGACAATTCCACTTTAGAAACATTCATTTATGCATAGTATTGAAGGCCAACATAGTTTATTTAGATTCCGTATGCATTTACTGTGAAAAAAACAAAAATTGTTCATATTGCTCTTTATGTACTTCTCTCGCTCTGAAAGCGTTAATTTTGACAGTCTAATGCAGCGAATGTCACTATTTAAGATTCAGCTGTGGTGATTTATCAAACTATGTTAGAATGACAATTCCACTTTAGAAACATTCATTTATGCATAGTATTGAAGGCCAACATAGTTTATTTAGATTCCGTATGCATTTACTGTGAAAAAAACAAAAATTGTTCATATTGCTCTTTATGTACTTCTCTCGCTCTGAAAGCGTTAATTTTGACAGTCTAATGCAGCGAATGTCACTATTTAAGATTCAGCTGTGGTGATTTATCAAACTATGTTAGAATGACAATTCCACTTTAGAAACATTCATTTATGCATAGTATTGAAGGCCAACATAGTTTATTTTGATTCCGTATGCATTTACTGTGAAAAAACCAAAAATTGTTCATATTGCTCTTTATGTACTTCTCTCGCTCTGAAAGCGTTAATTTTGACAGTCTAATGCAGCGAATGTCACTATTTAAGATTCAGCTGTGGTGATTTATCAAACTATTTTAGAATGACAATTCCACTTTAGAAACATTCATTTATGCATAGTATTGAAGGCCAACATAGTTTATTTTGATTCCGTATGCATTTACTGTGATAACAGCCACATGTGTTCATATTGTCTTATTATGTGCTTTTATCGCTCTGAAAGCGTTAATTTTGACAGTCTAATGCAGCGAATGTCACTATTTAAGATTCAGCTGTGGTGATTTATCAAACTATGTTAGAATGACAATTCCACTTTAGAAACATTCATTTATGCATAGTATTGAAGGCCAACATAGTTTATTTTGATTCCGTATGCATTTACTGTGAAAAAAACAAAAATTGTTCATATTGCTCTTTATGTACTTCTCTCGCTCTGAAAGCGTTAATTTTGACAGTCTAATGCAGCGAATGTCACTATTTAAGATTCAGCTGTGGTGATTTATCAAACTATTTTAGAATGACAATTCCACTTTAGAAACATTCATTTATGCATAGTATTGAAGGCCAACATAGTTTATTTTGATTCCGTATGCATTTACTGTGATAACAGCCACATGTGTTCATATTGTCTTATTATGTGCTTTTATCGCTCTGAAAGCGTTAATTTTGACAGTCTAATGCAGCGAATGTCACTATTTAAGATTCAGCTGTGGTGATTTATCAAACTATGTTAGAATGACAATTCCACTTTAGAAACATTCATTTATGCATAGTATTGAAGGCCAACATAGTTTATTTTGATTCCGTATGCATTTACTGTGAAAAAAACAAAAATTGTTCATATTGCTCTTTATGTACTTCTCTCGCTCTGAAAGCGTTAATTTTGACAGTCTAATGCAGCGAATGTCACTATTTAAGATTCAGCTGTGGTGATTTATCAAACTATGTTAGAATGACAATTCCACTTTAGAAACATTCATTTATGCATAGTATTGAAGGCCAACATAGTTTATTTTGATTCCGTATGCATTTACTGTGATAACAGCCACATGTGTTCATATTGTCTTATTATGTGCTTTTATCGCTCTGAAAGCGTTAATTTTGACAGTCTAATGCAGCGAATGTCACTATTTAAGATTCAGCTGTGGTGATTTATCAAACTATGTTAGAATGACAATTCCACTTTAGAAACATTCATTTATGCATAGTATTGAAGGCCAACATAGTTTATTTAGATTCCGTATGCATTTACTGTGAAATAAACAAAAATTGTTCATATTGCTCTTTATGTACTTCTCTCGCTCTGAAAGCGTTAATTTTGACAGTCTAATGCAGCGAATGTCACTATTTAAGATTCAGCTGTGGTGATTTATCAAACTATGTTAGAATGACAATTCCACTTTAGAAACATTCATTTATGCATAGTATTGAAGGCCAACATAGTTTATTTTGATTCCGTATGCATTTACTGTGATAACAGCCACATGTGTTCATATTGTCTTATTATGTGCTTTTATCGCTCTGAAAGCGTTAATTTTGACAGTCTAATGCAGCGAATGTCACTATTTAAGATTCAGCTGTGGTGATTTATCAAACTATGTTAGAATGACAATTCCACTTTAGAAACATTCATTTATGCATAGTATTGAAGGCCAACATAGTTTATTTAGATTCCGTATGCATTTACTGTGATAACAGCCACATTTGTTCATGTTGTCTCATTATGTGTTTTTCTGGCTCTGAAAGCGTCAATTTCAACGGTCTAATGCAGCGAATGTCACTATTTAAGATTCAGCTGTGGTGATTTATCAAACTATGTTAGAATGACAATTCCACTTTAGAAACATTCATTTATGCATAGTATTGAAGGCCAACATAGTTTATTTTGATTCCGTATGCATTTACTGTGATAACAGCCACATGTGTTCATATTGTCTTATTATGTGCTTTTATCGCTCTGAAAGCGTTAATTTTGACAGTCTAATGCAGCGAATGTCACTATTTAAGATTCAGCTGTGGTGATTTATCAAACTATGTTAGAATGACAATTCCACTTTAGAAACATTCATTTATGCATAGTATTGAAGGCCAACATAGTTTATTTAGATTCCGTATGCATTTACTGTGAAATAAACAAAAATTGTTCATATTGCTCTTTATGTACTTCTCTCGCTCTGAAAGCGTTAATTTTGACAGTCTAATGCAGCGAATGTCACTATTTAAGATTCAGCTGTGGTGATTTATCAAACTATGTTAGAATGACAATTCCACTTTAGAAACATTCATTTATGCATAGTATTGAAGGCCAACATAGTTTATTTTGATTCCGTATGCATTTACTGTGAAAAAACCAAAAATTGTTCATATTGCTCTTTATGTACTTCTCTCGCTCTGAAAGCGTTAATTTTGACAGTCTAATGCAGCGAATGTCACTATTTAAGATTCAGCTGTGGTGATTTATCAAACTATTTTAGAATGACAATTCCACTTTAGAAACATTCATTTATGCATAGTATTGAAGGCCAACATAGTTTATTTTGATTCCGTATGCATTTACTGTGATAACAGCCACATGTGTTCATATTGTCTTATTATGTGCTTTTATCGCTCTGAAAGCGTTAATTTTGACAGTCTAATGCAGCGAATGTCACTATTTAAGATTCAGCTGTGGTGATTTATCAAACTATGTTAGAATGACAATTCCACTTTAGAAACATTCATTTATGCATAGTATTGAAGGCCAACATAGTTTATTTTGATTCCGTATGCATTTACTGTGAAAAAAACAAAAATTGTTCATATTGCTCTTTATGTACTTCTCTCGCTCTGAAAGCGTTAATTTTGACAGTCTAATGCAGCGAATGTCACTATTTAAGATTCAGCTGTGGTGATTTATCAAACTATGTTAGAATGACAATTCCACTTTAGAAACATTCATTTATGCATAGTATTGAAGGCCAACATAGTTTATTTTGATTCCGTATGCATTTACTGTGATAACAGCCACATGTGTTCATATTGTCTTATTATGTGCTTTTATCGCTCTGAAAGCGTTAATTTTGACAGTCTAATGCAGCGAATGTCACTATTTAAGATTCAGCTGTGGTGATTTATCAAACTATGTTAGAATGACAATTCCACTTTAGAAACATTCATTTATGCATAGTATTGAAGGCCAACATAGTTTATTTAGATTCCGTATGCATTTACTGTGAAATAAACAAAAATTGTTCATATTGCTCTTTATGTACTTCTCTCGCTCTGAAAGCGTTAATTTTGACAGTCTAATGCAGCGAATGTCACTATTTAAGATTCAGCTGTGGTGATTTATCAAACTATGTTAGAATGACAATTCCACTTTAGAAACATTCATTTATGCATAGTATTGAAGGCCAACATAGTTTATTTTGATTCCGTATGCATTTACTGTGATAACAGCCACATGTGTTCATATTGTCTTATTATGTGCTTTTATCGCTCTGAAAGCGTTAATTTTGACAGTCTAATGCAGCGAATGTCACTATTTAAGATTCAGCTGTGGTGATTTATCAAACTATGTTAGAATGACAATTCCACTTTAGAAACATTCATTTATGCATAGTATTGAAGGCCAACATAGTTTATTTAGATTCCGTATGCATTTACTGTGATAACAGCCACATTTGTTCATGTTGTCTCATTATGTGTTTTTCTGGCTCTGAAAGCGTCAATTTCAACGGTCTAATGCAGCGAATGTCACTATTTAAGATTCAGCTGTGGTGATTTATCAAACTATGTTAGAATGACAATTCCACTTTAGAAACATTCATTTATGCATAGTATTGAAGGCCAACATAGTTTATTTTGATTCCGTATGCATTTACTGTGATAACAGCCACATGTGTTCATATTGTCTTATTATGTGCTTTTATCGCTCTGAAAGCGTTAATTTTGACAGTCTAATGCAGCGAATGTCACTATTTAAGATTCAGCTGTGGTGATTTATCAAACTATTTTAGAATGACAATTCCACTTTAGAAACATTCATTTATGCATAGTATTGAAGGCCAACATAGTTTATTTTGATTCCGTATGCATTTACTGTGATAACAGCCACATGTGTTCATATTGTCTTATTATGTGCTTTTATCGCTCTGAAAGCGTTAATTTTGACAGTCTAATGCAGCGAATGTCACTATTTAAGATTCAGCTGTGGTGATTTATCAAACTATGTTAGAATGACAATTCCACTTTAGAAACATTCATTTATGCATAGTATTGAAGGCCAACATAGTTTATTTAGATTCCGTATGCATTTACTGTGAAATAAACAAAAATTGTTCATATTGCTCTTTATGTACTTCTCTCGCTCTGAAAGCGTTAATTTTGACAGTCTAATGCAGCGAATGTCACTATTTAAGATTCAGCTGTGGTGATTTATCAAACTATGTTAGAATGACAATTCAACTTTAGAAACATTCATTTATGCATAGTATTGAAGGCCAACATAGTTTATTTTGATTCCGTATGCATTTACTGTGATAACAGCCACATGTGTTCATATTGTCTTATTATGTGCTTTTATCGCTCTGAAAGCGTTAATTTTGACAGTCTAATGCAGCGAATGTCACTATTTAAGATTCAGCTGTGGTGATTTATCAAACTATGTTAGAATGACAATTCCACTTTAGAAACATTCATTTATGCATAGTATTGAAGGCCAACATAGTTTATTTTGATTCCGTATGCATTTACTGTGATAACAGCCACATGTGTTCATATTGTCTTATTATGTGCTTTTATCGCTCTGAAAGCGTTAATTTTGACAGTCTAATGCAGCGAATGTCACTATTTAAGATTCAGCTGTGGTGATTTATCAAACTATGTTAGAATGACAATTCCACTTTAGAAACATTCATTTATGCATAGTATTGAAGGCCAACATAGTTTATTTAGATTCCGTATGCATTTACTGTGAAAAAAACAAAAATTGTTCATATTGCTCTTTATGTACTTCTCTCGCTCTGAAAGCGTTAATTTTGACAGTCTAATGCAGCGAATGTCACTATTTAAGATTCAGCTGTGGTGATTTATCAAACTATGTTAGAATGACAATTCCACTTTAGAAACATTCATTTATGCATAGTATTGAAGGCCAACATAGTTTATTTAGATTCCGTATGCATTTACTGTGAAAAAAACAAAAATTGTTCATATTGCTCTTTATGTACTTCTCTCGCTCTGAAAGCGTTAATTTTGACAGTCTAATGCAGCGAATGTCACTATTTAAGATTCAGCTGTGGTGATTTATCAAACTATGTTAGAATGACAATTCCACTTTAGAAACATTCATTTATGCATAGTATTGAAGGCCAACATAGTTTATTTTGATTCCGTATGCATTTACTGTGAAAAAACCAAAAATTGTTCATATTGCTCTTTATGTACTTCTCTCGCTCTGAAAGCGTTAATTTTGACAGTCTAATGCAGCGAATGTCACTATTTAAGATTCAGCTGTGGTGATTTATCAAACTATTTTAGAATGACAATTCCACTTTAGAAACATTCATTTATGCATAGTATTGAAGGCCAACATAGTTTATTTTGATTCCGTATGCATTTACTGTGATAACAGCCACATGTGTTCATATTGTCTTATTATGTGCTTTTATCGCTCTGAAAGCGTTAATTTTGACAGTCTAATGCAGCGAATGTCACTATTTAAGATTCAGCTGTGGTGATTTATCAAACTATGTTAGAATGACAATTCCACTTTAGAAACATTCATTTATGCATAGTATTGAAGGCCAACATAGTTTATTTTGATTCCGTATGCATTTACTGTGAAAAAAACAAAAATTGTTCATATTGCTCTTTATGTACTTCTCTCGCTCTGAAAGCGTTAATTTTGACAGTCTAATGCAGCGAATGTCACTATTTAAGATTCAGCTGTGGTGATTTATCAAACTATTTTAGAATGACAATTCCACTTTAGAAACATTCATTTATGCATAGTATTGAAGGCCAACATAGTTTATTTTGATTCCGTATGCATTTACTGTGATAACAGCCACATGTGTTCATATTGTCTTATTATGTGCTTTTATCGCTCTGAAAGCGTTAATTTTGACAGTCTAATGCAGCGAATGTCACTATTTAAGATTCAGCTGTGGTGATTTATCAAACTATGTTAGAATGACAATTCCACTTTAGAAACATTCATTTATGCATAGTATTGAAGGCCAACATAGTTTATTTTGATTCCGTATGCATTTACTGTGAAAAAAACAAAAATTGTTCATATTGCTCTTTATGTACTTCTCTCGCTCTGAAAGCGTTAATTTTGACAGTCTAATGCAGCGAATGTCACTATTTAAGATTCAGCTGTGGTGATTTATCAAACTATGTTAGAATGACAATTCCACTTTAGAAACATTCATTTATGCATAGTATTGAAGGCCAACATAGTTTATTTTGATTCCGTATGCATTTACTGTGATAACAGCCACATGTGTTCATATTGTCTTATTATGTGCTTTTATCGCTCTGAAAGCGTTAATTTTGACAGTCTAATGCAGCGAATGTCACTATTTAAGATTCAGCTGTGGTGATTTATCAAACTATGTTAGAATGACAATTCCACTTTAGAAACATTCATTTATGCATAGTATTGAAGGCCAACATAGTTTATTTAGATTCCGTATGCATTTACTGTGAAATAAACAAAAATTGTTCATATTGCTCTTTATGTACTTCTCTCGCTCTGAAAGCGTTAATTTTGACAGTCTAATGCAGCGAATGTCACTATTTAAGATTCAGCTGTGGTGATTTATCAAACTATGTTAGAATGACAATTCCACTTTAGAAACATTCATTTATGCATAGTATTGAAGGCCAACATAGTTTATTTTGATTCCGTATGCATTTACTGTGATAACAGCCACATGTGTTCATATTGTCTTATTATGTGCTTTTATCGCTCTGAAAGCGTTAATTTTGACAGTCTAATGCAGCGAATGTCACTATTTAAGATTCAGCTGTGGTGATTTATCAAACTATGTTAGAATGACAATTCCACTTTAGAAACATTCATTTATGCATAGTATTGAAGGCCAACATAGTTTATTTAGATTCCGTATGCATTTACTGTGATAACAGCCACATTTGTTCATGTTGTCTCATTATGTGTTTTTCTGGCTCTGAAAGCGTCAATTTCAACGGTCTAATGCAGCGAATGTCACTATTTAAGATTCAGCTGTGGTGATTTATCAAACTATGTTAGAATGACAATTCCACTTTAGAAACATTCATTTATGCATAGTATTGAAGGCCAACATAGTTTATTTTGATTCCGTATGCATTTACTGTGATAACAGCCACATGTGTTCATATTGTCTTATTATGTGCTTTTATCGCTCTGAAAGCGTTAATTTTGACAGTCTAATGCAGCGAATGTCACTATTTAAGATTCAGCTGTGGTGATTTATCAAACTATGTTAGAATGACAATTCCACTTTAGAAACATTCATTTATGCATAGTATTGAAGGCCAACATAGTTTATTTAGATTCCGTATGCATTTACTGTGAAATAAACAAAAATTGTTCATATTGCTCTTTATGTACTTCTCTCGCTCTGAAAGCGTTAATTTTGACAGTCTAATGCAGCGAATGTCACTATTTAAGATTCAGCTGTGGTGATTTATCAAACTATGTTAGAATGACAATTCCACTTTAGAAACATTCATTTATGCATAGTATTGAAGGCCAACATAGTTTATTTTGATTCCGTATGCATTTACTGTGAAAAAACCAAAAATTGTTCATATTGCTCTTTATGTACTTCTCTCGCTCTGAAAGCGTTAATTTTGACAGTCTAATGCAGCGAATGTCACTATTTAAGATTCAGCTGTGGTGATTTATCAAACTATGTTAGAATGACAATTCCACTTTAGAAACATTCATTTATGCATAGTATTGAAGGCCAACATAGTTTATTTTGATTCCGTATGCATTTACTGTGAAAAAAACAAAAATTGTTCATATTGCTCTTTATGTACTTCTCTCGCTCTGAAAGCGTTAATTTTGACAGTCTAATGCAGCGAATGTCACTATTTAAGATTCAGCTGTGGTGATTTATCAAACTATGTTAGAATGACAATTCCACTTTAGAAACATTCATTTATGCATAGTATTGAAGGCCAACATAGTTTATTTTGATTCCGTATGCATTTACTGTGAAATAAACAAAAATTGTTCATATTGCTCTTTATGTACTTCTCTCGCTCTGAAAGCGTTAATTTTGACAGTCTAATGCAGCGAATGTCACTATTTAAGATTCAGCTGTGGTGATTTATCAAACTATGTTAGAATGACAATTCCACTTTAGAAACATTCATTTATGCATAGTATTGAAGGCCAACATAGTTTATTTTGATTCCGTATGCATTTACTGTGATAACAGCCACATGTGTTCATATTGTCTTATTATGTGCTTTTATCGCTCTGAAAGCGTTAATTTTGACAGTCTAATGCAGCGAATGTCACTATTTAAGATTCAGCTGTGGTGATTTATCAAACTATGTTAGAATGACAATTCCACTTTAGAAACATTCATTTATGCATAGTATTGAAGGCCAACATAGTTTATTTAGATTCCGTATGCATTTACTGTGATAACAGCCACATTTGTTCATGTTGTCTCATTATGTGTTTTTCTGGCTCTGAAAGCGTCAATTTCAACGGTCTAATGCAGCGAATGTCACTATTTAAGATTCAGCTGTGGTGATTTATCAAACTATGTTAGAATGACAATTCCACTTTAGAAACATTCATTTATGCATAGTATTGAAGGCCAACATAGTTTATTTTGATTCCGTATGCATTTACTGTGATAACAGCCACATGTGTTCATATTGTCTTATTATGTGCTTTTATCGCTCTGAAAGCGTTAATTTTGACAGTCTAATGCAGCGAATGTCACTATTTAAGATTCAGCTGTGGTGATTTATCAAACTATGTTAGAATGACAATTCCACTTTAGAAACATTCATTTATGCATAGTATTGAAGGCCAACATAGTTTATTTAGATTCCGTATGCATTTACTGTGAAATAAACAAAAATTGTTCATATTGCTCTTTATGTACTTCTCTCGCTCTGAAAGCGTTAATTTTGACAGTCTAATGCAGCGAATGTCACTATTTAAGATTCAGCTGTGGTGATTTATCAAACTATGTTAGAATGACAATTCCACTTTAGAAACATTCATTTATGCATAGTATTGAAGGCCAACATAGTTTATTTTGATTCCGTATGCATTTACTGTGAAAAAACCAAAAATTGTTCATATTGCTCTTTATGTACTTCTCTCGCTCTGAAAGCGTTAATTTTGACAGTCTAATGCAGCGAATGTCACTATTTAAGATTCAGCTGTGGTGATTTATCAAACTATGTTAGAATGACAATTCCACTTTAGAAACATTCATTTATGCATAGTATTGAAGGCCAACATAGTTTATTTTGATTCCGTATGCATTTACTGTGAAAAAAACAAAAATTGTTCATATTGCTCTTTATGTACTTCTCTCGCTCTGAAAGCGTTAATTTTGACAGTCTAATGCAGCGAATGTCACTATTTAAGATTCAGCTGTGGTGATTTATCAAACTATGTTAGAATGACAATTCCACTTTAGAAACATTCATTTATGCATAGTATTGAAGGCCAACATAGTTTATTTTGATTCCGTATGCATTTACTGTGATAACAGCCACATGTGTTCATATTGTCTTATTATGTGCTTTTATCGCTCTGAAAGCGTTAATTTTGACAGTCTAATGCAGCGAATGTCACTATTTAAGATTCAGCTGTGGTGATTTATCAAACTATGTTAGAATGACAATTCCACTTTAGAAACATTCATTTATGCATAGTATTGAAGGCCAACATAGTTTATTTAGATTCCGTATGCATTTACTGTGAAATAAACAAAAATTGTTCATATTGCTCTTTATGTACTTCTCTCGCTCTGAAAGCGTTAATTTTGACAGTCTAATGCAGCGAATGTCACTATTTAAGATTCAGCTGTGGTGATTTATCAAACTATGTTAGAATGACAAATCCACTTTAGAAACATTCATTTATGCATAGTATTGAAGGCCAACATAGTTTATTTTGATTCCGTATGCATTTACTGTGATAACAGCCACATGTGTTCATATTGTCTTATTATGTGCTTTTATCGCTCTGAAAGCGTTAATTTTGACAGTCTAATGCAGCGAATGTCACTATTTAAGATTCAGCTGTGGTGATTTATCAAACTATGTTAGAATGACAATTCCACTTTAGAAACATTCATTTATGCATAGTATTGAAGGCCAACATAGTTTATTTAGATTCCGTATGCATTTACTGTGATAACAGCCACATTTGTTCATGTTGTCTCATTATGTGTTTTTCTGGCTCTGAAAGCGTCAATTTCAACGGTCTAATGCAGCGAATGTCACTATTTAAGATTCAGCTGTGGTGATTTATCAAACTATGTTAGAATGACAATTCCACTTTAGAAACATTCATTTATGCATAGTATTGAAGGCCAACATAGTTTATTTTGATTCCGTATGCATTTACTGTGATAACAGCCACATGTGTTCATATTGTCTTATTATGTGCTTTTATCGCTCTGAAAGCGTTAATTTTGACAGTCTAATGCAGCGAATGTCACTATTTAAGATTCAGCTGTGGTGATTTATCAAACTATGTTAGAATGACAATTCCACTTTAGAAACATTCATTTATGCATAGTATTGAAGGCCAACATAGTTTATTTAGATTCCGTATGCATTTACTGTGAAATAAACAAAAATTGTTCGTATTGCTCTTTATGTACTTCTCTCGCTCTGAAAGCGTTAATTTTGACAGTCTAATGCAGCGAATGTCACTATTTAAGATTCAGCTGTGGTGATTTATCAAACTATGTTAGAATGACAATTCCACTTTAGAAACATTCATTTATGCATAGTATTGAAGGCCAACATAGTTTATTTTGATTCCGTATGCATTTACTGTGAAAAAACAAAAATTGTTCATATTGCTCTTTATGTACTTCTCTCGCTCTGAAAGCGTTAATTTTGACAGTCTAATGCAGCGAATGTCACTATTTAAGATTCAGCTGTGGTGATTTATCAAACTATTTTAGAATGACAATTCCACTTTAGAAACATTCATTTATGCATAGTATTGAAGGCCAACATAGTTTATTTTGATTCCGTATGCATTTACTGTGATAACAGCCACATGTGTTCATATTGTCTTATTATGTGCTTTTATCGCTCTGAAAGCGTTAATTTTGACAGTCTAATGCAGCGAATGTCACTATTTAAGATTCAGCTGTGGTGATTTATCAAACTATGTTAGAATGACAATTCCACTTTAGAAACATTCATTTATGCATAGTATTGAAGGCCAACATAGTTTATTTAGATTCCGTATGCATTTACTGTGAAATAAACAAAAATTGTTCATATTGCTCTTTATGTACTTCTCTCGCTCTGAAAGCGTTAATTTTGACAGTCTAATGCAGCGAATGTCACTATTTAAGATTCAGCTGTGGTGATTTATCAAACTATGTTAGAATGACAATTCAACTTTAGAAACATTCATTTATGCATAGTATTGAAGGCCAACATAGTTTATTTTGATTCCGTATGCATTTACTGTGATAACAGCCACATGTGTTCATATTGTCTTATTATGTGCTTTTATCGCTCTGAAAGCGTTAATTTTGACAGTCTAATGCAGCGAATGTCACTATTTAAGATTCAGCTGTGGTGATTTATCAAACTATGTTAGAATGACAATTGCACTTTAGAAACATTCATTTATGCATAGTATTGAAGGCCAACATAGTTTATTTTGATTCCGTATGCATTTACTGTGATAACAGCCACATGTGTTCATATTGTCTTATTATGTGCTTTTATCGCTCTGAAAGCGTTAATTTTGACAGTCTAATGCAGCGAATGTCACTATTTAAGATTCAGCTGTGGTGATTTATCAAACTATGTTAGAATGACAATTCCACTTTAGAAACATTCATTTATGCATAGTATTGAAGGCCAACATAGTTTATTTAGATTCCGTATGCATTTACTGTGAAATAAACAAAAATTGTTCATATTGCTCTTTATGTACTTCTCTCGCTCTGAAAGCGTTAATTTTGACAGTCTAATGCAGCGAATGTCACTATTTAAGATTCAGCTGTGGTGATTTATCAAACTATGTTAGAATGACAATTCCACTTTAGAAACATTCATTTATGCATAGTATTGAAGGCCAACATAGTTTATTTTGATTCCGTATGCATTTACTGTGATAACAGCCACATGTGTTCATGTTGTCTCATTATGTGTTTTTCTGGCTCTGAAAGCGTCAATTTCAACGGTCTAATGCAGCGAATGTCACTATTTAAGATTCAGCTGTGGTGATTTATCAAACTATGTTAGAATGACAATTCCACTTTAGAAACATTCATTTATGCATAGTATTGAAGGCCAACATAGTTTATTTTGATTCCGTATGCATTTACTGTGATAACAGCCACATGTGTTCATATTGTCTTATTATGTGCTTTTATCGCTCTGAAAGCGTTAATTTTGACAGTCTAATGCAGCGAATGTCACTATTTAAGATTCAGCTGTGGTGATTTATCAAACTATGTTAGAATGACAATTCCACTTTAGAAACATTCATTTATGCATAGTATTGAAGGCCAACATAGTTTATTTTGATTCCGTATGCATTTACTGTGATAACAGCCACATGTGTTCATGTTGTCTCATTATGTGTTTTTCTG
Organism: Chaetodon trifascialis; assembly: GCF_039877785.1. Taxonomy (NCBI): domain Eukaryota; kingdom Metazoa; phylum Chordata; class Actinopteri; order Chaetodontiformes; family Chaetodontidae; genus Chaetodon; species Chaetodon trifascialis. The sequence goes on along the minus strand of NC_092077.1, from coordinate 10,515 downwards.
GCTCTGAAAGCGTTAATTTTAACGGTCTAATGCAGCGAATGTCACTATTTAAGATTCAGCTGTGGTGATTTATCAAACTATGTTAGAATGACAATTCCACTTTAGAAACATTCATTTATGCATAGTATTGAAGGCCAACATAGTTTATTTAGATTCCGTATGCATTTACTGTGAAAAAAACAAAAATTGTTCATATTGCTCTTTATGTACTTCTCTCGCTCTGAAAGCGTTAATTTTGACAGTCTAATGCAGCGAATGTCACTATTTAAGATTCAGCTGTGGTGATTTATTAAACTATGTTAGAATGACAATTCCACTTTAGAAACATTCATTTATGCATAGTATTGAAGGCCAACATAGTTTATTTTGATTCCGTATGCATTTACTGTGAAAAAACCAAAAATTGTTCATATTGCTCTTTATGTACTTCTCTCGCTCTGAAAGCGTTAATTTTGACAGTCTAATGCAGCGAATGTCACTATTTAAGATTCAGCTGTGGTGATTTATCAAACTATGTTAGAATGACAATTCCACTTTAGAAACATTCATTTATGCATAGTATTGAAGGCCAACATAGTTTATTTAGATTCCGTATGCATTTACTGTGATAACAGCCACATTTGTTCATGTTGTCTCATTATGTGTTTTTCTGGCTCTGAAAGCGTCAATTTCAACGGTCTAATGCAGCGAATGTCACTATTTAAGATTCAGCTGTGGTGATTTATCAAACTATGTTAGAATGACAATTCCACTTTAGAAACATTCATTTATGCATAGTATTGAAGGCCAACATAGTTTATTTTGATTCCGTATGCATTTACTGTGATAACAGCCACATGTGTTCATATTGTCTTATTATGTGCTTTTATCGCTCTGAAAGCGTTAATTTTGACAGTCTAATGCAGCGAATGTCACTATTTAAGATTCAGCTGTGGTGATTTATCAAACTATGTTAGAATGACAATTCCACTTTAGAAACATTCATTTATGCATAGTATTGAAGGCCAACATAGTTTATTTAGATTCCGTATGCATTTACTGTGAAATAAACAAAAATTGTTCATATTGCTCTTTATGTACTTCTCTCGCTCTGAAAGCGTTAATTTTGACAGTCTAATGCAGCGAATGTCACTATTTAAGATTCAGCTGTGGTGATTTATCAAACTATGTTAGAATGACAATTCAACTTTAGAAACATTCATTTATGCATAGTATTGAAGGCCAACATAGTTTATTTTGATTCCGTATGCATTTACTGTGATAACAGCCACATGTGTTCATATTGTCTTATTATGTGCTTTTATCGCTCTGAAAGCGTTAATTTTGACAGTCTAATGCAGCGAATGTCACTATTTAAGATTCAGCTGTGGTGATTTATCAAACTATGTTAGAATGACAATTCCACTTTAGAAACATTCATTTATGCATAGTATTGAAGGCCAACATAGTTTATTTTGATTCCGTATGCATTTACTGTGATAACAGCCACATGTGTTCATATTGTCTTATTATGTGCTTTTATCGCTCTGAAAGCGTTAATTTTGACAGTCTAATGCAGCGAATGTCACTATTTAAGATTCAGCTGTGGTGATTTATCAAACTATGTTAGAATGACAATTCCACTTTAGAAACATTCATTTATGCATAGTATTGAAGGCCAACATAGTTTATTTAGATTCCGTATGCATTTACTGTGAAATAAACAAAAATTGTTCATATTGCTCTTTATGTACTTCTCTCGCTCTGAAAGCGTTAATTTTGACAGTCTAATGCAGCGAATGTCACTATTTAAGATTCAGCTGTGGTGATTTATCAAACTATGTTAGAATGACAATTCAACTTTAGAAACATTCATTTATGCATAGTATTGAAGGCCAACATAGTTTATTTTGATTCCGTATGCATTTACTGTGATAACAGCCACATGTGTTCATATTGTCTTATTATGTGCTTTTATCGCTCTGAAAGCGTTAATTTTGACAGTCTAATGCAGCGAATGTCACTATTTAAGATTCAGCTGTGGTGATTTATCAAACTATGTTAGAATGACAATTCCACTTTAGAAACATTCATTTATGCATAGTATTGAAGGCCAACATAGTTTATTTTGATTCCGTATGCATTTACTGTGATAACAGCCACATGTGTTCATATTGTCTTATTATGTGCTTTTATCGCTCTGAAAGCGTTAATTTTGACAGTCTAATGCAGCGAATGTCACTATTTAAGATTCAGCTGTGGTGATTTATCAAACTATGTTAGAATGACAATTCCACTTTAGAAACATTCATTTATGCATAGTATTGAAGGCCAACATAGTTTATTTAGATTCCGTATGCATTTACTGTGAAATAAACAAAAATTGTTCATATTGATCTTTATGTACTTCTCTCGCTCTGAAAGCGTTAATTTTGACAGTCTAATGCAGCGAATGTCACTATTTAAGATTCAGCTGTGGTGATTTATCAAACTATGTTAGAATGACAATTCCACTTTAGAAACATTCATTTATGCATAGTATTGAAGGCCAACATAGTTTATTTTGATTCCGTATGCATTTACTGTGATAACAGCCACATGTGTTCATGTTGTCTCATTATGTGTTTTTCTGGCTCTGAAAGCGTCAATTTCAACGGTCTAATGCAGCGAATGTCACTATTTAAGATTCAGCTGTGGTGATTTATCAAACTATGTTAGAATGACAATTCCACTTTAGAAACATTCATTTATGCATAGTATTGAAGGCCAACATAGTTTATTTTGATTCCGTATGCATTTACTGTGAAATAAACAAAAATTGTTCATATTGCTCTTTATGTACTTCTCTCGCTCTGAAAGCGTTAATTTTGACAGTCTAATGCAGCGAATGTCACTATTTAAGATTCAGCTGTGGTGATTTATCAAACTATGTTAGAATGACAATTCCACTTTAGAAACATTCATTTATGCATAGTATTGAAGGCCAACATAGTTTATTTAGATTCCGTATGCATTTACTGTGAAAAAAACAAAAATTGTTCATATTGCTCTTTATGTACTTCTCTCGCTCTGAAAGCGTTAATTTTGACAGTCTAATGCAGCGAATGTCACTATTTAAGATTCAGCTGTGGTGATTTATCAAACTATGTTAGAATGACAATTCCACTTTAGAAACATTCATTTATGCATAGTATTGAAGGCCAACATAGTTTATTTTGATTCCGTATGCATTTTTACTGTGAAATAAACAAAAATTGTTCATATTGCTCTTTATGTACTTCTCTCGCTCTGAAAGCGTTAATTTTGACAGTCTAATGCAGCGAATGTCACTATTTAAGATTCAGCTGTGGTCATTTATCAAACTATGTTAGAATGACAATTCCACTTTAGAAACATTCATTTATGCATAGTATTGAAGGCCAACATAGTTTATTTAGATTCCGTATGCATTTACTGTGAAAAAACCAAAAATTGTTCATATTGCTCTTTATGTACTTCTCTCGCTCTGAAAGCGTTAATTTTGACAGTCTAATGCAGCGAATGTCACTATTTAAGATTCAGCTGTGGTCATTTATCAAACTATGTTAGAATGACAATTCCACTTTAGAAACATTCATTTATGCATAGTATTGAAGGCCAACATAGTTTATTTTGATTCCGTATGCATTTACTGTGATAACAGCCACATGTGTTCATATTGTCTTATTATGTGCTTTTATCGCTCTGAAAGCGTTAATTTTGACAGTCTAATGCAGCGAATGTCACTATTTAAGATTCAGCTGTGGTGATTTATCAAACTATGTTAGAATGACAATTCCACTTTAGAAACATTCATTTATGCATAGTATTGAAGGCCAACATAGTTTATTTTGATTCCGTATGCATTTACATTGAAAAACCAAAAATTGTTCATATTGCTCTTTATGTACTTCTCTCGCTCTGAAAGCGTTAATTTTGACAGTCTAATGCAGCGAATGTCACTATTTAAGATTCAGCTGTGGTGATTTATCAAACTATGTTAGAATGACAATTCCACTTTAGAAACATTCATTTATGCATAGTATTGAAGGCCAACATAGTTTATTTAGATTCCGTATGCATTTACTGTGAAAAAAACAAAAATTGTTCATATTGCTCTTTATGTACTTCTCTCGCTCTGAAAGCGTTAATTTTGACAGTCTAATGCAGCGAATGTCACTATTTAAGATTCAGCTGTGGTGATTTATCAAACTATGTTAGAATGACAATTCCACTTTAGAACATTCATTTATGCATAGTATTGAAGGCCAACATAGTTTATTTTGATTCCCGTATGCATTTACTGTGATAACAGCCACATGTGTTCATATTGTCTTATTATGTGCTTTTATCGCTCTGAAAGCGTTAATTTTGACAGTCTAATGCAGCGAATGTCACTATTTAAGATTCAGCTGTGGTGATTTATCAAACTATGTTAGAATGACAATTCCACTTTAGAAACATTCATTTATGCATAGTATTGAAGGCCAACATAGTTTATTTAGATTCCGTATGCATTTACTGTGAAATAAACAAAAATTGTTCATATTGCTCTTTATGTACTTCTCTCGCTCTGAAAGCGTTAATTTTGACAGTCTAATGCAGCGAATGTCACTATTTAAGATTCAGCTGTGGTGATTTATCAAACTATGTTAGAATGACAATTCAACTTTAGAAACATTCATTTATGCATAGTATTGAAGGCCAACATAGTTTATTTTGATTCCGTATGCATTTACTGTGATAACAGCCACATGTGTTCATATTGTCTTATTATGTGCTTTTATCGCTCTGAAAGCGTTAATTTTGACAGTCTAATGCAGCGAATGTCACTATTTAAGATTCAGCTGTGGTGATTTATCAAACTATGTTAGAATGACAATTCCACTTTAGAAACATTCATTTATGCATAGTATTGAAGGCCAACATAGTTTATTTTGATTCCGTATGCATTTACTGTGATAACAGCCACATGTGTTCATATTGTCTTATGTGCTTTTATCGCTCTGAAAGCGTTAATTTTGACAGTCTAATGCAGCGAATGTCACTATTTAAGATTCAGCTGTGGTGATTTATCAAACTATGTTAGAATGACAATTCCACTTTAGAAACATTCATTTATGCATAGTATTGAAGGCCAACATAGTTTATTTAGATTCCGTATGCATTTACTGTGAAATAAACAAAAATTGTTCATATTGCTCTTTATGTACTTCTCTCGCTCTGAAAGCGTTAATTTTGACAGTCTAATGCAGCGAATGTCACTATTTAAGATTCAGCTGTGGTGATTTATCAAACTATGTTAGAATGACAATTCCACTTTAGAAACATTCATTTATGCATAGTATTGAAGGCCAACATAGTTTATTTTGATTCCGTATGCATTTACTGTGATAACAGCCACATGTGTTCATGTTGTCTCATTATGTGTTTTTCTGGCTCTGAAAGCGTCAATTTCAACGGTCTAATGCAGCGAATGTCACTATTTAAGATTCAGCTGTGGTGATTTATCAAACTATGTTAGAATGACAATTCCACTTTAGAAACATTCATTTATGCATAGTATTGAAGGCCAACATAGTTTATTTTGATTCCGTATGCATTTACTGTGAAATAAACAAAAATTGTTCATATTGCTCTTTATGTACTTCTCTCGCTCTGAAAGCGTTAATTTTGACAGTCTAATGCAGCGAATGTCACTATTTAAGATTCAGCTGTGGTGATTTATCAAACTATGTTAGAATGACAATTCCACTTTAGAAAACATTCATTTATGCATAGTATTGAAGGCCAACATAGTTTATTTAGATTCCGTATGCATTTACTGTGAAAAAAACAAAAATTGTTCATATTGCTCTTTATGTACTTCTCTCGCTCTGAAAGCGTTAATTTTGACAGTCTAATGCAGCGAATGTCACTATTTAAGATTCAGCTGTGGTGATTTATCAAACTATGTTAGAATGACAATTCCACTTTAGAAACATTCATTTATGCATAGTATTGAAGGCCAACATAGTTTATTTTGATTCCGTATGCATTTTTACTGTGAAATAAACAAAAATTGTTCATATTGCTCTTTATGTACTTCTCTCGCTCTGAAAGCGTTAATTTTGACAGTCTAATGCAGCGAATGTCACTATTTAAGATTCAGCTGTGGTCATTTATCAAACTATGTTAGAATGACAATTCCACTTTAGAAACATTCATTTATGCATAGTATTGAAGGCCAACATAGTTTATTTAGATTCCGTATGCATTTACTGTGAAAAAACCAAAAATTGTTCATATTGCTCTTTATCGTACTTCTCTCGCTCTGAAAGCGTTAATTTTGACAGTCTAATGCAGCGAATGTCACTATTTAAGATTCAGCTGTGGTCATTTATCAAACTATGTTAGAATGACAATTCCACTTTAGAAACATTCATTTATGCATAGTATTGAAGGCCAACATAGTTTATTTTGATTCCGTATGCATTTACTGTGATAACAGCCACATGTGTTCATATTGTCTTATTATGTGCTTTTATCGCTCTGAAAGCGTTAATTTTGACAGTCTAATGCAGCGAATGTCACTATTTAAGATTCAGCTGTGGTGATTTATCAAACTATGTTAGAATGACAATTCCACTTTAGAAACATTCATTTATGCATAGTATTGAAGGCCAACATAGTTTATTTTGATTCCGTATGCATTTACTGTGAAAAAACCAAAAATTGTTCATATTGCTCTTTATGTACTTCTCTCGCTCTGAAAGCGTTAATTTTGACAGTCTAATGCAGCGATTGTCACTATTTAAGATTCAGCTGTGGTGATTTATCAAACTATGTTAGAATGACAATTCCACTTTAGAAACAATTCATTTATGCATAGTATTGAAGGCCAACATAGTTTATTTTGATTCCGTATGCATTTACTGTGAAAAAAAACAAAAATTGTTCATATTGCTCTTTATGTACTTCTCTCGCTCTGAAAGCGTTAATTTTGACAGTCTATTGCAGCGAATGTCACTATTTAAGATTCAGCTGTGGTGATTTATCAAACTATGTTAGAATGACAATTCCACTTTAGAAACATTCATTTATGCATAGTATTGAAGGCCAACATAGTTTATTTTGATTCCGTATGCATTTACTGTGATAACAGCCACATGTGTTCATATTGTCTTATTATGTGCTTTTATCGCTCTGAAAGCGTTAATTTTGACAGTCTAATGCAGCGAATGTCACTATTTAAGATTCAGCTGTGGTGATTTATCAAACTATGTTAGAATGACAATTCCACTTTAGAAACATTCATTTATGCATAGTATTGAAGGCCAACATAGTTTATTTAGATTCCGTATGCATTTACTGTGAAATAAACAAAAATTGTTCATATTGCTCTTTATGTACTTCTCTCGCTCTGAAAGCGTTAATTTTGACAGTCTAATGCAGCGAATGTCACTATTTAAGATTCACAGCTGTGGTGATTTATCAAACTATGTTAGAATGACAATTCAACTTTAGAAACATTCATTTATGCATAGTATTGAAGGCCAACATAGTTTATTTTGATTCCGTATGCATTTACTGTGATAACAGCCACATGTGTTCATATTGTCTTATTATGTGCTTTTATCGCTCTGAAAGCGTTAATTTTGACAGTCTAATGCAGCGAATGTCACTATTTAAGATTCAGCTGTGGTGATTTATCAAACTATGTTAGAATGACAATTCCACTTTAGAAACATTCATTTATGCATAGTATTGAAGGCCAACATAGTTTATTTTGATTCCGTATGCATTTACTGTGATAACAGCCACATGTGTTCATATTGTCCTTATTATGTGCTTTTATCGCTCTGAAAGCGTTAATTTTGACAGTCTAATGCAGCGAATGTCACTATTTAAGATTCAGCTGTGGTGATTTATCAAACTATGTTAGAATGACAATTCCACTTTAGAAACATTCATTTATGCATAGTATTGAAGGCCAACATAGTTTATTAGATTCCGTATGCATTTACTGTGAAATAAACAAAAATTGTTCATATTGCTCTTTATGTACTTCTCTCGCTCTGAAAGCGTTAATTTTGACAGTCTAATGCAGCGAATGTCACTATTTAAGATTCAGCTGTGGTGATTTATCAAACTATGTTAGAATGACAATTCCACTTTAGAAACATTCATTTATGCATAGTATTGAAGGCCAACATAGTTTATTTTGATTCCGTATGCATTTACTGTGATAACAGCCACATGTGTTCATGTTGTCTCATTATGTGTTTTTCTGGCTCTGAAAGCGTCAATTTCAACGGTCTAATGCAGCGAATGTCACTATTTAAGATTCAGCTGTGGTGATTTATCAAAACTATGTTAGAATGACAATTCCACTTTAGAAACATTCATTTATGCATAGTATTGAAGGCCAACATAGTTTATTTTGATTCCGTATGCATTTACTGTGATAACAGCCACATGTGTTCATATTGTCTTATTATGTGCTTTTATCGCTCTGAAAGCGTTAATTTTGACAGTCTAATGCAGCGAATGTCACTATTTAAGATTCAGCTGTGGTGATTTATCAAACTATGTTAGAATGACAATTCCACTTTAGAAACATTCATTTATGCATAGTATTGAAGGCCAACATAGTTTATTTAGATTCCGTATGCATTTACTGTGAAAAAAACAAAAATTGTTCATATTGCTCTTTATGTACTTCTCTCGCTCTGAAAGCGTTAATTTTGACAGTCTAATGCAGCGAATGTCACTATTTAAGATTCAGCTGTGGTGATTTATCAAACTATGTTAGAATGACAATTCCACTTTAGAAACATTCATTTATGCATAGTATTGAAGGCCAACATAGTTTATTTAGATTCCGTATGCATTTACTGTGAAAAAAACAAAAATTGTTCATATTGCTCTTTATGTACTTCTCTCGCTCTGAAAGCGTTAATTTTGACAGTCTAATGCAGCGAATGTCACTATTTAAGATTCAGCTGTGGTGATTTATCAAACTATGTTAGAATGACAATTCCACTTTAGAAACATTCATTTATGCATAGTATTGAAGGCCAACATAGTTTATTTTGATTCCGTATGCATTTACTGTGATAACAGCCACATGTGTTCATATTGTCTTATTATGTGCTTTTATCGCTCTGAAAGCGTTAATTTTGACAGTCTAATGCAGCGAATGTCACTATTTAAGATTCAGCTGTGGTGATTTATCAAACTATGTTAGAATGACAATTCCACTTTAGAAACATTCATTTATGCATAGTATTGAAGGCCAACATAGTTTATTTAGATTCCGTATGCATTTACTGTGAAATAACAAAAATTGTTCATATTGCTCTTTATGTACTTCTCTCGCTCTGAAAGCGTTAATTTTGACAGTCTAATGCAGCGAATGTCACTATTTAAGATTCAGCTGTGGTGATTTATCAAACTATGTTAGAATGACAATTCCACTTTAGAAACATTCATTTATGCATAGTATTGAAGGCCAACATAGTTTATTTTGATTCCGTATGCATTTACTGTGATAACAGCCACATGTGTTCATGTTGTCTCATTATGTGTTTTTCTGGCTCTGAAAGCGTCAATTTCAACGGTCTAATGCAGCGAATGTCACTATTTAAGATTCAGCTGTGGTGATTTATCAAACTATGTTAGAATGACAATTTCCACTTTAGAAACATTCATTTATGCATAGTATTGAAGGCCAACATAGTTTATTTTGATTCCGTATGCATTTACTGTGAAAAAAACAAAAATTGTTCATATTGCTCTTTATGTACTTCTCTCGCTCTGAAAGCGTTAATTTTGACAGTCTAATGCAGCGAATGTCACTATTTAAGATTCAGCTGTGGTGATTTATCAAACTATGTTAGAATGACAATTCCACTTTAGAAACATTCATTTATGCATAGTATTGAAGGCCAACATAGTTTATTTAGATTCCGTATGCATTTACTGTGAAAAAAACAAAAATTGTTCATATTGCTCTTTATGTACTTCTCTCGCTCTGAAAGCGTTAATTTTGACAGTCTAATGCAGCGAATGTCACTATTTAAGATTCAGCTGTGGTGATTTATCAAACTATGTTAGAATGACAATTCCACTTTAGAAACATTCATTTATGCATAGTATTGAAGGCCAACATAGTTTATTTTGATTCCGTATGCATTTTTACTGTGAAATAAACAAAAATTGTTCATATTGCTCTTTATGTACTTCTCTCGCTCTGAAAGCGTTAATTTTGACAGTCTAATGCAGCGAATGTCACTATTTAAGATTCAGCTGTGGTGATTTATCAAACTATGTTAGAATGACAATTCCACTTTAGAAACATTCATTTATGCATAGTATTGAAGGCCAACATAGTTTATTTAGATTCCGTATGCATTTACTGTGAAAAAAACAAAAATTGTTCATATTGCTCTTTATGTACTTCTCTCGCTCTGAAAGCGTTAATTTTGACAGTCTAATGCAGCGAATGTCACTATTTAAGATTCAGCTGTGGTGATA